>NC_045156.1:7336119-7591119 GCF_900700415.2 Clupea harengus | reverse complement strand
GCACCCTGGTCGTCTATTCAGACTGAAGACAACTGAAACAGAAAGAGGAAAAGGCTCTGGGTCTTATACACATACAGGGGCACAGTTTACAGGATAGGGGTGAACACAGATGCTAACACATGGGGAAACTACACGAGGCATCACACATAACACATGGGGAAACTACACGAGGCATCACACATAACACATGGGGAAACTACACGAGGTATCACACATAACACATGGGGAAACTACACGAGGCATCACACATAACACATGGGGAAACTACACACGGCATCACACATACAGTAAAACATGGGGAAACTACACGAGGCATCACACATAACACACAGACTCTTAATCGTTAACAGAAGACACATGCTGACCTTAACATAAGAGGGGAACACAAATACATTTTAAATTCAAACATTACACAAAGAGTTACACATTACACCCTACAATTACTACACATAGGGAATTATGGGTGAATTCACCATACCTGGAATACATGATAGGAGCAAGCAGCCCAGCACACTACAACACCAAAAAACAACAAATAAAAACTGAACACAACAAAAAAAAAACAAATAAAAACTGAACACAACAAAAAAACACAACGCCGTGCTTGGCAAGACCGACGGGACACTGGAGAAAGCCATCCTTCGGTGTGAAAAAAGGTAAACGTTTTCTCTCTTGGGTTCTGTCAAGTGCCAGACCATTTGGGTTAGGTTTGTTTTGTTACAGAAACACACATATCTTAGTCACTGCTCCCCTTTCTATCCTTTTGAGTGCATCTTAGGTGTAACAAGCTGGAAGAGTAGCACCAGGTACATTTGTGTTGGTGTATTTATCTTTTTAAGGTGGACACATGCTGTGATGTTAACAGCAGCTGAAAGTATCTGTAAAAAGTCCTGCCTATCACCTCTTGCCATATTAGAGGGTAGTAGTCATGACAGGAAGTATGGAAGTGTGGATTGCAGCAGGATGGAAAAATAATTTTGCCTTTAGTGGCTTCCAGAGAAGTTCGGCTTTTGTGGCTCAATCCCAGTTCCATTCCCTTGACTCTACCCTTTGTTTTGGAGTGCCCTTGACTATAATAATAATAATAATAATAATAACAATAATAATAATGCATTTTATTATGCCCTTGACTATAGCACATTTAGAAACAACAGGAGTTTTACCAAAGTGCTCTCCTGTCGAGGTGAATCGACAGTAAAATATACAAGAATATTAGAATAAGAGATTAAAAATGATAAAAAAGACATAATAAAAACATGTAAGGCATAAAAGAATTAAAAAAATACGCAGATAGATAAAATCATGAATATGAATAATTCCATAATAAAACCATCAAAACAATGAAACAACCCCAACAAACAAAAGTGAGTTAAAAGTGCACCTCTACTTGGGCCTCTTACTAAAAGCACAAATAACATAAAAAGCTTAACCTCAGACTGGACTAGATGCAACTAAAAGAAGGCATCACCTAGTTAAAACATAGGGAAGCCAGTGTATCAAAACAAGATAAAAGTGTCCAAGCACTAAAATCACCCATTGATTTAATGAGATCTATGTAAAACCATTTAAAAGTTCATCCGAGGACCTTAAAGCCCTTTCTGGAACATAGGGGCTCAGGAAAATTGAGATGTATGCCGGAGCAAGCTCGTTCACAGCCTTAAAAACAAACAGTAAAATCTTATACTAGTTATACTGAACCTCACAGGGAGCTAATGGAGAGCAGCTAAAAACAGGTGTGGTGTGCTCAAACTTCTTGGTCCTGGTTAAAAGTCTTTCTGCCGCATTTGGAATCTTGTAGCGTGGAGTGGTGCCTGGTTAATACCCGAGTATAGTGCATTACAATAGTCCAGTCTGGAATAAATAAAAGCATGGACCTCCTTCTCACAGTGTATTGGGGAAAGGAATTTCTGCACTTTAGCAATTATTCTTAGTTGATAAAAAGAGGCACTAACCACAGAATTTATTTGCTTATCAAATTTAAGTTGGAGTCAAAAAACACCTTAAGGTTCTTTACAACAGGCTTTTTGTATGGCGTAAGTGGACCAAGTACACTGCTCAATACCATTGATTGGAGAACCACAGATAATCACCTCTGTTTTAAGGCAGTCACAAAGAGGCTGTAGATCACCATGACCTGGACTGAGAGGTAGATACATCGGAGTGTTATCTGCATACCAGCGATGAGAGATCCCATGCTTTCTAAATATTTGGCCAAGGGGCAGTAGATAGTGAGAACAGAAGGAAGCCTAGAATCAAGACGAGAGGGGGGCAATATTTGATAAGATGCCATCTGTATTGACCAGATCTGTCCTATTTGATAAATAGGACGCAAAACCAACGGAAGTACCATCCCCTTAATGCCAAGGAGGCTATGATTTTGGTTAGTTTGTTTGTCTGTGTTGAACAACGCAAAAATGACTGGCCTGATTTTCATGAAACATGGTGGAAAGGTGTTGTATGGGCCAAGGATAAAATGCGTGTTATAAAGATACAATTATATATTCCTTTGCGTCTACATTAAACTAAGATGTTTCAACGGATACAAAAAATCACTTGTGAGGATATATTTATATTTATGGGCTTCTTTCTCTGCACCGGTAGCCATCTTCCTGTTACATTGCCTCAGTTCGCAAAGCATTCTGGGGATTTTCTTTTTACCACTCTGTTTGGAGTGTGTATCTGAAAATGCTCCATTTGGAGGGCTAGATGACCTCTACCCCTCGATCCACAAAAGAAACAAGACACCCTACCCTATGCGAGAGTGCACAAATTGATTGGATTGGGCTAATGGGGGTAATTGGGATTGGGCGTAAATCTAACTTTTTGATGGACCAAATATCCTCTTGACACACTGTTAAAATATTTCACTGCAATGATATTGCATAGGTATTCCAGAAATGTGCAAACTGGTTTTATGAAGAATACAAACAAAAATAACAAACGCTAAACATCACTAAACCATTAGCAGCAGGGCTACTTACCACTGGGGCGGATGAGTCCGACATTAGCCATATCACACTAAGGGGTCTCTTGGGGTCTGTGAATTTAGAGAACATTTTTAGAATGAGTAGAGGGATGTTCCTGTCAGATGTGGTGGAGATAATGTATAGGTTACAGTGCACCTGTGGCCAGCCCAGTCTGTCCACCTGTGAGCTGTGCCGTCATGCTGAAGGGGTCTTTGGGTAAATGGAGCCTGCGCAGCAAATTAAATGGAGTCTATTTGGGGTGCAGGCTGTGTACTGATGTGCTACATGGTGTGGGCTGCTGTGACCTGATAAGAGGGAAGGAGGGCCTGTGGAGATCTTTATGGGACTGTGTGTGTGTGTGTGTGTGTGTGTGTGTGTGTGTGTGTGTGTGTGTGTGTGTGTGTGTGCACGTGTGTTGTGAGTATTTGTTATAGAGTGTGTGTGTGTGTGTGTGTGTGTGTGTGTGTGTGTGTGTGTGTGTGTGTCTGGACTTGTGGACTCTGGAGGAGCAGAGTATGGTCAGAGCATAACTCATGCGGCTCTCTCTGTGCAGCAGACACCTCAGGGGCTACTTTCCACCGGCGAGACTCAATCACGCCCTACGCAAAATCGATATCCTCGGGAATGGGGAGGAACGCAGCGAGACAAGATGAGGAGCAGGAAGAAGAAGAAGAAGAAGAAGAAGAAGAAGAAGAGGAGGAGGAGGAGAGGGAGAGTGAGGGAGGAGAGAGGGAGGATCAGGATAGTAAGGTGAAAGATGAGGGGCAGACTTACCATGATCCACTGGGGCACTGTTGTTTTCAAGATTAGGTCATCAATGAGAGGGAGAGAGAGACAGAGAGGAGGAGAGGAGTAAAGTGAGAATGTAATTCATACAGCGAGCAGGATATGCGAGAATTAAATAATGAAGCACGAAAAAGGCTGTCAATGTAGTCTGGCTTGTGAGGTGGACACAGAGAGCTGCCCAAAAATATAACAATGCTGAGGTTCTCAATATAACTAATGATGAGGTTCTCCAGGCTTGTGTTCAGTTTTTAGAAGGTAGCTCTAATGGATTACATTACCTCACATTTGTGCAGTCAGAATTTCTTTCTCAGTTCAATTATTATTTCCTGTGCATTCTGTGTGAAACCACTGGAGTTAAACCACATAAGGCCAATCAACACATTTTTTCACTGGCGAAATAACACAGTTTGCCAAGGCAAAGCTGCTTCAGCCTAAATCTTGGGATTTTTTAACCTGGGCCCTATTTTCCAATCTTTTTGGGTCAAAATTCTAACCAGGGACAATAAATAATCTAAATTGGTCCAGCATTGAGTTATAACCAGCTATAACCAGCAACTGCAAAATGGCTATACAATGTAATCCCATGGGATCCCAAGCATCTGTGTCATGTAAACCGCCTGGTTTGCCACTGACAGGCTCATAATGTTATTATAAGTGTCTGATAACATGAGAAGGATCCCTACAGAGATAGACCCAGGTCTGTTTACCTCAACAACTGTAAAGAATGACCAAAAGGGTGTTTGGACCCAAAAAGATCTAAAAACTGGGCCCAGGATGAAAATGTTTTCCTTTAAGCTTTTTACATTATGAACACCAGTCTGGTCCTCAGTACGACAGTACTTAAAATGCTTCAACTAAATTCTCATTTGAAAAGGTTTTTTGCTCCAGACTTTATGTCCTGGCTATTTGTAAGTGTAAATTGTAAATGTAGTCATTGGGCTTATATGCTAATTGTAGTTTAGGAAACCACAAGGGCACTTGGGTAATTGAGTAATGGACATACTGTATGACATTTTATGTGGAAATATTTGGATAAAAGTTTTTGATTCAAATATGGTTAGAGAAAAGATATGGTTAGACATTTGTCAAATGAAAGGAAATAAAGTGCTTTATTAGACCCCACTCCAAGTTATTGTGTGCTTATACGTCTCCATCGAATATTGCGTTTGTAAAAGTCGCATCTTTTTTATTTCAGGATTTCAAAATCAATTAATATTTCCCCCCAAAAAGCTCGGCCCATAGAGTGTAATTATTTTGAATGACTCCACTTCCACTGTAGTGACACCATCTCCAATCTCAATATTAATTATCAGACACACAGCTTTCTAGCCTTGAGCTTTCAAATTTAATTAAACATTTTTGTAATATGCTATTGGACTATGTTTTGAGCAGCAAGACAGATTTGACTTGTACTCTTTCTCTCCCAGAGTTATCCAACACATTTCAAAAGCATTCTGTCATATGAATGATTTGCATTTTAATGATGTTTGTGTGGCTGGTATGAAGCGTGAAAATTAAATTAGTTTTAATGACTGATTATGTTGTAGTTAGTTTACTTTTGGTTGTGTTACATCCATTTTATCATCGTAATGTAATGTTTTATGACATTTTACCTCACTAACACAATATACATCCAAATGCGTCCCCTTTTCCTCCCCTGTCCGCAGCTGTCTCTGAACCAAATCCGGCAATGATTTGGCACAGATCCGTCCTGGCGATAGGTGTCTTCTGGGTGGGTATTTTTTGAGCATTGATTATTTTCAGACTACTGTAAGGTTCTTATGCCAAGTCATCAAACATTTTTACACCTCCTTTATCATACATTCATACGGTGTCATGCTTGACTCAGTGTCTGTCCCCTCCAATGCAGCAAGACAGTCCTCTGTGCTGGGCTCTTTCCATTTGTATTTATGAAGAAATTCATAAAGCGTGACTGATGGAATCTGATATTACATGGAAGCGTGTGTGTGTGTGTGTGTGTGTGTGTGTGTGTGTGTGTGTGTGTGTGTGTGTGTGTGTGTGTAGGTGTGCGTGTGTGTGTGTGTGTGTGCGCAGGCTTAACAAACAGAGAGTTCACCACCATAGTGATCTGATAGAGGTGGCTTCTGCCCAACACATTTATCAAGATGTTGCTATACCACAGATAGAGTGTAGTTCACAACCCGCTCGCAATCCTCGGTTAAATCTCCCTGAGTCTTTGCAAGTACATGACACGAATTGGCTTTCGGTGGTCTTGATCTGAAAGCCTCATAAACTTCCATGCATTTCACTTGGCACAGTGCGACAGCTGTAACATACGGCTGGCGTAGAGGAGGGCCACTCATCACAACTCAGTTATTTTGCCTACGTACTGTATTACTTACACAACTTAAGGTTCCAGAGTTGAAATCACACATCGAGATATTTATGAGTTTATGAGTGATAAGGCTGAAATATCTACTATAACCGTGTACAATGGGAAAAGCACATTCCATGGCATTTTACTCAAGTGGGTGTAAGCATGACTGTAGCATCATAAATACTCACTGTTAAAATGTCAGATTTAAAATGCTCTTTTATAACCTAACGTAGTAGGTATAACCTAATGTGGTATTATTATATTATTACCCCTAAGCCATCCAGCCTATTGGTACTACTGTCATGGCAGTTCTTCAGCTTCAGAGAGCAGCTTCAGCTTCAGCTCTAGAACACCTGTCTCACTTAACGTGTTCAGCACTCTCTCTCTCTCTCTCTCTCTCTCTCTCTCTCTCTCTCTCTCTCTCTCTGTCTCGTGGTCTTTCTTTTTCTCTCAGCATCTGGTTGCTGTCCTCACAACCAACTCTATCCATATCAATGGCTGCTGACCTCCGTTTATGTATTTGAAATAAAATGGTTTCATTTCAGCTGGTGCAACCTGGTGAAAGGGGATGTACAGTTCATTAGACTCGATCGTAACATCTTGGAATGCACCTGCCTACGTGACTGGAGCACTCCCAGCCTTACAGCCCCTTCTTCTCACACGTATCCTTTCTGCTCTCAGATCTGTGTGATCTGGCCGGTAAGCAGCCTCCTGACTCCGGGATGTGAGAGGTCTCTGGATAGAGGCAGTCGATACATAATGCATCAGTAGATTGAGAGTGTCTCCTGCTGTCATCCTGCTCTTCATCTGTGGCCCCCTCTCTCTCATCCGGAAGCCTTGGCCTCCTAGAGTCACTTGATCCCCACATGCAGTGGGCCGATCCCGGCCCGGTCCCGGGCCAGTACCGGGCCGGATCGTGGGCCAACCCTCTGGCAGGACAGGGCCCGGCTCTCCTCTGCGCTCCTCAGCGCCACGGTGGAGCTCTCAACCCCGTGTCAGAGGGGCCCGTCTGAGTGATGGAACGCTGATAGCGAACGCTGGCCGATGACAGATGAATGTGACAAGCAGATGGTTTTGGTTGTCGTCTCTTTAATCACGCGGATTCAGCTGGGCGTGAAGGGAGAGCTTTGTCTTGTCAAAGCAACACAAACAGGAGACAAATTTATCCAGGCTGCCTTAAAAAAAAGTAGAAGGAGAGAGAGCGAGAGAGCGAGAGAGAGAGAGAGAGAGTGAGAGGGGGAAAGATGGGAAAGGAGAGATGAAAATGAGCAAGCGAGAGAGAGAGAGAACAAAAAAGGGGAGAAATTTGAGAATGAAAATGGGGTAAATGGTGGATGGTTGTTTTTTTGTCTAAGGATGACTCTAAAGAATAGGGCATGAATGATGTTGGTGTTCTCTCAGCGGTGGAAAATGGTGTTTATTCTCTGTTTCGAGGGTAATTTAGGCTGAAGACGTGTTACATTTTTTTTGTATCGCCACAGCTTTATTGGTTTTTGTCCCATTCTCATCATCCTGTGCATTTGGGTACTCAATATTGTATATGATCTTTAAGCTGGCTTTGTAAACAAACCAACAGAGGCTGGAAATTGCACATTTTCAAATCTCCCCTCTCATTTTCTATGTTTGTCCCTGACAAATCCTCTGGGACTGGCCATGGAGGACCTTGTCCTTCTCACAGTAAGTGCATGGCATCTGATAAAGTCCGAAGATTAGTAAAAGAAGCTACTTAGATTAAGCACTAATAAATACATAACAAGTTACATTACAATTACAAGTTCATGAGATTCATGCAGTAGATGCCTCAGGCAAGTTCACATTTCCTTGTGTCTGGTGATTTCACCTGCCATGTGTTCAACCTACATGCATAGAGGTTTTTCGGAGCGCAGAAAATCAAGCAAAGGGTCAGTGAACAGCATGAAGTAGATTATTCATTAAACTGCAACTACACAGCATAATAATGCAAAGCCTCTGTAATTTTCATGGCAGCTTTGGATTTGATAATTCATTAACTGTAGATTTGCTTACTTAAAGGATTTGCACTTTGTGAGAGTATACTTACACTCACACCCTTTCTCTCACACAGGTTCACACACACACAGTATGGAGGTGCTGTGGGAAAAATGAACAGGGCAAAGCACTCAGCAGCAAATAACGTGATAATTAGCACCTAAATGATCAGCTCAGCACAACAAGGTGGCTATCACTGCAAAATGTGATAAGCAGCAATTTTGCTCACTACACTCACAGTGAAGACATTGTCTATACCATTGTCAGGGAGATACCATTACTGATCTTGGGTGCGATAAGCCTAGATTACTCATTAGGCCTGGGCGGCCTTCCCATCACCTCTTACTCTCTTGTTCTTCCTCTCCCTCTCTCTCCTCCTCCTCTTTCTCTCTTGCTCTCCCTCTCCCTCTCTCTCCTCCCCCTCTTTCTCTCCTCATGTCTCCAGCCTGCCGCTTCTCAAGGTTACTCCAGCAAGGTTAAATTGACTTTAGATTAATTAACTGTCAATTAAAGGGGTAATTGTTTCATAATGTGGTCAGCCCTGGAGATGGAGGTTTGCGAGCAGGTGGAGCTGGGACTGTCAGAGCTGGTTTAGCCCGAGAGTGATAGCAGATCACCAGAGAGCGAGAGAGAGGTAGAAAGAGAGAGCGAGAAGTAGAAAGAGAGGGAGAAGGAGAGAGCGAAAGAGAGGGAGAAAGAGAGAGCGAGAGAGAGAGAGAGAGAAGTAGAAAGAGAGGAAGAAAGAGAGATGAAGAGGGGGTTCAAAGAGACTGGTAACCCTCTTCCAACGCACATGTTCTTTCTGTCACTGGCGTCACATCACTGCTGCGCTCTCCGCTGGCATTCAGTGGTAGCTGGAGAGTCGTTTATGGTGCAAACCTCACCGTTCCCAGAGGTAGAGCAGGCAGTTATTCATAAAAAGAAATTGCAAGAGAGAGAGAGAGAGCAAAGGGAGGATACTTGTTATAGAGACACAGGTGTTGAGAATGGTGGAGGCAGTGAAGAGATGGAATGCACAGAGAGAAGGGGGGGTAGGGGTGTGGAGAGGAGGAGGAGGAGGTGGAGGTGGAGAGCAGGGAAAGAGGCAGAGAGCTTGTTGATGAAATGGTGATTGCCTTTCGTCTCCTAATGGGTGGCCTGGAGGTTTCTCTCCTCAATGGATGGCATCTATTGCTAAGCTGCTCCCTTCCCATTAGTCCTCCTCCCTCTCTCCCTTCCTCTCTCTCTCTCTCTTCCTCTCTCTCTCTCACTCTCGTTCTTTGCCCATACACCTTAAACTACTTAGTCAGAGTCAGTGTGTGTGTGTGTGTGTGTGTGTGTGTGTGTGTGTGTGTGAGTGTGTGGTGTTTGTTTGCCTTTTGGCGGGATTATATTCTCTCCTTTCTTCAGTCTGTTTCTCTCTCTCTGTCTCTCTCTCTCTCTCTCTGCACCTTCGTATCATTTCTGTTTTGTATTCTTTCATGCTTTGTATCTCCTTCTCACCCGAGACTCTAAATTGTGAAGCTGTTTTTTGCTCTCTCTCTCTCTCTCTCTCTCTCTCTCTCTCTCTCGCTCCCTCTCTTCCTCTGTCAGGCATGCCGGTGTCTGTCCTCCTCTCCTCTCTCTTCTCTTCTCTTCTCTTCTCTTCTCATGCGTATTGAGGTGACGGACTTCCTCCTGCGTTTGGCAGGTAAAATTAAGTTCCCTCTGAAATAGGCTCATTGTTCTTAGAGGAGATGTAACATTAATTTCATGAAAAGTGAGCATTTGTATCAGTGCAGCTAGATTCTTTACAGTCAGCGTCTTCAAGATTTATGTGTGACATTATCCTCGTAGCTACCTAAGTGTTCATTCCAGTGTGCATGGACAAGGCACGCATTTAGTTATTTTCGCTGACAGCATACCGTGTCATGTATAAATATGTATAAGCAGATGTTCGGTACACAACTTTTCTCTCTGAGGCTTGCGTCACAATTAAACTCCAAAACTGTTGATATTTTGTTAAAATGAAAGCCTCATTAAAACAGGTCTCTATCAGTATTAATCAGAGTTCTATTAAAACTACTTTGACTACCAGATAACATGTGCTTATTATCAGTTCTCCTTGTCTTGGCACAATGCATAGCAGAGAGTGATAAAGAAGGCCTTTCCTCAAATTCAAATGAATTGCCGTTTGACAACAATAGATAGCTACAGTCTCATGTAGACAACATCACGATCGCGATCAAGACAAACCAAAATAAATTGCTCAACTTTACCTACGGGAAAGTCATTGTCAAGCTACACTTCCGCCCAGTCAAACTGTCGCTGTATTTCTGAAGACAGACATCATGAACCGACTTACCCAGGCCTACCATGACCCACTCAGACTAATTCACCATTATGAGGCTCAAGCTGGGGGGATGCTGCTGAGCTCCGTGGGGGTTCAGTACAGCATGGCTATGGCTTGCCCTTGGCCAAGAAAGGCTTTTCCATAGCCCGACCACATTTGAAAGAGGCTGCCAAAACTATAACCTCTGAAGTGGCTATCAGGAGGATCGTTACCCCTGTGAAGTGGGAACAGAACCAACAGGGGGAGCGGATTGGTGACCTTTTTTCACTGGCCCAAAAAGTGCCCGGCACCTCACCATCCAGTTTAGAAAGAGACGTGCCAAGAGAGTTTATAGGTCAGTTATGGGAGGTAAAGCTAAAGCTCCCAAGTTCCGAAGAAAATTCTGACAGAGATATTCTTAACCTGTTGGCGCAGGTATTTTGACAATTTCCGCCTATTTTTCAATGTTTCATTTAAAACTTGAATATCTATGGCTAGCAACTGCAATTACTTAAAGTTTTTTTTTATGTCATTTTAGTTTACATTTCAGAGCAGCAAAAGTAAAACATTTGTCAGAAAAAAACATAAGGCTCTGGACCATCGTATGTCGGGGGAATGTTCCAGGACATGATCCTGATCTCTTTGTGGCCCCTCTCATGCGGATGTCAGTGGAAAACCCTAGCTATGTAGAAATCGCCCCTTTTACTGACACAGACCCTCTGGAGGTTTTTATTCCCAGTGACGATGAAAAATATTTGGACTGAACAACACCTTGCCCTATCTGTGCCTGAAAATCACAGAGCAAGACGGAACAGCCATAGACAATCAAGATCACATTGGTCTGATCAATTATGGTGGTCATGGTGAGGCACCAACTGATCAGCCAATCTAGCCACACACCCTATACAGGGCCATCATAGAATGCCTGCTCAATTATTCCAAAACTGTGTTTGGCAGAGCACTCTTTAGCTGAGTACTATTTTAATTTATAGTGCTTATCTGATCTTGGGATTCTGGGAGTAGACTCCAGTCATTTCCAACAGGCAACCACCTGTTTAGGAAAATGCAACTCTGGCTTCTCTGAAGCTCCATTCGGGTGTTAGTCAGAAAGCGGAGTATCTCTCCCCTGTTCCGTTGGGCTCTATTTTGAGTTCCATTTCAGGCCTTTGCTCCATTCGGGTCGACTTGCCACTGAGAATCCCTTAGGTGCAATCCCAACATAACAGGAGCGCTGGCGGTCACAAAGGGTGTATGAAAAAGGACCTTTGGCTTATAAATTGGAATTTAGAACTTGATTAAGTTAAATTGGGGAGACCTTTAAGATGGCCAATCAGGACCATGAGTCAATACTGAGATTTGTCACAAAGCGCTGTGTGTGTTTGTCCATGTTATGTGTCTGACCCATGGATTATGTGTATGTGTGTCAGTCTGTGTGTCCTGCATGTGTCTTGCACTGCGTTGTGACTGTCTGTTAAAGGCACCCTTTATCTGATATAACATGTCTGTGTCGAACCCTGTCCCTGATTCTGAATTTGATTGTCTGTAAGTCTTCGGACTTGAGAAAATCTTCGCCTCGCCTGTGTTATTCAAGGGAAACTTACGTGAAATTTACATGACACGCTCATCTTCCAGTAGCTTCCGCACGTGATCAAACAGCATTATCTGGGCCTCTAATATAAGGTGGGGATGTCCATTTAAAAGATCTCATGCTGATTGTTCAGTGGGTTCATCTGACTGTCTGGAGACGCCACTGAATATTGAAGAGGCAGATTTTCATAAAATGATAGGCTATATGTTATGTGTTGTGTATGTGTTGCAACTAAGTTTATGTCAGATTACTTTATTTTGTCCTTGTTTCCCCTTTCTCAGTTGATATGGGCCCCCAAGTGAGTGAATGTGTGTGTGTGCTGGCCAGCTACTGTGGTATGGATGAAATTCAAACTATTAGTGAGAGCACATCAATACATCTGACCATTGACTGTTTTGAAAAAGAAAATTGTTTTCATTGGAAATGTGCACAAGATGGCTTTAGCAGTTTCATGCAAAAAAAATGAAGACATTTTTGTTGAGAGTGCACAAGTTTAACTCTTCTTAATTCTTCTCCCTTCTCTTGAGCGATAGGCTGATACAGATGTATTTTTCTGTATGATCCAGCATTCCTTGCACACAACTGGGCCGTGCCCCTGGGGTCGGCCATCTTGAGCCTGGTGGAGCTGGACACACAGCACCAGGTGAGGGGTGGGCCCACCTTGGTGAGATCTTTCAGCCCTGGTTGCTGGGGGGCTCTGGGTTCACCCCTATGGGAGCTGAACACGCAGGGGAAACTGGAGACCCACGGGGAGACCAGGGTTGGGGTTCACTACGGCCAAACTTCTGCTTGCCAGTGCCTGATGACCCCCTGTACTATTCCTACTTTACCACAGACAGACGAGCTGCTGTGTTGTTGTGCGGTGCTGTGTGCTTTGCCAGAGTTGATGTTTGTTGGGACAGTGGGATGGACCGGGCCAGAGCATTAAGGCAGTCCTGGCCCACGAGAGGTGATGGGTATGTTTGCACTTCCCCTCTGCTCGTCAATTATTGAAGGAAGGACCCGCAGACAATAGTAGAGAGGCAACTCATACCTGGGGTCCAAGCTTGGTAAAGCCGTAATTACACCACAGCAGCAGGCCCTGATTGCCTATGAGGCTGAAATGATCAAATGCTCTGACAAATGTAACTCCTTCCAAGTGCTGTTATTAAAATCATAGGATACAGTGTACAAGCAAACAACACTGATCTGAAAGACAAGGTGGCAAAAGCTGCCGCCGATCAGAAAGTGGGATGGTGATAGCAGCAGTAATGCCACACAGACAACCACACAACAGATAGCAGCATTCTTCAAGTATGGAGTCAGGATTTGCAAAAGGCTTTTCTGACCACTACTGAAAATCTTGATAAAATGATGGCTGCAGAATGGGCTTTTTCAGAGCAAGGGCTATGGATGAAGGAGGGAAAGGCGGTAATGCCGACTCCACTCATGCCGACAGAGGGGTTTCCACCACACATTCATTGGCGAAGGTGCAATGGGTATGGAAAACACTGCTGGGCTCACTTGCCACAGACCCTAGGGACCACCTGTGTGGGTAACCCGTCCCTCTGGCCACTCACGTACTGTATATGTGTATTTATTTTCATTACTTCATTTGTTTCTGCTTATACCTGGGTATTAGAAAATGACCATCTGTTTAAGGGTCAGAAGAATAAAAATGTAGGCTGGAGCAGAAAATGAAAAAAAACAAACAATAAAACTTAAAATCAAACCAGGGGAAATAAAAATAATGACTTCCATATTATATTCATTAAGACTAAAGATAGAGTATGTGGATCCGTATAAAAGCCGTTACTGAGGTTAAAAAGAAGCCACATTTGGAATTGGTTCATGCTCTTTCATGTAAAGTTGAAAGTTGGGTACACCTTTATCCTCAGGGTGGATGCTTTGGCTCAGCATCCTGTTGTGTTCAGTAAGTTAAAGTGACATAATGTAGGTTTTTACCATTTTTAAGGCATTTTCTTGTAATTAGTTTTCTTTTTTTAGGTAGTTTTAATAACATATTTTTCACATTTATTTGATGGCTGTGCAAGAAAGGTAAACCGTCCAGGTTCCTCACTGTCATTTTGTTCCCCAAAGGTTCCCCAAAATGAAGAAAAGCTATCTCCAAATGTGTCACTGAAAGTAAGAGTGTGTGTAGGAATGGGAATAAGCACTAGCTGACTATCCAGCTCACACTAACTGCAGGACTGGTGTATAATGTGGATTGAGCTTGCTGTGTTGCGTGAAGTGATGATTTTGAGATAACAGACAAAACTAAATAATCTGAAAGTGAATCTCAGGAATCAATTTAATTAGACAGATTTCAAAGAATAACAGACTGCCCACAGCGTGGCATCCAGATGGTATCCAAATAATCTCCCGTTTGGAATGATGGTATCCCATAGTAATCTCCCATTTGGAATGATGGTATCCCATAATAATCTCCCATTTGGAATGATGATTACAACTGGATGATTGCAACTATGGTTACTGTAGTCACTATATTCAATTTGTTTATCAAAAAAGGCTGTAGCAGTTCAACACTGTTACTACCCTTGCCTACCTTGAGCCCAACCGCCTTGGCCTAACATCTACTCACCATAACCTCATTGAATGGCCTAGCCCCATTATAATCTTTTAAAAAGCCACGTTTCAATTCTATCTAAATAAATGTACACTAATTAATTACCAGAGGTTGACATTCAGAGCAATGGAGGTTTTTAGCAGTCTATAAACCATACCTTTGTGAGTCAGTGAAATGGCTCCACCCTACCCTACTAGACACCACTCACTACAAGACAAGCATGAGCAAATGAAGGACAGGCAGGTTGTTTCAGTAATGCTTGTGGTGTATCTTGAGGTGTATGTGGTGTTGATGCTGACGTGTTGGTGTCTGATACTGACATGTGTGTCAACCCATGGGTGGATCTGGGATGCCAGACGGCACTGTTGTGCCTTCTGGATGTGTTGTAGGCTTAATTAAACAAAACACAGATGAAGGAACATGGCCACTTGACAACTCCAGTGAAATGCTCATGAAAGAGTCCCTTGTTGTTGTTAAGTATGTAATTCAGTATCAGTATGTGATTGTGGAGACAACCAACCTCACACTATAAGACATAGGCTAGGCTGATGGGTGTGATAACTTACACGTGGCACAAAGAGGTTTTGCCACTGTGGGAAGTCCCCAGTCAGTAGTGTCATGTAAAACTGAAATGCAAAAAGCAACATCCTGGGCACAATCTAACAATATGACAGTCTCCCTGCACGGCTGCCAGAGCCTCTTTATTGCCTTGAGTTAAAATGTCTTAAAAGGGTCTTGGATTTTGCTTTTGTTTATATATGAAAAGGGGTGTAGGTGAGGCTATCAAATTATTCTATTATTTGATATATATTTCTATTTACTGACCATATGTTGTCAAACCGTTTTGTCTTCATTTGCCGCACTCACTGAGACCCTGCCACTAATGTATGTATAGGTACTGATCATATACTGACATAAATCAATTAGGACTAGTCAATAGATAGTCAAAAAAGACTGAAGAACACGTTCAACAGGCTCTCCCTATCCCCCAGACACGTGTGCACACATAAACACACACACACACACGCACACACACACACACACACACACACACACACACACACACACACACATCCCCATGCCCCCTGCACAGGACCCCTCATGCTTTTTCTGTCCCCTCTCACCATCCACGCACGCGCAAAACAACAGGTTATGGAAAAACCTTTTTTTTTTTAAATATTCATATGAACGGGTGGCAAATCTGTCCTAGAACAACACAACTAAAGTTCTCTCCTTAAACTCTCCCCATATGTGCTCATAGTTGGGTTAAAGGCGGGATATACAGGGACCCACCCTCCCCACATGTCTATCAGAGCCGGGGTGGTCTTTCTACGGCTGGCTCCACCTCCCAGCCCGGCTGAGACAGCAGTACACGTCTGCTCCATGTTCTTACGCTGAAGGATCCACATCCGTCAAGACACCCGAGAACTCCAACTCCGACTCCTTGGCCACACACCCTGCTTCAGGATCCATCATTTGGTATTCAGCTTCTTTTTTTCAAAAGCTTTTCCGAGTGCACCGATGCTGTACTTTTGTTGGAGATTTTTATTTTTTCAGGATTCTCACAGAAATCTTTGACTTATTTAATTAGTGTTTCGCCACCCTTTGGACCGTATAATCCTCTCACACGTCACAAGATCAAAACCATGACCTAACCCAACCATTAACATCCATTAACCCCATTAACCCCATTAGCCTCTTCCTCACAAAACACAAAGAACGTCTCACACACCACAAACAAAGAAGGACTTCACCTTCTTGACACCTCACCTCAGATACCCCTCGACCTAAGTTGTCAAATGGCAATTCATTTTAATTTGACGAAAGGCCCCCTACATCACTTTCTCACACCTAATGAAGTGTTATCGTGAAATCTTGGAAGATTTTCTATCACATTAATGTGTTGCTGCAAGTGAAATTATCACACCATTGCATCACACCTGTAAAATCAGTTTGCAGAATTAATAACATGTCTATGGTACCCCTTACATGGCAAGCAACACATGCACAAATCACAGTAAGCACGAGGTAATATAGGGAGCTGAGAAGCCTGCTTGGTGTGTGCTAATTGTAAACATCTGCTTAGACATTTGGTGTTGAAAAACACAGCTTTTCTTGACATATTTGTGTAATTGAAGAACGCACAGTTGTAATGTACGGGGTGGTAAGTAAGGTGGATGACTACGAGCTGTGTGTGAGAAACAATTAAGGGAAACGCTGAGACGACATGAATGCGTGCTCTATGCTGTGGCTTGCGCGGTGTGTCGCCCGAAATGGGAGGCATGTATGTCGGGCCGGGGCACTTTGAGAAGCGATCCATTTCAATTAAAACTTAAATCTGTGGCACCGTAATTACTTTAGGCCACTAACACCGCTCCTTGGCGCTAGGGATAATTAATGGGCGAATCGGAGCCATTTTCGACTGTCCTCTCCACGCGTTTCCTTCAATACATTTAATTCTGTCCTTTCATTTCCTTCTCCCTTTGATTTTTCCCAACACAATTGGGTGCCGGGCTGATTATTTTTGGTCAGTGATATCGACTGTCCAGGCTACTAGTTCTGGGCCATAGGAGTTGCAGCAGGGTGGCCCCCTGGGTAATCTCCTGGAGCTGGTTCAGTCCAGTCCCGTGTTTATTATACCGCTCTCTCTGCCCACAGTATCAATGCATACATTATGGGTGCGCAAGTTGAACTGGTGATGGAACAGAATCTTACATTGCATTAAATGGACTTCGCTGGCCCGTGGACAGACACATTTTGAATTTTTCTATGTGTACTCTCGGCCTGACCAGACCACCTCGGCTCCAAACTGATGAAAATGGAAAAGAGAAAGAGGATTTCTTTTTCTTTTTTCTTTTTTTTCATACAGTAGGCATACAAGGCAGTCATCCACAGAAGTCTCGGCAGAAGTTTTTCTATTTGTTAAAGTGTCAGTGAAGCAAAAAGAGCCACTGTAATGCAAACTCCTTCAATCTTCTTATCACTTTTGATCAGTCTCTGCATTCCTATCTCCATCTTTTTTCCCATACACTTGTTTCTTTATATGTGATTCTCTCACTCGCTTTCTCTCTCTCTTCTCTCTCTCTCTCTCTCTGTCTCTGTCTCAGTCTCTCCCCCTCATCACCCATCCATCCAGCCATCACTCTCCTCCATCTCTCCCTCTCCTTTCTCTTCTGTGCCCTGTTCTGCAGTGTTGTCTCAGAGCTTGGAGTCTCAGGGGATCGTCTTTTTTGGTGGGGTTGGTGGGGGGGGGGGGGGGGGGGGGGGGTGTAAGGGGGTGGGGTGTGGGCCTTCTTCGCTGTGTCTCTGCTTCACACCTGCCTGCCTGTCGATCGCATGAACATGGCACCTCACTGTCACACGCACTGTGCTCAACTCCCTCCTCACTCTCTCCTCCTTTTCCTCCTCCCTCGCTTGCTCTGCGTGAAGTTTTCTCTCTCTCTCTCCCTCTCTCTCTCTCTCTCTCTCTCCCTCCGTCGTCCTCAGCAGATGGGCTGGACACACTGTGTTGCCTCCCTGTGAGACGTGCTTGAATGTGGAGAAGACTGGGGTGCGGGGGAGGGTTTGGCAGTGCAGAATATGGGTGGTAGTGTGGTGCACTGGCAAGTGGGAATGCTGTTGGTAGTCATACCCCCCCCACAAAAAAGGAACACACATACACTTCCTTTTTTTTACCCACCTTTCCAAATCCATTTCCCTTCTGTGTCCCCTCTGTCTATCTATCTGCCTCCTGCTCCTCTCTCTCTCGTTCCTCCTGTCGCATTCAGTCAGCCTCACGGTGGCTCTCCTGTTCAAATCACATTATGCTAATGATGCCGCGATATCACCGCTGTGTTCTTTAACCTTTTGTATTAGTTATATCGATCCTCCTCCTTTCACCACGAATAATTGTACAGATACCCCGTTATCAGCGCGTGGGGGGCGGGGGACATAAGCAGAACAGATGGAGAGGAAAGTGAGGAGTGTGCAGAATAGGCCGGCAATTTGAAAAGCACATCGATAACAAGTAAGCAGTTTTCCCATCTGGAAAAAAAAGGCCGGAAACGAATAAGGACTTTCTTTAAAAGAACAAGTGGTCGATAGGTGCTGGAGTGAATAAAAAAAACATGGCAAATGTGTAGGTGTGTAGTTAAATATCCCTGCATATCAACACATAGCAGAGTAAAACCAACTGCTGATAAAATGTGTTAATGATACCTAGGAATAGAAAAACTCCATTGTGAAGGAGGTTTGCAGTGTGGACACACAACGATGATAACACACTGATAGCCTATATTGATTCATTCCTTGATAAGACATTTGTAACTACTATTTTGTAACATACCAAAATATTACTTTGACCAAGTAAAGTAAAGTTGTAAAGTTTGACCAAGTGATTCACTCACGCACATAAAGAGAATTTCCTTGAAATGAAATTTTCTTTTAACGTATTCTGTGACAGGGGTGTGTGGTCAGGGGTGTGTGGTCAGTGAGGTCTGCATGCTGGGCCTCACCCCTGCTCTGGCTGAGATTGAGATTGCCCTCCCAATTCATCTCCCAGGCAACTAAGAGACCTGTCAGCCCTCTTCCCATCTGTCCTCTCTCCTCTTTCCTCCTCTTCTTCTCTTTTCTCTCTTTCACGTGAACCCCTCCTGAGATCTTCCCCCGCGGCCCTCGCGATCATTCAGCTGGTGACACGCGGAGACATGCTCTGACCTTCAGCCCAGTGTGGACGCCCCCTCTGCCTGGGGCCAGGGGAAAGCCAGGAGTCGGTGCGTGGCTGGGTGGGTGGATGAGTGGCTGTGACTGTAACTGACTTGTGATGGCTGGGTGAGCAAGAACAGGTGGGTCTGTGCTCAGTGCATGGGTCTTTGCCCCTGGGTGGAGGATTTGTGGGATTGTGACTGGAAGCGTGTGTTAGGGGGAAATAAGGGTTGCGTTAGGTGAGCTCTCTGGTGGAGTGACAACTGAAGACGATTTGAGGCCTTAGACATCAGTGGGCATCAAAAAGAAAGACACAGACAGAGAGAAACAGAGAGAGACAGAGAAAGACAGAGAGAGAAAGAGAGAGAGAGAGAGAGAGAGAGAGAGATGCTCTATCAGCTTTTGAGGGGAGTATCAGCAGGAGAGTGAGATCTGGTGAATGGAAGTGCAAGAGAAGGAAAAAGGGGGCAGCTCTTTGCTCTCTCCCCATTGTGAGCCGCAATGTAAGTAGCGCTCCGTGAGCACAGGCAAGCCAGCAACTCTTTTAGAGACACACACAAAAAATGTAAAGCTCTAGTCTGTACCTTCCTCCCTTTGGTGCAGATAAGATATTCAAAATATGTGTTTTGATATATTTTTGATATTCAAAAATGTAATATAGCTGTCTGTTTTCCACCCGAGGGTTCTCTTTCGCACCACTTTACCAACAGAGGTACAATCATTTTTACAGGAACATATGGGTCTCTAATGAGACGACACACTTGCGATCCCAGTCTGTGTGTCTGTTTGCAAATAAAGTGCAAATCCTCCCTCTCTTAAATCTTCCCTGTGGACCGCCAGGAGGAAAGTGTGGAGTGACAGCGGAATGTGGATGTGAACTTTTTCTTGCGTGGCAGTGTTTGGGTGGGGATAGGTGGAGAGGGGGAGGAGGTGCGCGAGGGAGAACAGCAATCTGTGCGCTCTTCAGGAGGCTCGCGTGCGAAAGGAAACACAGATTGTTTGTGACTGAACGTTTTAGGAACAGCGCGGGGGTGCGGAACAGCTATTGCGAAATGACAAGTTTGGAGACTAGAGCCGAATAATGAAGGCACGCACGCTTGTCAAATGACACCATGTCAGCACATCTGAAAGGATTATTCTTGTAATATTGGCTTGTCTTGGTGATAAAGTCCTCTTTTACTACAATGGAGAACTCAGCGCCATGAGATTTAGAAGTAGAGGAAAGGAGGTCCCTGTCTCTTTTTTCACAGTCTCCTACATACGCACGCACACACACACACTCACTCAGTCTCCTACATACACACGCGCACACACACACACACACACACACACACACACACACACACACACACACACACTCAATCAGTCTCCTACATACACACGCACACACACACACTTTACTCACTCAGACACACAACAAGAAGGTGTACATTTACTGTATGTATTTGGCATCATAAAGGATCCAGAGGGTGTGGGAGTGGCTAGGCCTGGGAGAGTTTTTGTCTGTGTATATGTGAGTGTGTATGTGAGTGTGTATGTGAGTGTGTATGTGAGTGTGTATGTGAGTGTATATGTGAGTGTATATATGAGTGTGTATGTGAGTGTATATATGAGTGTGTCTGTGAGTGTATTTGTGCTGATTTGGCCTGTGTACTGTATTTTTTGTCATAAGGACCCCATTGAAAACGAGATGATTCATCTCAAGGGGTTTATCCTACTAATAATGTGTATCTACAAAATACACACACAAACACAAACATTCAGAGAGAGACAGAGAGAGAGAGCGAGAGAGAAAGAGAGAAAGAGAGAGCGAGAGAGAGAGAGAGAGAATGAGAGAGAGAGAGAGAGAGAGAAAGAGAGAAAGAGAGTGAGAGAGAGACCACAGATAACTCCTCTCACACAGAGCAAGTGAGCGCAGGTGTGTTGATGTGTGTCTGAGAGTAGAGCTTATACAGCTCTGTCCTTCCCCGTCCACCCTCGGCCTGACTCGCGCCTGTCCAACCACAGATAAGTCACACTTGATCCTCTGCCCACCCCCTCTGTGGCCCCACCATCCCCAAAAGCAGTTTGTCAGGACAGACAGTGGAATACCAAGTAACGGGACAGACAGTGGAATACCAAGTAACGGGAGAGCAGCTGGTATATTGATCCGATCAATGGCTCTGCAGGTGGACAGACAAGCAGGAGATTGGCAGCCCGAGCACTTTAGCCCCTTGACACTTTTCTTCCCCATGAGCCAGTGACACAACTCAGGTGCCTTTTGCTCTGTATGGGCCCCAATAATAACACCATCAAGGGCCATCTCCATCTCTATCTCCATCTCCATCTCCATCTCTATCTCCATCTCCATCTCCATCTCCATTTCCATCTCCATCTCCATCTCCACATTCTGAATTTGACCTGGTGACCGGGGAGTTTTAAATCGAGACATGTCTGTCTGTCTGTCTGGGTTGATTGGTCACCTGTGACGTTGGCTAATATATAAACACAGCATGTTGGCTGATCAGGTCTGACTCGGCTTGACGTTATGTCTGCAACTTTGCCACTGTTGAGGGTTTTCTGTTTAGCAGCCCAGGTAAGAGGTTTAAACACGTGGACAACAGGGGGGCACAAGCGGATGGGAAATGATAAAACAACAGGAGACGAGGGTGGCACATGGAGATTTTGTGTGTGTGTGTGTGTGTGTGTGTGTGTGTGTGTGTGTGTGTGTGTGTGTGTGTGTGTGTGTGTGTGTGTGTGCGAGAAGGAGAGAGAGAGAGTCAAAGGCGAAAGGGAGAAGGTTTGATTTCTCTCATATGCATATCTCTTCACATGCACTCACACCCACTATTCAGATGTGATATGATTTTAAATTCATTCCTTCACCATTGGTAACTGAGGTGAAGATGCCCGAGCTCAACCATGTGAGCACTGCGGTGTCGCAGGTGAAGTCATGAATATGCATTCTTCTGACATCATTAGCACGTTCACACAAAAGGCTTACATTTGTCTTTTGTGCTGTAGCATGAAACGTGTGAATATTGTATGATTTGTGTGTGTGTGTGTGTGTGTGTGTGTGTGTGTGTGTCCATGTGTGTCTGCTGTGAGCTGCATCATGCACTATAAATTACATGTGTCAAATCTGCTCATAGACCTGAAAGGTGACGTCCCTGCGGTTCCTCTCAAATACGTCTGCATCGCTCCGAAGCTCATCTTAATCTGAAGACCACGCCTCAGTCCAGGGTTTCTCGGCTCGGAGAACCATTTATACAAGGCCCAGCATTCTTTCTTTAATTTGTATACTTAGTCCTGGATGGCTCCCTCTCTCTTTTCATTGCACAGCTGCCAATCATCCAGACTCCCGTAGGTCCTCCCTGTGGCACAATGAGCCTGCCAATCACGGAGGCCAGAGACTACCGCGCTGCCTCTACCCTGCGCGGGTTTGTGCGGAGTACTTGTCAGACAGCTGTTCTTGTTACACCGCTGTTTCACATGCATACAATTGTTCTTGTTTTTGCATGTAACTGTGGTAAAGCGTATCGATTGCCTCAGACCAGTTGCCTCACAGACATGTTGCGTTATGGAGAACATTTGGCACAGAGCTTTTCTGCAAACCGCTTCAAACAAAAATGACTTCACACTGCTGCAAGGTCAAAGACACAAACGAGTGCTTTCAAAGATACATTGCGAGGACTGGAGTTTGTGTCTCTTGTTGTTATTGTGTGGACTCACAGGCTCTTGCCTGTTTTTACATTTGGTTTCCAGGCCTCAGACTCACTTCTGCCTCTGGCCATCCATGGAATTTCAAAAGGAGGGAAAGAGAGGAGAGGAGGAGAAAGTGTGTAAGGGAAGGGGTGAGAGAGAGAGGAAGAGGGAGAGAAAGTGTGTAAGGGAAGGGGTGAGAGAGAGGGAGAGAAAGTGTGTAAGGGAAGGGATGAGAGAGAGACAGAGGGAGAGGGGAAAAGAGATAGGTCATCTGAAACCACATGTGCAGAGAGTAGATATTGGTTGAGAGAGTATTTGTGGTAACAGATGGAACAGCAGAGGGACAGGACTGGGGGAGGTAGGGGTTCACCGCAATCACGCCTGGGCAGACCAGTGCAGTGGTTGGTGATGCCCAGGCAGAGGGTCAAGCGGAAAGAGTCATAGATCTTAGAATCTGCCGGAAGGGGAAGCAGAGAGAAGATTAGACACAGGTACATGTACATGGGTGGAGGTAGGTGGAAAGGAGAAGAGCCGCAAAAAGGACAATGATGACAAAAAGTCAAAAACAGCAGCAGCTCAACTTTAGGGCTGGATATAAACAAGACAGAATACCACTCTGAGTCTGCACAGTCTTGCATTAGGCAAGCAGCCAGTTTGTGTGAAAAGCAGTTGTCATTGAGCAGAAATGAGGTCAGAATGCTTTGGAATTGTTAAATCATTCTGCTTTCATGCATGTGTCTTTTATTAGAGACTGAGAGGAGGGTTTTTTTATAGACAAGCAAAAAGCAGCTCATTAAGGGGGAGGATGTCAGTTCATCTGAAATATAACAGGAGGCCACACTGAGGAGGAATTATAGTGTCTATTGATGACAATGTAAGAGCTACAATTAAAAGGATAAATAAAGTAGTATTGAATGGTGTAGTAATATGTAATAAGTGTTGTAAGGTAAAACTAGCTGAAAAAATCTGAAAGAAAGAGACATTTCACTTGTTGTTTAGTTGTATAGTGCCTATATTTCATATTCCATAAAATCTATTACAAACAGAAACCAGCAGAAAATCTCATCACATGAGAATAATCAATCTGTCACTTCTTCTCATTATGGTTGGGCAGTGTGTACGTACTTTATGACAGAGACACAGGCCAACAGCTGAAGAAGAGGACATTTTTCTTCGGGAATTATAAGTCAGAGCCTTACGTCTCTCTTCTATCGAGAAAAAAACGGATTGTCTAGCTTTATATGGGGGGTCATGGAAAATAAATTGCGGAGGGGAAAAATGAATTAGTCAAGACGAAGCGTTCCCTTTGAAAAATTGGTCTGTCATGGCTAGCAGTCATGAGTGCTATGATAATGAAAGCGGATGAACTTCCCTCTCTAACTTTGATATCAGAGAGTAGAAAATGGAGGGGAAAGCAACAATATTAGCCTGGTGTGTCTCCTCTGAAGCAGTCTGTGTGCTTCCACTCCATTTGAGTCTATATGAATCCTTTTAGGCTGTGCTAAGTTGAATTGAAACACAGCGACAGCTAACACGTGTAGCTGCATAGGGATACTTCTTTCCTACCTGAAAATGTTCATAAGCTTCGTAAACCGCAAACCTAAGTTCAACCTCCACTACTTCTATCCTTGGAAATCCAGGTCACCTGCACCTGAACAGAGGGCCCAAATGCCATTTCATGTTATTCGCTTCAGAGCTGAGCAGCTGGGGTGCATTGTGGGAATGTCCTGTTCCTCCTCTGCTGTCCCACTCATCTCAAGGCTGCTGGTGGCTCCTGTCCACAGGGACGGCCTCTCTGCCGTTATTTATGTGCGGAGCGTCCTGTGTAATTATGGGATATAATGGAGAGCCACTCGCCCTGGCGGAGACACTCAACGCTCATTACGGGCTCTTGGAGTCAGGGGGCCGAGGTGAGACAATGTCATGACCTTTCGGGAGAGAGGTCGTGGGTTAATATCATGTGGGGGTGACAAGGAGACTGACAGTGGGGTGTTTTCCCAGCTGGTTTTGAAGTGTCCGAGAGAAAGCGCTGATGCCGCACAAGATTGTGGCGGCCGTGCAAACAAACAGGGCCTGGCGATGCTTTACACAGGCACACCGATATCTGCCAACACAGATGTACACGTGTGCACAGACACACACACACACACACACACACACACACACACACACACACACAGATCCATGCTTGAGTCATTCTGTTCCTATCTTTCTCCGGCATCTTATCTGGCGTGCTCCTCGGTAATCAGGAGATATAAATGCATCAGGCGGCCGGGGCCGGGCAGGGCCGGCACAATGCAGCAGGAGTGCGCTCCCCAACATCAACATGCCCTTGAAATGAAGAATGAGAGCGGCGGGCGGGCGGGGAAACAGAGAGAGCCCCAGCCCACCAGTGCTATTCACAGCCCTAATAACAGCCCGAGATGAGTTTACCTGTCCTCATCTTGCCCCCACTCCACACACACACACACACACACACACAAACACACGCACGCACGCGCACACAGACACACACACACATAGACACACACACATACATACACACATACACACTTGCATGGTATCCTACACCTGCTCTGTTTCTCTAGCCACCCCCACCCCACGCCTTGCCATTACTATTTTGAGGTTCTGTAGCAGCAAATGAATATGCTCACTGATGGATGATTGAGTATTTTTAAGAGATATTCATTTAATTTGGTTTGGACAACATAGAATAAAAAGACTAATCATTCTCATAATCCTAAATAAATAATGAAACCAGTCACTGCCAGACACTGGTGTGTGCGAGTGTTAGCACGTGAGCGCTCTGTGTGTCTGTCCACGGCCTTTATCTTTTTTTTTCTTCGGATGCTTTTCTTGTTCTCCAGTGTGGCCAGGTCCTGTCTCTTTTCTGAAACTCGCCTGGGTAAATAACCACATGCACACAGACACACACACACGCACGCACGCACGCACGCACGCACGCACGCACGCACGCACACTGGGTTTGGGGAAAATATTTTTTTTTTTTTGTCAACTGATGACCCCATTCAGGCCCAACCATTGTCTTGTTAACAGGAAAAATATTTCAACTCTTCCTCAGATTTCTAAAACAATTTTTAAACATGGCACATCAAATCATGTGGTATGCAATGTCTTAAATGTGTAAATTATCAAGCTGTTGGTGACATGTATAAATATGTCTGCATTGAGTCAAAATCTCTTTAAAAGGGCTATCTGTAAGAATTTTAGTTTATATTGTCTTGTTAACAGGAAGTCATTTAACACAGTCCACTTGTTTCAGCATTTGTTGTAAATGCTACATTTCAGCTGTTCCTCAAATGATGTGAGTGACTCTGTAGATTACCAAGCTGTTGGTGACGTTCCTAAATATGTCTGCATTGAGCCAAAAGCCCTTTAAATGTATCGTACCCTGAGGCAACATGGCCCAGGGCCACTCATAGATGTAATCAGTGCTTTTGTAGGAGCTTCTAATCATTATCTCATGCAACACACAAATGTGAAATTAAGAAAATTATTTTGTAATCAGTTAGGGAAAAAGTCCATCTCACTGCCCTGAGGCGGTGACTCCCACTTCGATCTCGAGTGCTTTTAATCACGAACGCCTGCCCTGATGAGGGGGATCAATGGAGTCATTAATCACAGGATTAATTGATGTTGGCCGACTGTCCTCGAGCTGATGTGACAGAGGTGAGGAACTGAGACGGGGGCAGTTACAGCCATTGCAAGGGTCACACAGTCAATCCTTCTTAAGGCTCTTTTCAGAAGCCCGTCAAAGAAGTGGGTCAAGTCAGTGTCCTGTCCATCAACCTAAAGTGTCATCCGTCCACAAAATGGCCATGCGATTGATCGTCTTCCTATGAGTTTGACAGTTATCGGACGGTTTTGTCCTCTGTCATAGTTGGATGTGTAATCAAACTCTGAGTCATTCTGTTGACTCTGTTTGATTTCCACCAAGCAATTTGTCAAAGAAATAGATCCCTCCGCCATCCATTAGTGTCAGCGCTGTGACTGATCGCATCGCATCTCGTCTCGTCCCGCCCGCTGTTTACATCAGTGACTGATCCTGACGAGTGATCCTGTGTTTCTGGGGGGCTGATAAGGCACAGGCACTTTATAAAAAAGGGGCACCCACAGTCACTCTTAAATATCCCATAACCATAAAGCGCTCCCTATCGAGTGCTAGGGCTTGATAGCGGCGGGGACATTCATTCTGAGAGAGATAATATCCTCTCTTGTACTCCACCCCCACCCCCACCCCCAACACCCCCCGTCTTAAGACAGAGCACAATACTCGGCAACTGCCTCTCAGAACACATCTCCCTCTCTCCTTCGCTCGATTTGCTCCTCTCCTCCACCAGCCCTTTGCTCATCCTTTCTTTCCCATTGCATGGGCCATCCCCACCTTGTGCCTGTTGTAAGCATTAGCGGTTGCAGGCTTATAATGAATGGCGCGGTCGGTCGCTAATTGCATTAGCCTGGTGGGCTATTGAGGCTCCTCGCCATAAATCGCGGTCAGTGCGGTTGAAAGATAACCCGCGCGCTGAACCCAATCTGTAATCCCTGGGCCTGTGTGTGCGCAGGCGGCAAGTCTCCCATTACTGTCAGCCAGGGGGAAAATATGTTGGTTATTTAATCCACTAGAGGACCACCACCAACATTCAGGGAGAGGACAAGGAGGAGGAGGAGGAGGAGGAGGAGGAGGAGGAGGAGGACAAAGGGAACTTATCATTTGGTGTCATGCTTAAGAGATCCCACGCTTTATTGACTGCTGCCTTAATGGTCCGAGTCTTAAATGGCACACTATCACTTTGTTTATTTATTAAATAATTTATGTTTTCCCTGTCCCCGCCCTGGGCCAGGGCCTCCCCGTGTGTTGTGATTACATTTAATGTTAAGGTTGGTGAGCAGATAATTAATTAGCATGAAGGCTAAGGAAGGGGCGATCGAGGCTGGAGTTGCCAGAGGGGTCTCTGAGGCTCTAAAGGGGGAGGGGGGGGGTACAAGAGGTTCGATGCTTAGAGTCCATCTCACACACACACACACATGTGCACACACATACAAATACACACTCTATCTGTCTAGTGTCCACATGCACATAGAGATGCACGCATGACTAATTTGCACTCATGCTTATGCAGGTCTTCATTCACATGCTCATGCAGTGTAGCTGTCTTATTCGTTTCCGCTAGCTGTGGGGGGGTCTGGACAACTTGCGGAGGAGTCCCTCATCTGTCCCCGCTGGAGGTCCAGGCCACCTGCAGAGACAAGGACAGTCCTCTTCATTAGTGAGGCAAGACCACACGTTGCAGTTACAGCCATGTGAGATATGGAGGGAAGAGATGAGAATATTACCGCAAAGAGCTCAGATAAGAAAGCTGACGTGTTTGGCCAAGCTGTCCCTCCTCCTCTCCTCTCCCTTATTGCCTCTGACATTCTCGCCCTCTCTCTCTCTCTCTCTCTCTGTCTCTCTCCCTCTCTCTCTCTCTCTCTGTCTCTCTCCCTCTCTCTCTCTCTCTCTCTCTCTTTCGGCCTCCCTCTCTGTCTTGCACGTTCTTTCTCTGTCTACCGCTCACACATTCTCTTTCTATTTCTCTCTGACTCTCTATTCTCTCTCTCACTCTCTTTCTCTCACTCTAGTTCTTTTCACCCCTTCCGTCACTCTCACAGTTCCTTCTTCTCTACATCTCCACATCTGCCCTCACACACACACACACACACACACACACACACACACACGCACGCACACACACACACACACACACACAACACCAACAACACCACACACACACACTCCACATACAGCCCAGCAGCCTACAGGAGTTATGAGGTTTTTGGAGGTGTGATCTCGTCCTATGATGAGGCCAGGAAATCTCCTGACACAAGTGGGTGGGGGAGCACAGAGAGGGAGACATAGAAGTCAGAGAAGAGAGGAAAAGAAAGAGAGAGAAAGAGAGTAGGGGATGGAGAGAGAGAAAGAGAGAGGGAGAGAGAGAGAAAGGGAGTAGGGGATGGAGAGAGAGAGA
The DNA here is from genome assembly GCF_900700415.2 of Clupea harengus. NCBI lineage: Eukaryota > Metazoa > Chordata > Actinopteri > Clupeiformes > Clupeidae > Clupea > Clupea harengus. The sequence goes on along the minus strand of NC_045156.1, from coordinate 7,562,185 downwards.
GAGGGAGAGCAGCCACTGTTGGCTGGACCCACTGAGTGTGAAGGCAATTCCAATTTGTCCAGGAGCATTGCACAGCGGTCACAGGCAGTTAATGAGGCAGGGCCTTGAGCCCTAACTCATCCTGCCAAGCATCGCTGATCCCACTTTGATTACTGTAATGAAACGGTCAGGGGATTATTAGCCAAACGCCACTATATATCTATACAATGACAGAACCCAAAGCAAAAAAAAAAAAAAAAGAAGAAAAGAAACAAAGAAAACAGGAACACAAGATGCAAAGAAAGAAAAAGAGGGAATGTGCACGGTGTTGTCAGTGACTCATCCCTCCTATTTGTCTGGTGTCTGGCTGTGAAGAGAGAGAGTGAGAGTGAGAGTGAGAGGGAGAGATGGAGAGAGAGAGAGAGAGAGAGAGGTAGAGAGGGAGAGGGGAGGGTGGTATGTGGCTCTGTGGATGAGAACACTTGTTTATCTCTGGGTAATCTTTACCTGAGCCTAACCTATCACGCATTACAGATGCACTCTATTTGTACACAACTGGAGAGAGAAATAGAGTAAGTGAAGAAAGAAGTGCGGTTGGAAAACCAAAGGGCAGAGAGAGTGAGAAATAAGTGTGATCAAACTAATCACCCTCTATCAAGACTGAAATAGTCTGTGGTGTGAATATTATAAAGAGGCATTGCAGAGTTTCTGTCTAAAACTAATGCACTAACTAGCTAACAGCTAACACTGTGCCAGTTTCATTACTTGAGAACAAAATTACATGCTAAACAGCCTGTATGGCTAGCGGGAATGACAAGTATGTCTCTCCTTCACATAACCACATACCAGCAAAATTATTTTTAAAAAGAAAAACTTGCACAATGTTGCATTAAATTAATATGAAAGGATTTCTTAATTTGTATGAGATAAGCATTTTAGGTAAATCTAATGTTACATGTTACATTGAAGTACATTTAAATGATACCATGATTAATCGTGCCCAACCCCTTTCATACACTTCTATGTACTTGGCTGTGTGTTCCTTACATTTCTTCAATGTGTTAGTTACAAATTATGAGGTTTAAAAAGCATTGTTACAAGGGGAATAGTTTTAATTGCTAATGTTGGGCTGAGTTCTCTATGCTACAAGAAACTGTTTAAAAGTGCCAACTGGCACAAACACACAAATCAGGTACTTTGTTCATGGAATTATCTGCATTTAATGACTTGGGATTGCAATTAAAAGCCTGATTAGGAGTTCCTCTTAAGCACCTTATTGGAAATTAAACACCATCCATTTCCTCTGACAGCGCGGGGCGGGAGATACGGCTCTCAACTTATGAGAACGAGTTCAAGTACCCCCCCCCCCCCCCTCCAATCTCCAAACACACACTCTCATTCTCTACCTTCTTTTTCCTCTCCACTCCTCTCTCTTCTTGGCTTCTGCTTTGTTTATTTTGGCATTGTTTGACTTCAAAAACATGAGGGCCTTTATTGCTGGATGGGATGTTGAGGGAGAGAAGCATTGAATTCATGAAACTCATGCCCAAGCTATTCATCACCACCATCTCCTTCTCCACATCTGTTTTCTCTTTTCGCACGTTTTGAAGGTGAATATTCAAATTCTCCCGGCGTGAGATTGCGCTGTTCCGACAGCCGTTGTGACAAGGAGAACGTGCTGCGTTGATAGTTGCCAATCTCCATTCAGGGGTTAGAGATTTTTGCGCCTTATACTTAGATAAAAAGAACAACAAGAGTGAAAACACGATGCAGGCAGCCTCGTCCCTTTGTCATGGTGCATTAAAGAATGCATTTTTTTTTACCAAGGGCGGAGGACTTGTTTTGTATATTCAGCACTATATATGTTAGAGACCGCAGGCTTTTTGATGGCTGTTCGTCTGAAACTATAAAATAAAGCATTCATACTACACAATGGGCTTCATTGATCGTGGGTTGCATGTTGACATGACACATGCAGCAACTCTGGCAAAGCTCCATTACAATATATATCACCACAATCCATCAGGGGAGAGCAATAACAGTTGTATTACATTGATCTGTCTAATTCAGCAGTGAATCACCAGCAGGTCATTTGAACACTGATCCACACCTCACCCTCAGCATGCAGTCCGTGTGGTATTATTGTATATTAATAATAATAATGTTGACTGGAGGCAGTAAAAGATGTTTTTTTTTGCAGGCAATGCGTTGCTTACTTGCACAGTTGCTTTTTTGTCCTATGTGGTTATTGCTGTTCATTAATATTTCCTGTATAACATACAACAAAAAGAGAATGTGATATCAGGAGCCATGATATCAGTGGGATTCTGCAAGTCTTCTTCTTCGTCCACCTTTTTAACACATATCTGTGGTTGACGATCATACACTTAGACTTCACCAATCCACATTAAACTTGGTATGGTTGTAGACCCACATAGCTGTTACGGAATAAACTGATTGTGTCCCTCTCTCTTTATTTGGTATGCTTATACTTACATTTGCTCACATCTCCTAAAGTTCTATTTGGCTCGCACAACAAAATGGCCACCAATACATGCCTGTGCGAATCGTAATGAAATTTTGTAGGCCCATTCATAATGGCTTATAGAAGCAATTTACCCAATTTTAAACAAATCAGCAATAAGAAGTCACTACAACATGTTTTAGTCGATCTTGGTCTCTCTTTAAATCCTTAAGTAACATTCACAAAATTGTGGTCCTTTTTCACCTTTTGAATTGGTCAAGTCATTCAACCTTTCGCTATTTGGGGAAGTTCGTACAACCTGCTTGGACCCCATTGATTGCAGCTACATTTACACTTATTATGGTAGTGTTTACCCCTGTCCTGTTATGAATGTTGATACTTCTAGGCATTTACTTTACCTTGAGGATTGTATTCAAACATATATTCAACTAATATATTCAACTAATATTTCTACATTTTATATATACTATATTTTTTTCAAAACTTTTCAAATAAACGGCAAGTACAGTTATACAATGCAGCTCATATTGTTGCTTATGTATACATGTGAGTTTCACAAAATGGTCAAATTTACCACAAGAATATATCTGTTATAAAGTCACACTCATCCTCATATTCAGTCAGCTCTCAAAGCCGCAGAACGTAACTCACAGGTGCTGCTTCACACCCTATCATTGTACAGCTGCCACATCCACAAACTATAGTTCCTTAAGTTTCTCTTAGAATTAGATATACTACAAACCTTTTAGTCTATTGTTGCTTGAAATATTCAAGAGAATACACTTTGTATCTTATAAGTATCTTAATTCTTGCCCATTCTCTCACTTTATGCAGCGGTCATATAGTTAAATGTCACTTTCTCTTGTGGGCAATCCCAAGTCCATGTGGACAGGACATGAAATTCCGTAACCTTTTCTTTCTCATGAGATCCCATCAGCTTATATGTCTCAGTACATTACAAAATAACGTTATGAAAAAAAAAAATCCCAAAATTGATATTGTCGATCGATGGCTGTATGCCGGCTTCCTCCTTCTGTCTTATCTATTTACCCATCGCCAAGGGTGTGTGGCCAGACTGCAGTGGTCAGTTCAGATGCAGCAATTACTGCCATCCTGGGTGTGTGTGGGGATGCGTTTGTCAGGCGAACCAGGCCGGCACACTGGTGCTCCGGTGACAGGGTCACTCTCTCCTCAGCTCCCCGCGCACACCTGACCTTTTAAGGACACCAATTTATCCTGTTAGTTTTACTGTGAAGGCCTATTGGATCCCAATGGCTGGCTGCCACCATATCTCACTGGGGATGTTTTCAAGTGACATCTTAACTAAGTCTGTCTGTATTAATTAGGGTGAGGGAGAAAGGAAGGTGACAGAGAGAGAGAGAGAGAGACAGAGAGGGAGAGGGGAGAAAGAGAGAAGGGAAGGAGTGAGAGAGAGAGAAGAGAGGGAGGGAGAGAGAGAGAGAAGGGAGGGAGTGAGAGAGAGAGAGAGAAGGGAAGGAGTGAGAGAGAGCACAGAAGGTAGGCAGTGAAGGCACCCAGCAGGGAGGCCTGGGTGGGTGAGCTGTGCTCTGGGCACACCACACAGCGCTGGGGGGTCCTGAGGAGAGGGGGGGGGCAGATGGGCTGGGAGACTGCTGCTGTGTGGGCCAACCAAAGATCGCTCCACTGAGAGCATCTGGGCCAAGCCTTCAGGCACGTCTGGGCCCAGGCAGGATACACTGGAGTGCTGAAGACCTGCTTAAAGACAATGTGGTAACCATGCCAGAACCCCTCTAATTGCATTGCATCCTCAACACACACACACACACAGAGAGAGAGATACACACACACAGAGAGAGAGACACACACACAGACAAACACGCACACGCACACGCGCACACGCGCACACACACACACACACACACACACACACACACACACAAATTGCATTTGAAAACATATCATAAGATTAAAATTTGTATGTAAACACAAAGAAAGAAGAGGGTTGTCTAGAGTGCGTCATAGTTCACTGTCCAAGCAGTTGTCTTGCAGCATGGTTTTTTATTGCATTAATTCACTTATGTGGATAAACAACCATAGCCACACTGATATAGCAAACCGTGCCACTGGCAAAACACAAGTAGAGGGAGATTAGAATATAAAACCTGACATGGTAATATATACTGCTCACCTAATGGATGTTCCGTCTCAATTAGGAGCAGATATAGATGCAGTGGGTGTTCATGTATCAAGCCGGGCTTCATCAATCTTGCCGCCGCTGTCCCCGCAACAAAGGGGAGGAAAGCAAATTGCTGCATTTAATTAATGCACTGCCTCTTTTGTTACTGCGGCTCAGCATCTTTCCGTCTGCAATAAGAGGAGAAAATAAGTAATATTCAGTCATGCCGTGCAATCTCAAAGAGGAGAGAAAGAAAGAGAGAGGGATTGGTAGAGAGGGGTAGTGAGGCAACAACAACAACAACAACAGAGGGCCAGGAGTTGGCGAGGATTGGCAAACTTTGCAGCGAGTGTGTAACTTCTGGCATGCATGATGGATGAGGAGACAATACCATTTGTCACAAATGCAATCTTCTTTTTGGAACGCTCCACTGTCCTGCTCCAGCAAAGTTGGGCATGGCTTGCTGTTATGGAACCGTAATTGGCCAATTACAGCTTAATGATCAGACAATTAGACAATTAGCGTTGAGTGATAAATATAAAGTTAATATCCATAAAACGGTTATTTTGTAGTAGTCACAGTAACCCTTTTAAAATGCTGGCAGAGGTCAGAAAGCTAAATTACTACACAAGTCATTGAAATTACATACTTGCTGAACAGCCTTAACTGTTTAACCATTGTGCGACCATTGTGGGTTTTTTTAACAATCATTTTCACACTTTCTCAATACCATGTCCACTTTTTCAAAACACCATGTCAGTAGACTATGTGAACTTAACTGTGGATACTTTTGCATTGGTTTGATAGAAAATGCATTCAATGACCACTTCTTCTGAAATTCATGGATACCTGTCTTAGTCAATGCAAAACTCTGTGCAACTACAGCAATTTTTGCAGACATTTAGATACTCTGTTCAAAACAGATACAGTAACTTTCAGTTCAAAACCGGACAAATTTAACACGGTAGATTGAAAGATGCTATATTTTGACAGACAACTGTAACTATACACTTGACATAAAACAGATTATTCTGATTTTTGCGAAAAATGTATTCAGTTTTATAATTGTTTTGTTTGTTTGCATCCTTGTTACCCACTATACAAAAATGGGGCAGTACAGCATTTGAAGCAGCATTAAAATGTCCAGCATTGAAATGTGCAGCATTGAAATGTGCATGTATGAAGGAGAAATATAGATGTAGTTGTCGCTGAAGACATTTTCCCACTATTACTGCTGTATATGTAAGTCATGGGATATCAATGAGACAAAGGGACCCAAAAAGTGACTTACATAGCATCTTGCATTGCCCAGGAATTGAACCTAGGTCAGCTACTTGTTAGTCAACATTAACCACGATACCACTGATCACAAACAGTACATTTGCCACACACAAAGTCTACAGTATTCTGAAAGGCAAACCAACAGATTAAAAAAGTGTGTTCTTGGTGTCATGACAATGGCTTGCCTTGAAATGTTTGTGGAATATGGGGTCCTTTAGGGGTGGATAAGACGTGCTAAAGATTTTTTCCTAAAGATTCAAGGCAAGAGAGAATGTTGCTGTACTGTAAATAAGAAGTACATACAAATTTCACCACTGATTAGCTTTAGTGCTTCAGTATCATGTATTGTTGTTTCACTTACTGTACTTGGAATGAAAAGTGTCTGCACACTTTTTTGTACTATAGTAAACCACATCAAATGTAGCGGCATATAGCTGAATTTCATATTACACTTTTTCTCGATTCCTTTGGCACATTTTTCCATTCACAGTTTACTTTTTTAAAACAGTCACAATATTGACTGTTTTGCCACTGACAACATACTACAATTTGGGTTTTGTATTGAGCACTCTAACTTAGGAAATATACTGTCAGAAAGTATTTGAAATCTGAAAATGTGTATACAGTAAAATATTGTAGTTGTTTTTGTATTGCTAAGTACTGTAAAATATATTCTAAACAAGGACCTGTCAACCCCATTGATTTACATTTGTTCTACTGTGTACAAGATGGCAAAGATTCTGACACAAAAATATTTATTGCAGTCATTTTTCCACATTACATGTATATACTGTAAGAAGTCAAAATGACAGGCTTCAATATACAGTAAAAAGGTTCTGCAGTGAACTGTCCTTCAGTGAACATTCTCCCCCTACCACCAGTGTGGGCCAGTGTGTTGATTCTATAAAAATAGTGCAACAGGCTGTAAATACTGTAAATATATAGTAATCAGAATTCTATTGTATATTTTATAAATTACTTGAAACTACAGTACTGCATTGTATTGTGGCATCACACTTTACAAAAGTATAGAAATGGTTGTTACCACAAGAGTGCAAATACAGTGAAACACAGTACAGTAAATTCACTGTAAAGGCCAGCAAAGTGTCATTGCGGAACGTACGAACAATTGATGCCATAGTATGACGGCTCCGGTTTGGCTGAACCCTTTGACCAGCCTCTCTCACCTCTACCACTACCCCTTCCTTGTCTTCGTCCTAGTCCTTGCTGAGGTTGTTGGTGGCGGCCTCCTCGATCCATGCTTGGCATCAACTTCAATCTATTGACCTCTTTTATAGGTTGAAACTACTTGATTAATTGTGCACAGAGAGTTCACACAGGTGCTGACGATATTTAGAATATAGAGAGCAGTTTCAGTAGGCTGCTACTAAGTGTCTGCAATGTGTTGACATGGTTATTTATTTAGGTTTCGTGTCTATCTCTGAGAAGTGTGTTCACTTTTTGAAAAGTGTGTTAAAACTCAAAGAAAATTGTGTGAAAGCAATGATAAATAGTTAATCCATTCGCCAGAGAAAACTCTTGGGGCCTCATTTACAGGATTGTCACCCATTTCAGGCGTAAAATAGTGGGTAAAAACATAAAACCGTATTTACAAAGGCGGCGCACTTTAGATTACCTGGTGGGAGTGTATAAGGGAAAGTGGGTGTTCGTCGCAAAGAGATGGGAGGAGATGCGTAAAAGTGCGCCTAATTATGTATTAGTAACGAAACAAGAGGTGTTTCAGCATGACATATCAGCTGCTAAATGAAAACTCTATGTGCCTGCGAGAAATTTGAAAAACACGAACATCAGAATTTTTTTTTTTTTTTTATGTTTATATTTGATATATCATTTAATATAGGCATATACAAAATTGTCCAACCAACTAGCTGTTCGACCACGCTTTACCCAGAATCGCCGCTCATTGTATGGTTTACTTTAAACCGTATTTTCTCCCATAGTTCAAGCACACTGAGTACAGTGCTCGCCTTCTGCGCAGGAGTAACGCGTATCTATTCAGGAAAAGTACTTGTACTCGAAGTACACTAACTAAACTAGGTAAATTGTAGAGACAGAGCAGCATATTCATTTCACCTTCCATGTTTATTTTGATGTTATAGCCTCTTGAGCGCACGCTACCCCTAGTGCCATGCCAACCGAACGTCTGAAAACTCCAGTTGCTCCTGTCTACGCTACAACTCCAGTTTTCAAATGTATCTGCCTAGGGCAGCATTTTTGAAAGGCCTGGTTTTCAGTGTTCAGGAATACGCCATTTTAAAGTAAGGGGTGTCGGGTATTCCTACCAGACTATTTAACGGGATGCTATCGAGCAGTTAACCTGGCTATTAACTATCCTAGCTAACTCTAGTTTAGGGAACCATCTTCACAGTTTGCAGTTGCCTGTGTGTGATTAACTCATGTTAATATGTGTGAATATGAACTTGTAAACATAAACTCGTTAATATGAGCTGCACAGGCACTCTGAGGGGTAACCATAGCAACCCAGAAACTCAATGTTCGCTGAAAAGTTCAATTTCCCAAAATCAGCTCACCAATAAAAGACAGTCTTGAATTCAAAGTGATCACAGCTTTTAATGTGGACGGAAGGGCTAAACGGAGAAATATTTATGAGTTTCTACATTTACCCGGGTTAGTTTGCTGTAACCTCGTGAACCAAAAGCTCTAATTCTATTTTTAGCTCATCATCCATGGTGGAACAGCAGGCTTTCTTCCCTATTTTAGCGGAGCGCTAAATAACACTAATGGGCGGTATTAGGCGCAGATGACGCGATGAGGTTCTTGTTTGATAAATAGGATGCAAAATACCGTGCGCTATATGCGGTTTGGCAAAGGCGCTGATTGCGCTGCGGTCGCAATGTTAGTAAATGAGGCCCTTGCTGTGCAAAGTGAGCATTAGATTACAGTAAGTTGACCCATGATTCGCTAAATGTGTGTAAGCAATTAAGAAAAATTGTAACTGTATTTGTTTTGTATTACAATATGTTAGAGGTGTCATACGTTTCTCATTCTTTTGCAATGCAACACTAAACTAAGCATAGTATATAGTATACAGCAACACATAATATATGCATTTTGCAATGCTTCAAGTTGTTTGTGTTTTTTTAGTTAATCGTACATTGAGTGATAAAATAGTTTAATGGGAGAGAGCATGTGCTATAGTTATGGCAGCATTCACTTCTGGGTAAAGTTTTTGGGAAGTTGTAGTGCATTATGCACCAAAGGTTAACTGATGTGCTCATGTGTGTGTCTATAAAGCCCACTGTGTGAAGAGTTTTGAAAAGGTGTACATGGTATTGAGACAAGTGTGAAAACGAAGTGTGAAACTATAAAGGCTGAGATGAAAGTTTCTTGATTATGTTAATTTCAACTCAAACTAGATTATTTGGTCTACCTATCATACATCTCGGCAACTGCAGAGTGCAGAAAGTAAACATAATACACAAATGGAAGAGAAGACAGCAGCCGTGTTAACGACACTTTATATATTATGGCAGGACCGTCACGATGACCTTCACAATTACCAAAGGTTAACGCAAACGTCATAGCCATGTCACACTCTACGGTATGTGCCCTGTGCATTCATTACTGGCAGACAATGTATGGTGACATCTCCATGGGTCATTAAAAGTGAAGAGAGACTAATTGTCTTTTACAGAGTGCAGGACTGAAAAAAAGAAAGATTTTTTTCTTTACAGCAGCATGTGTTAGTCAATAACATGTACACACTGTGGAAGATCATCTCCCATTTCTTCTTCCAAAGGCCACAGTCAGATTGATCCATGCAAGGCCATGGCCTCCCTGCTGGATAAATATAGACTGGCTCCTTAGTTGGACAAGCGTTGTTCATGTTAATGTTGGCTTGTGGATGGTAAGGTAGAGAGTAGTACATAATAGGCTTTACGCATTTTGCAAGACCATGTCCCAACAATGGTTCCCATGGGTTATTCCTCTCTAGTTCTACTTCACTGAGTTAAATACTGTATATGAACAATAGGTGTCAAATATGCTACAACAAAATTAGCCACTTTAAGATTTATATTGATTACATCCTCTCATTATTTCCACTTGCCATTTCGTACTAGCTTCCGCCACCTTTTTTTTCTGTTGATAGTTATCAGAATGAAAAGTAGGCTGGCTTTGGTACTATGTATAATATGACTTATGGGAACTTCAGTCTTAAAACCTCAAATTAGGTAGAGCAATAGAGACGTAGAATAGATGTAGAAGCAAGAATTTAAGTAGTTACACAATAATATAAAAATAAAAGGTTCCATGTGAGCAGGGAGGTAGGTAAAGAGTTAGAGGCAGAAAATGAATGAGAGGAAAGAAGGAAGGAGGAAAGAAGCAGGGGAAGAAAGCAGGGGAAGAGGAGAGAACAGGAGAGGTGCTAACCTTGAGAGAGCTCATCCATTATACGGAGGGTACAGCTCCCTCTGTCACACTGTCAGAATGATGCCACCTCTACGCCACAGAAAAGGTCACCCAGCGCTCCACTCGGCCGTCTCTCTCTGTCTCTCTTTCTCTCTCTCTCTCTCTCCTCCAACACACACACACACACACACACACACACACACACACACACACACACACACACACACACACACACACACACATCCCTGCAGACACATTCCCACACACACATGCACACACCCATCTGTCGACCAAATGAGAGAACCAGAGACTAAGACCCACCCTTACAATTTTCACACGGTATTCTACACAAAGCAGCACAGTGGGAGGAGGAACATTCCGGAGAATCCTGACGATGTTTAAGTCCTGTCAGGCTCTTCATATAGGCACGGAGAATAACACAGTCCTTACAGGGGAAGAGAACTGAGAGGAGATGCTAGTCATGTTTAGTGTTTTTCTTCCTCCGCTCCTACAGAGAACGACAAAAAAAAAAATGCCAAATTGTTTGTTTTCGCCTTTTCTCTGAGTGGCGTTGTTAACGTGTGAGTGTGTTTTCACCAAATCAAATTAAGACAACAGATAACACCGATAACAGATAACACAGATGGTCAAAGCGTTCCTCATGTTTCACAACATGACAACAGAACATTAAACACACACTTGGGTGGGTGAGGAGGTAACTGGCACTCTTACGGTTCCTGTTTCTTACAGAAGCCATAACAGGTGGCAAGAGCATCTTCTCACTTTGGCCCAGATCCCGTTGCCTTCATCTCTGCATGCACCACATCCGCTCGTACACACAAATGAAAACACTCACACATGCACAAGTGCTGCTTTGGTTTTCACACACTTTTCTGAGTATGAGGGTGAGTGCAATGGTGTGAAAACCAGATGTGCTTCATTATAACAACTGCCTTAATTGTGTGTGTGTGTGTGTGTGTGTGTGTGTGTGTGTGTGTGTGTGTGTGTGTGTGTGTGTGTGTGTGTGTCTGTGTCTGTGTCTGTGTCTGTGTCTGTGTCTGTGTCTGTGTCTGTGTGTGTGTGTGTGTGTGTGTGTGTGTGTGTGTGTGTGTGTGTGTGTGTGTGTGTGTTGCTCAGACCCACAATTATCTGTGAAATGATCTGCTGAAGTGCTGCACCACTGTTTCTCTTCCAACATCATTACCACCTCCTGCGCTGTTCTGTCATCACCCTACTTCCCATCACCTTCAGGGACACCCAGATGGCCCCACAGCCACACCCACACCGTCCCTCACCATACGAGGCCATTCACATGCACATCTCCTCTCTCACACACACATTAACACACTTTGACACACACACACTCACACACATTCACACACACGCTCTCTCTCTCCTCTGCACTTCTTAACCGACCATAACACCTTTCATTAGTGGGGATGAGGATAGGTCTACATAGTCACATTAGTGAGTGGCTTTCTCTCTGTGTCACCTCGCTAGCTCATTATTTCCAGCCATTCTGTGCTGCATTGAGCAGGTGGCCCTGTGCTCTCTATACAGTACCTCCATGGCCGCATACAATCAGTTGTTCAGTTTGTCTTTGGTGCACAACGACCACATGCCCCCACGACAATCAATAGTTGGGAAACTGGAACTTGAACATGGCCCCTTATTAGTGAGACAGCTCAAGTTTGACTTAATGCAATTGGTGATAAAACAGATACTTTCTAGTAATGGCATTGAGCCTATTCAATGGCAGAATGCAGCTTTTGGATGTTGTGTTGTTACATATATTTGGCTTTGTTCAAATACCATTCAAACGTGGCCGTAAAGTACCTCCATACTGGCAAGTCAGTTCAGGCTTTGCGTTTGTCATGTTGGCTGTGCCTCTGATCTAAATGGGTGGCTTGGGTTACATCCGGATGTTGCCGAAGACCATGATGATTTTTAATATCATCCTAATTAATGGCTTATTGCAACATTTTACACACTTGATGGAGCACAATATGAATATCGATCAAACGCTTCTATGATGCTAAGTGTGTTTAGTTGCTCCATGGTGTAACACCTTGATAATGAGGAACTAACAAGCTTGTTAGGAAAACAGGAATAAATTAGAGGACAGCAATGACTGAGGAGAAAAACATGTCCTGTATGAACATCCAGTTAAAGTTAAAACTCTCTCTTATTTAGGCTCTCTCTCTCTTTCTCCTTTTTGCTCTATCCACATTCTTCAAGTACTCCCCCTCAATCTCAGTCAGTATCAGTGACCAGAAAACATCATTGTATCTAAGGATACGTGCTCTATGTCAGTCAACATGGCACACATCAAAACGTGTGACCTTTGGTTATGCGACCTAATGAAAGAGCAACAATAAATCAGGGATCTATTTCTCAGCCCCATATATTTACTGTGGGCTTCAGCTAAAGGTGACAGGGTGGCTCTCTCAGGAGCTCCTCCTTTGGCCAGGCTGATGGGGTATTAGTAACACTGTCACCCGGAAAGCAGAGATAACTGGAAATGGAGATCGGATCGGAGTTTGGCAATCCACATACTTCATCATATATGTGACAGCGTGCCTTCAGCCAAGTGGAAGGAGGGGCGGTAGGTGGGTTGCTGACGGATGAACAGTTAATTCGGGAGGTGGTTTGATCAGTCTGCCTATGTGTAATGCAAAGAGAAGTATGTGGCTGATAAGGCTAAGACCACACTGGGTGGAAACTAATGTGATGGAAAGGGAGAATCTACACAGGCTGCTGACGGCATTTTGCAGTCTTAGATGGGGCAGCGGAAACAGACTCAGTACAGAACAGTTGAAGGGTTTGTTTTAGCTATCTGGGTCTTCTCAAATGATTGTCTGTATCTGTAGTGATGGCCAGTAGGTGGACAGCTGGTATGGTGTTGCAGCCAGTGCATTGTCAGTTGTTGTACATGCATCCACTAGCCTGATATAACCAGACCTAAAGGAGGGAGAAAAAAAAATGATACAGTGTAGTTTCGCAATATTTTTTTGGCTCATTATATCGACACGGTGGTGCCAAGTATTGCAATATTTATTTATTTAACGTTATGATTTTATTTTGGGAATACATCTGTGTAACAGGGTGTTTCACTGAATTTCCCCACTGAAGTCATATTTCCCCATTAAGTTCATACAATTTTTGTGTGTGTATTTTTGTTTCCCCATGCCTTTGTAGTGATTGTAGTTGGGTGCAGGGGGGCTAGCATGAGTTAGTCCCGCACAAGACTCCTTAACTTGTAACGTTACCCCTGCCTCTGCCTCTTTTGTATATCCCGTGACAGAAGTAGTTTCCTGCTGTGATTGTCTTTTAAATAACAATGTTGCAATCATCTTGTATTAGGTTCACAGTTTTTTGTATGTTTAGTTTGTTTTGCACACTATTTTTCCCCCGCTGCCGCCTGTTAGCGTGGCTGCAGATCCAATGGGGTGCTAGTGCACTGTGGCCCAGATATTGTGATAGTGGCAACTGTCTGTGTGGTAATTCCCACCCTTAACCAGATCCAAATTTACTTTGTTAATAGGGTCTGGCCACCCTCCATTGGGGACTGTTTCCAGTTGTCACATCCTAATGGGCCTAGACTTTGGGTCAAGTGAAACCACTGGACCAGCCTTTAACCAATCAGCATTGACCACTATGGGATTGCTATACTTCCTTCTTCTCAACTAATGGTGGAAGCTGATATATTATCCTTTTCCCAGACCCTGTTGGCAGTAAGGAAACGTCATCACACTTAGCCACTCCCACTGGTCACTGATTGGTCCACTCTACCAAATAGCACAGTAATTCATCTTGCAAAGAGTCCAGTCTATGATCCCAGCGAAAATTGAGCCAGGTGCAATAGTCATGCAGAACCAGGCACCTGCAGGAGTGCTGAGGAACTGTCAATAGCCAATATAGTAGGGTAATATCATTTGATCCTCACAATAGGTAAGCATGGGCGACAGGACAGGTTGGGTTTTGAACCTCTAAATGGACAACAATCAGTATAATCCCGGCATGCAATCAATTCAGCAGGGTAGTGCTGATTTACTGACCTCCACAACATGGTGAAGATCTTTCTTTTTGGCAGCTGGACAAGCAGCTGACCATGGTGTTGTGTAGAGAATGTTGTAGAGACAGATGTCATCTTGCTATCAACAATTGCATTGTTGATAACCCTGAAGCAGCTATCCCTCTGGCCTGCGCTAGTAGTGGTGGAAGCAACTGTAATGGGTGACTGCTAGCGTTAATTACATAATGCTCATCAATGTTAGTTTATCGTATCCTATTAACATTTTAGCCGTTCTGACCAATCAAATGCCATCATTAATAAGGTGGGATGTCCAAAATGAGAAAAAAGGCTGTTGAATGTCAAAGAGCATTAATCATCACTAAGAAACCAGATGCTATTTAGGATGAGAGAGGGAGCAAGCCCAAAAGCTTGAGTGCTTAAATGAAGATCAACAGGGGTCTATTTGCCTCAACAAAGTTAATGGAACATATAAATAGGTGTTGATGTAGTCACTCGTGGTCGACTAGGCTCTTGGTCGACTCTTTCAATCATATGAATGATTTCATCTAGCCTCCACCACCTTGGTACACTTTTTGGTTGTTCACATGAGTTAGGGGTGGACAAACCTGGTGATATGTTGACCCCAATTTGTTTGGAGTGTGGCGTGTGAAATGCTTCAGCTCGCTAACCGACAGCTGGCCGGTCCTTCACCTTTTAAAGCATTTCCGGTTCAGCTTGGGAAAAAGGAATGTTTAGCCACAGTTGCCTTTGATTGTATTTGGAGCAGTCGCTTGCATGCTACTTATCTGGGAAATTCTTTGTGTTCCACTTGGAAATATTCTTTTAATTAGCAGTCATGCTTTCTATTATGACAAGGCTGAAATCAGAGTAAAGTTAGGGGATGGAATCTGTGTGTGACTTCTTTAAAAAAATCAGTGAGACACATAATTAACAGGAAAATCCAGGGCTCTTGAAATGGCAGCACAGTCGTCTGCTCTGTGGCCCTTGACTTTCCCTCAGCAAAAATGTTAGAAGTTAGGAGAGCAAAAACGAACAAATAGAGCAAACTAGACGTGAGGTTTAATCTTTAATAAGCATGTGTTTATATCTTCCTGCTGGAAACATTATCTCTGCCTTTTTTTTTTTTTCGCGATACAAGACAGACAATTAGTACACAAAAAGAGAATGGTTCAAAAACTTCCACTAGCAATTAAAGACAGGGAGAAGAAAAGGGCTTACTGTGTTTTAATTGGAGCTGTGTCACGACGTGGTGGTCTCCGCATCAGGTCCCTCCTACACCCGCTCTCACCAACGCCACCACCCAGTTAGAGCAGGACACTGCTGCTGCCGCTCCTCAATTAGTCTCGACCAATCAGTGGCCCAATTAAGTGCTTCCCTGACTCCTTCAACCTCTCTTCTACCGCTGATTAATACGCAGTTGTCTCCCAATTAGTAGAACAGTAATTAGGACTGATGAACACGAGGTGTTGACAGGGGGATCATACAGGGCGGGGGTTTGGTTGGGGGCTGTGGGGGGGGGGGGGGGTCTTTCCCTTGGTGTGTGTGGAAGCAAACTATCAGAGAATTGAAAGCAGAACGTGAGGAAGATGAAGAAGGAGGGAGCGAGAAACAGGGCACCAGATTTCCAAAACATTTTTGACGTGCTCCGCCTGCTTCGCTGAGCTTTTGATCCTTATTTATATCGCCATGTTGTTTCCTCAAAGGGTTGTGTTTTTTCAGACCCCCCTTTCCCCAGCCCAGTGCAGCAATAGAGTACCAAGGGAGGGAGAGAGAGAGAGAGAGAGAGAGAGAGAGAGATGGAGAGAGAGGGGGAGAGAGAGAGAGAGAGAGAGAGAGAGAGAGAGACCAAGAGCAGGCAGAAAAAACTCTCATTTCACAGAGCACATCCAAACCGAACATCTACCTCAACAATCCTCCTCCACCTGGGATGCTGCCCGCTCTGGCGAATCATCACCGGCGGCTGTGGCTCTTCACGCTTCCCTCTCCAGCAGCCCTGGCGTGTGAGCTTTGCTTTGACGGCGCGGTGTTCAATGAGATGTGGAGAGTGTCATTTCTCAACACTGTCCCAGAGGCTCGTTGAAAGGGCGAAGAGGGGAAAATGGAATCTAACAAACAGACTGTTCAATTAGGGGCGGACTGGTGTGAAATTGCTTCCCAACGATAAGCCTCTATTATTTCGCCTACAATCGCTTGCCCACTAGCTGTGTGTCAGACGAGAGATAGTTTCATCGCAGTTCCACTAAACATGTTGTTTTCTTCTCCACATATCCCAGACACACACACACACACACACACACACACACACTGCCTGTGACATGAAATGTAAGAAAAGGAGAATTTAACAAGCAGAACAGGTCAAAGTGCACAAAAAAGACTTTGCACCTCTCACACCGATGAGGGCTTCTGCTAAATATATTCTGCTTTTCTCACCACCCTGTGATTTGCCTGGGAACATTATTATACACAAGTTTTATTTGTTATTATAAGTCTTGTAAGGGGAGCTATTATTATCTAGTGCATCCCAAATCCACCTACGCCACACCGAGCCTGAGCCCTTCACGTCTGGTCATTTTGAAACCCGGCCATGGTCCTAGCAGTCACGGCAAACAGTGACAAATTAGCAAGCGTCCTCCGTTTGAAGGACACAGCAGTGGCCGGTGGGTAAGATAAGGTACTTGTATGCTGTCACTGCCTCTCACGTGCTCTGCAGTGTTACGGATGAACTGCGCTGTGGCAATTTGTTTCCGCCATGCATCATTTGCTAAAGGTTAGAGAACAAAACTAACTTTCGGCGGTGGCTGGAGAGAAAGGGCACATGTATGCAATTATATATTGACCAAGGTAGCTCACACAATGGAGTTAGAAGGCAGCAATTAGTCAAGCGGTTGTCTTCATGTTGCCTGAGGAATTTCTTGCTTCCTAGAAGAAGATGAGGTGGGGAAAGGAGTGAGGAGGCGTATGGGAGAAGAGGTCATGTTATCTGCTCAGTGCTTCAGCACAAGTGACACAATGCTGTTGATAGATACCCAAGCACTAGACACTCCAACCGGATGTATCAAGTACCCTCCTCAAGACTCAATCAAGCCCACATTGAATCAGAATCAGAATCAGAATCAGGTTTTATTGGAATTGGAATATTTGGAATATTGGAACATTGGAATGTTTTACTGTAACTACGAGCTGTAGATATTGTGTAGGGAATGGTTGGCACCGGGTTGCTGCTCTATTATGACAACCTAAGACCAGCGAAGGGATCTTTTTCATTGTGTCTGTGTTATTGAACAAGACGGGAGTGCAATGATGTCGGTAATGTGCTGTGTGCAGGTAAGACTTCTTTATCGCAGTCCCGCTGAAATCAGCAAAGTCTGCCCTCTGCTACTGCGGGAGCTTGTTCTTGACAATGAAAAATGTCCATCCTCTAGGAGTAGGGCTGAGAGAGAGAGAGAGAGAGAGAGGGTAAGAAAGAGAGAGAGAATACATTTGTGTTTTGGTGATGTATAAATTCTGAAAAACTCAGCAGGATATACAAGCATGAACTCTATATGTTCTATAGGGTTTATAAAATAACCTCAACAATGTTTAAACTCATCCACTTGCCTGGTTATGTATGTGCATATATATACATATATGTGTGTGTGTGTGTGTGTGTCTAGTGTTAGTGAATGCTCAGCAGATTGTGAGTGTGTGTGAGTGTGTGTGTGTGTCTGCACTACTCAGTGCACCCTTCCTTATGTGTGTTTACTACTATATTATGTTTTGCCAGTCTTCAGAGCACCGACTGCAAGTGTGTGTGTGTGTGTGTTTATATCTTTGTGTGTGTAACCAATCTGTATCTGTGTGCTGTTGTTCTCTTGGTGCTTGGCAGGTCACATGCATGTATGTGCGTGTGTGTGCATGTGTGTGTGTGGTGTGTGTGTGCATGTGTGTGTGTGTGCATGTGTGTGTGCATGTGTGTGTGGTGTGACAAGCCTGAGATCCTGTGCTGGTGATGTATGGCAGAGGGTGACAGACCTGGTCCCAGAACAGTGCCCTCTGCCACCAGATGACGTCCCAGCACCAGCTGGAAGCGTGCTGCCCGCTGAAGACGGACTGCACACAGATGGAGAGACAGGCATGAAGGACCCTCTACTCTCACCCCACCCCCCACCCCCCACTCCCCATGTCACTCAGGGGCAATCAGATCAGGATGGGGCAACAGAATGTGGGTTTCAGGGGTTGGTGGTCTTCTAACATGACCTCCTGCCTCTCTTGCTATCTCTCCCTCTGTCTTACGCAGTTGTCCTCTTTCACTTGACCCGACATCCCGCTGATCACGCCTCCTGTCAAGAAATGCTCTTTTGGATCTTCCATGTCATTTTTACTTTTCCTTCGTTCTGATTAAATGTATCTTTTGAGTCCAATTTCAATTGATTAGCTACTTTAATTTCACTAAATTAAAATAAATAAAGGTTTGGAAATAATTGGTACATGTTTACATATATTGTGCAAAGCACTCACTTGTAATGTAAATAAAAAATAAATCATACAGAGACACGTATTGGTTTAACTTTGTTTAGCTGTCCATTTCAAACTTCAATCCTTCCTTTGTGATTTTTTACACCTAATACTAAATACTTGACTAACTTGACTTGTCTAATACCTGTATGTTTCTTAATGAGGGGATGTTCAGGCCCAGAAGGTTTCGTTGTCTTGTCTCCCACTGCAGTAGGAGAATAGACAGACATGCCTATTGTCTTTTTTGACTATAATCCTTGTGCTTGTCGAAGTCTATCTTATGAACTGTGGCCAAAACGTTGAGGTGTTGTGCTGTTTTTACAGGAGTTGTAAATGTTTTAAGCTCTGTGCTGTTGTTCCATCATGATTCTTTCAGAATGTGCAGTGGAAAAGAAAGTCTGTTTCAGGGCAAATTTCTCAGACTGTAACAGAATGGATAAAGACAGACCGATGGAGGGGGACGGAGGATTGTTTTGGAGGATTCTGAGGCACGAACCTGCTTTTTTATTTGCTGTGTGTGTTTAGAGGGGGTCCCATGTTTGCCCTGTCAAACAACTTCGGAAACTCCTGAGCCAAATGTAATACCAGACTCCTCACAAATACAATTTTAGCAGAACAAAATAAAGATTCTATCGCACTCCGTCAAAGGCAATAAATGCTGGCTCAATTCATCAAACATCCATCTGCTTTATATTCAACCTTTTTTTGCTGGAATTGTAAACATGCTGGCCATGGTACTGTTGTTCCTTTGTTCGCAAACTTGAACTCAAATGTTTTGGTCTCGTCCATCTACAGGGCCTTTGTTTGTGCGAGCCGTTGTTCAAAAAGTTAAATAATGCAGCGCTACAGAGGAGTGCAGGAGTTGCAGATACACCAAATAAATGGGCTCCGGCCCCTCACTGTGTCTTCAGTAGCTCTCCTGGACCCTATGGTCCTCCCATGTCTCCCCGACACTCTCTGTTTTTCCCCTTCACCAAGATTCCTCCACTGCTGCGTGGCTGATTCACAACCACTGCTGGTTGCATGCCGTTTATATACTCTTACACATTCTCTTTGTGTGGAACACACACCCACACACACACACACAACTATATGAACACACACCCACACACACACACACAACTATATGAACAGACACACACACAACTATAGGAACACACACACATACACACACATACACCACTATAGGAACACACAGACACACACACACACAACTATAAACACACTCAAAACCCATCTCACAGAAAACGTCCATAATGCCATCCCTCCATCCCACTTCTCCCTTTTCCATCCATGGAGACCTCCAGGGTCCCCAGGGCACAGAGGCCACACATTTTCACAGGAATCATCTGAAATTTCACAGATACTCCCCTTCTCTCCTCTCCTTTCCTCAGGCTCTCGGCGCTATAATTTCAGTCAATTTCAGACTCATTTATTTTATTATTTACCACCCTTGTATCACACCGAAGGGGTAACCAACCAGGCCTGGCAGAGAGTGGGGATAGAGCGATCGAGAGCGCGCAAGCGAGAGGGGTGGGGGGGGGGGAGCATCATTAGGTCCAAGAGTGGGCCTCAACAAAGTGCAGCTTAGGGCAGTGGTGAGAGCCATGCTCTGAGAGAGAGTGAGAGAGAAAAAGAAAGAGAAAAGAAAGAGAGAGCAAGACACATGAGTGTGCCTGTCCACAGCTGTGGAGGCATGCAATGAATAAAAGATGTCCGCTTCCCCAGGTTGACTGACACCCGATGCAAGTACAGTAGAGTGCGTCTCGCATCAGGCAGGCAGGAGGAGGCCATTTGCAGGCTCTGCCTCTGTCATTAGCCATTCAGAGTCCAGCTCTGGAGCTTGCCATGGGCCTCATTACCTCATTGTGTGAGGGGAGGAAGCTGGGAGACATGTACCTATTGTACATTTGTTTGTTTGTGTGAGTGTGTGTGTGTGTGTGTGTGTGTGTGTGTGTGTGTGTGTGTGTGTGTGTGTATCAGGTGTGTCAGATACATGACTGAATATGGAGGGTAAAGGAATGTCTCCATCTTCTTTTCTCCCTCTGACGACAACCCCTCTATTCTTCTTGGTCCATTTCTCTTTTTCTTTTTCAGTCATTCTTATTCTTCCACTGCTAGACTGGTCAACAAACAAATGAAAGGATACCACTGCAAAAAGTATGGTGCTCCAACTGTCGATATCTAGCTCTTTCAGTTTGTCTTGTTTATAGCCAAAGGAAACCATGAGCACTCATGGAATTCTTATGGTGTACATGTTTCTCTGTGTGTGTGTGTGCGTGTGTGTGTGCATGTGAGTATGTGTGTATGTGAGCTGCATCAACAAAAAACCCCATCATCACAGAAAAAGGGAAAGAAAGAGAGAGAAAAGAAAAAAGAGATCACACTCTCACCCTCAAGTGTAGTGGAAAATAACTGGCATGAAAGTCAGACAATGAATCAAAACAGTCTCTTTATCCGCCACGCACCCCCGCGTCTCAGTCCAGCTCGCCCACTGAAACCACACACAACCGGAGGCGCCGGGCAAATTGATATTAAATGTCTGCCTGTCACAGACCGCTTGGTGGAGCAAAGCAAATATTAACAGTAATAAAAAGAAGACTTGGGGGGGAGAGAGAAGTGGGAGATGAGAGGAGAAGCAAGAAGGGTGCAGGGCATACAAAGGGTAAGGGAGAGAGTGGGAAAGGGGGTGTAACGGAGGGGAAGAAGGCTGGGGAATAGCCTGTGTGAGGTGAAGCAGAGATGGGCTGCAGATGAACAGACCTCACGAGGCTGTTAGGCATTGTGTTTGTGTCTCAGTCCTTCACCTGTGGCCCATAAAGCATCGACCTGTCCACTCGGCTCTCTCTGAAGAATACCAGTCACAGTACACAGGCCGCTAACGCCATGAACTGTATTTATGTTTGTTCATTGCTGTTGTTGTTTGTTGTTGTTATTATTATGGTTTATTATTATGGTATTCTCAATATAATATGGACTTTGGATAAAAGCGTCCATAAAATTGTCCAGCTAAATGAATAAAGCGTACACTAAAACGCAAACCTACAGCTGATAGACCATTGCCGCTTTTCAACATCAACAAGATCAAGTGTGTTGAATAATAATAATCCACAGAATTAATGTGCCCAAATTGCTGCTAACGTTGGTCATACAGTGTTTGTCAAAAATTGTTCTTTCTTCTTTTTTTACCACAAATTGTTGGTTGGCGATATCATATACCCAGACTTCACCAATCCACATGAAACTTATAGACGTTAATGCCTTTTTATATACGTTAATTTTTTTAGGATGTATAGCCTTTTCCACTCTGGCAGGGGGACTGCCAATGGAAACTAGCCTTTTGGCTATAATTGGGTTCATTTACATTTTAATGTTCATGAATGTACACTGTCCCTCTTGATCAAATAAACAAATTGATTGATTGATTGATTGTCTTGGCCTGACTGTACCCCCACATGGCTGATACGAAATATTGTATAAGGTTTGTGTCCCTCGGTGGACTAGGGGTGTCCCTTCGAGTTATTTCAAGATCATTCCGATTGATTTGTGGAGTAGCGCCACCTAGTGAGTAATGTTCGATGCAAAAATCTACCGCTTCACTAGTCAATACCGTCTGATATACAGGTTCAAAGTCCATGAAATTTGACACGCTGCATCGTTGAATTTTGTCCATAGAGGGTGCTGCAATTGACAAATTCAATATCTCAATGCTTAACGGCTTAAGCTAACGTTTTGAAATTTGGTATGCTTATACTTGGCTACATTTAATCACATCTCCTGTAGTTGTTTTGTAGTCTGTATTTTTCATTGTCAGTAGACAATAGCAGCAACAGACATACTGTATTTAATAATATGAACAGAATAGAATGCAGAGTCTCTGAAGCAGTTATTTAACTACCATGAGCGTTATGTTGACCTTTTTTTTGTTGCAAAAATGCTAATCCATCGCATACAAAATGACGATGGTCACTCCCACATTCTAAAGGCTACCACCACACCACAATGTACATTATATTGTCTTTTTATATATTTTTTCAATACTTTCAATACTTTTTTATTTCCTAGTTTCATTACATTCTTGCTCATTCTCTCACTTTATGCAGTGGTCATATTACCCACTGCTATGCGGCATGTCTAGTTAGTTATGTAAGGGATAATGTATAGTCCACCGGTCAGTATAGGAAAATAAATCCCGACAGGACGGACAGGACAGAAGTTTCAAGCCTCTGCTGTTGTCGGTCTGAGATGCCCACACCCAACCTCCAGAAAACATTCTGCCTCTGTACATGAAGATGGGCAATGAGGCAAACTCAGACCCCGAAGGCAGGTGAGGAGGAGGCCCACCTGAGGAACAGGTTCTTGAAATGCCTGTAGTGCATCCTAGAGCCTGCCAGTACTCAAGGGCTGACAAGCTTCTCTTAGGCTATGCACCACCTGTCATTCCCTGTCAGTCACCTTACCTCTGGCAGATCATCTATGTATAAACTCGAGATAACAAACTCTTCAGCGGGTGAGTTTTGAACATTCTAGTAAAAGAATGCGTTATTCAACAATGTAAGATTCTAAAATTCCATGTTAGCATCTGATATGTCCAGATATTCAAATATAAATTCAAACAAGCTTTATTGGCATGACAGTATTGCCAAAGCAATGCAATGGACATACAATACAACAACATTTTATACATATTTAAACATATTTGACATGGAGCCGTGTAGTAGTAATAAAGTAAAAAAAAAAATAGTAGTAATAAGTAATAACAACACTTATTCTATGGCAACGACAGTACACGCGTTCTGATTGGCTAATGCGTAGTCATGCCAGCCGCGTATTGCCCTCCACACCGGTCAATACAGATCCGTATTGCCCTCTGACAAGCTATCGCTCGGTCGATACGTTAAAGGATCAATTTGATATTTCCCGGCATGACCTCACTCTCGGTTAGTGAGTTGTTAATATAATCATAAAATAATGATAACAATAATAATACATTTAAGATTAATCAATAATTCATACATATAAAAAGTAAAATATTAGGTTTTAAACGTTTATTTATTGTTTTATTTTAATTTTGTAAACATACACATGTGACCGTACATGCTGTTATATTATGTGTTCTTCAATCTTGCAACAGATCCTGACTTTAAGACTCCCTGGGTTTATCACTTTACATTTGTTCAGCTTAATCCTACTGCAGAAACTTTCAGTAATTTTCCAGTAACATGACTACATTCTGGGACAACACCAAGACACAGACAATTATATACGTAACTTTCTTCTCTTTTAATGTCTCTAAAGAACCGCAATACAACAACTACAACCAGTGTAAACGTTTTCACCTTTTAGCCTTACAAGTAATACCAGCATATATCTGATGGGTGTAAGGGTAAAAACATTAAAGTTGTTAAATTGAACGTGGTCTAAGTTGATTTGACCCTCTATTGTGTCCTGCTCTGACCCCTGCCTGTTAGGACTACGTGCCTCCCACCCTTGGCCCACTAAGGCTGTGAACTCCACAAGTCTGGAGCAGCTCTCATAGGAGCTCTCTCTTGCTACTCTGACTCTCTCACTCTTACCCACATTTAGGGGAATACAAAGTGCATAACAACTACTTAAAAACAAGGCGGAGAGCAAAAAGCGAGGCTCTTTGCCGAAATCACCGGAGAGCAGAGAGGAAGGGCAGGTATAGTAATCAAAAACGAGGAGGAGGAAAAGTACTTTTTAAAAACAACACTGCCATGCACACAAAGTAAAAAAATAAAAATACTACCTAACGAGATCCCATGTTGTTTGAGCTTGATTCCTGGTTTCCAAGGAAACGCATAGAGGAGCTCATTAACGCCCCAGACCGACTCTACTTCCCTGCATCACCCTTCTTTTCTCTGCATCTCAACCTTACTTCCCTACCTAATCTCTCTCTCGTTCTCTCTCTCTCTCTCACCCTCACTCATCCCACCTCTCTCTCTAACGCTCTCATTCACTTCACTGCTATTCCATGCTATCTCTGTGTACTTTCATCCACCCAGCTCTTACCACTCCAGGAAGGCTGCAGCCTCTGGAACAGGTCTGACCCTGACGTGGCTGTCAGCTGCTGTGGGGTCATTTCTTCTTCTATTGTTTACATCTCTCACCAGACATTTTGCATCTCTCTTCAGACACTTGTGCGTGTGTGCTGAATAGCTATGGGCTGACTGGCATGCTAACGACATAAGGAGAGGTTGAATGTTGGGATAGAGTAGGTAACATGGTTAGTAGCACATCTACCCCGGTCCCCCTTTGGGCTCATGCATCTGAGGTGAATAGCACGTGCTGGATGTCACCAAAGGCCTTATAGGTAAGTCTCGCCACTCGGCAGCCATTTGGCAATGCCTCCGGACAGCTATTTCAGTCACACGAGATCAGGCTCATATCCCATGAATGGGGAGATACTCATAACTCATAACTCATAACTCTACATAGAATGGTCAAACAGACCTTAAAAGTACACAGTTGTAATGGGAACGAGCGGTGTCACCGCGTGCGGGTGGGTCTGACCAAAACCCAGAGGCAGAGTAAGCTTAAAGAGCGTTGTATTTTAATTAAGGACAAGAAACAATCAAAATAGAGCAAAATTTCCAATTAATATAAACCAGTAAAGAAAATTTTAAAATAGGAAAAATCAGCAACTGTAAGTAGTTACAAATCTGCTTAGCCTCTAACAACCAGAGGACGAAATCAGCTATTTGAATCACATCTTTCTCTATCAGAGTAGAACAAGACTAGTCGACATTGGACAAGACAAAGATACATATACACACAGGTGACCAGCACCATTTATGAACAGGGGGTACACTTAACAAATCAATCAACACACAAATGACAGAACAGACTCTGATACGAAAATACAATATAAAGCTGGGTGTAATCAGCATGTTCCAGCTCTAAACATTGTGACCATTAATTCCTGCGACAAAATAAGAACACAAAGATGGATGTCGCTTGACCAGGGCGACCTCGGCCATCCCCGCTGCCACAACCAGAATACAACCAGAATAAACCCGGCCGATCAGGCTACGAGAGAGAAAGAGAGGTGAGGGGAGGGAGATATCATGGTAGATTGAGTGACTAAATCACTGTTTAAATCTGACATAAACGGCATAAACAATAGTCGTTAAAATAAGGGTAAAAAAGACTATTTTTCAGGTTGATTTGCTTTGTGGCAATGCGCCAAATTTCACTGCACGGCTATTGCTACAGTAACACTGTAAATAAACAGAACATTCAGCTATGCCTTTTACGACAATCCGATTAGCTGTTTATAATACAGGGCAGGAAAAATGAGCAAAACGTGATGCGAAACCAAATATTCATTGTTTATCCTCATGATCTTTCATTCAAAATATTCACAAAAATATAACCTTTAATTGAAAGAAACATTAAATTCATATACCATGAAACAAATATTTTTCTTAGAAATATGTGTGCCACAATTATTATATTTTGTGCAGCCTCCCTTTTCCAAGATAACAGCTCTGAGTCTTCTCCTATAATGCGTGATGAGGTTGGTGAACAAAGGGCACGGGATCTGAGACCATTCCTCCATACAGTATCTCTCCAGATCCTTCAGATTCCGAGGTCGACATTTGTGGACACTCCTCTTCAGCTAATCACAAATATTCTATGGGGTTTAGGTCGGGGACTGTGATGGCCATGGCAAAACCTTTATTCTGCGGTCGGTGAACCATTTTTGTGTAGATTTTGAGGTGTGCTTTGGATCATTGTCCTGCTGGAGGGTCCAACCACGGCCCATTTTAAGCTTCCTGGCAGAGGCTGTTATGTTTTCATTTAATATCTGCTGGTATTTGATGGAGTCCATGATACCATGTATCCTAACAAGATGTCCAGGGCCTTTGGAAGCAAAACAGCCCCACAACATCAAAGATCCGCCACCATACTTCACAGTGGGTATGAGGTGCCTTTCCGTAAGGCTATCTTTCTGTCTATGCCAAACCCAACTCTGATGTTTGTTGCCAAATAGCTCTATTTTGGTGTCATCTGACCATATAACCCGGTCCCATTGACATTTGGCAAAATGTAGGCTCTCTAGTTTGTTGATGATTGACAGCAGAGGCTTTTTTCTGGCAACCCTCCCAAACAACTTGTGGTGATGTAGGTGGCATCTGATGGTAGTTCTGGAGACTTAATATCAGTCCATCCCCCCCCCCCACCCCCACCCCAATGATCCCTTCAAACTGACTGGTTTCCCATCAGTGAAGTCTAAGTGACAGCAGCATTCTATCGTCATGAGCAACAGGAAAGGAGTGCGGGCCGGAATAACCCCAGAACAACAACTGAAATAGAGTTTGCCGGGGCACCCAGTGAACAAACAGAAAATAGCAACAGTCTTTTTTTGCTGACTTTCTTTCTTCCCGCTATCACTTTTCTCATTTGGAAGTGGTCACTCTATTGCAATTAACAGCACCTTCCTCAGTGACTCAGTTGCACATTTTAATTGCTTTTACCATCAGCTCAGAGGATGGGTGTGAAATTCTAATAAAGTCCCTCTGCACTTTATTCATTTATTCTTTTTTTTGTGTGGTGGCATTTGTTGCCTTGCATTACTGTGTACAACTTTTTATATAAGTATGAACTTATTTCCCCAGGCTTTGCATGCACAAAGTTTTCTATGAGACTCCTTTCAAAACCCAACATGTAACTAATTAAAAAGTATCACTTTCTGACTTTTTTGGTTAAGCAAAACAATAACATGACGATTTCTCAGCGCACCTTGTCTTTTTTTCTGAAATTCTGGAAAAGTCAAAAGGGGGAAAGGTCTGAAAGCTTTTGAGGAACAGTTACCGGTACCTCAAGAGGAAGATGCTCAAGGGAAGGTATATGCTGACTAAATCTCCCATGATCTCTCCCTCCCCTCACCTCTCTCTCTCTCTCTCTCTCTCTCTCTCTCTCTCTCGTAGCCTGTAGATAATGAGTGGCTGGCTCCTGGAGCTGCCGTCTCAAGGGAAGTTCGCACTAATCAGACGGGTGTGAAGGCATTAGCCAGGGCTGTCTGCCCGAATCGCCTCATTAACTGTTCACCTGATGGGACAGCCAGTGCTCCACTCACTACCAGCCACACTGATCTCTGCCTCCAACTCACTCCTCTTGTGTCTCTCCACCCACCCCCCCCCCCCCCCCAAAAAAGGCACTCAATAATGTGGAAAAAAGCCTTGGACTGTGTGGCCAGTATTGCTAACTCAGAAGGCTTTTGTGCACCTTTTAGGTCCACACTCTGCAGCACAGCTGTGTGAGTGTGAGTGTGTGTGTGTGTGTGTGTGTGTGTGTGTGAGTGTGTGTGTGTGAGTGTGTGTGTGAGTGTGAGTGTGTGTGTGTGTGTGTGTGTGAGTGTGTGTGTGTGAGTGTGTGTGTGTGTGTGTGTTTGTGTGTGTGTGTGTGTGTGTGTGTGAGTGTGTGTGTGTGAGTGTGTGTGTGTGTGTGTGTGTGTGTGTGTGTGTGTGTGTGTGTGTGTGTGTGTGTGAGTGTGTGTGTGCTCTTGAGGAGGTACTTGTTAAGCCGCGCTCCCACTCGCCTCTCTGCAACCCTGCAGGAGCCACGGGGGAGCTTTAGGAGATCAGCAGTCAAGTGGCTTCACTTACTTTTAGGGGAGGGCCTGCTGCTGGAGAGGAAGAAACATGTGTAGGAGCACACCGCACGGGATTGAGACGGGGATCAGAGGCAGGGCAATAAAGTACGAAACACAGAAGTCCTACTTCCAGGGATAGAGTGATTGGGCAGAGAGGGGCAGAGAGGTGTGTGTGTGCGTGTGAGTGAGTGTGTGTGTGTGTGTGTGTGTGTGTGTGTGTGTGTGTGTGTGTGTGTGTGTGTGTGTGTGTGTGTGTGTGTGTGTGAGAGAGAGAGAGAGAGAGAGAGAGAGAGAGAGAGAGAGAGGGAAGGTGATTTGGTTGGAGTTCCAACCTTTGGGACTTCTTCCCAGGAGGGGGCATCTATGACTTGATAATCCTGCTCGTCACCTACCTCAAAGTACTCCCCTCCCCTCACCACCCACACACACACACACACACACACACACACACACTTTCTCTCTCTTGCTCTCTCCTCCTCAACCTATCCATCCCCCATCTCCACCCCCCTGCCCTGGCCCCCGGGGAGAGCAGTGCTACCTGTCAGAGCGTATGCCTCCAGGCGGCTGAACTGGGGAGGGAGGCAGTTGTGGGTGGGTGGTGGCGGGGGGGGGGGGACGAGGTTGTCACTGTGCCCGCCTGAGAAGTCACCTTTCGGGGATATGAATCTTAATGAGTTGGGGGGCTATGTGACAGATGGGGAGAAGCAGAGCGCTGACAGGCCTCCTTGCTGCCGTGCTGCCAGATTATTTTTGGTAATTTATAACCATTGTGCTTAAAGGGCCTTTATCTTCTAGAGCCTTACACAAACACATACACACACACATTCACAAATACATAGGCACATACATGCACATACATGCACGCACATACATGCACACACACACACACACACACACACACACACACACACACACACACACACACACACACACACACACACACACACACACACACACACACACACACACACACACACACACACACACACACACACACACACACACACACACAAAAGCTCCATGTATCTTTGACTTTGTTTTGAGCTTGCTTTGGCCTGTTGAGTGTATGAGAGTCTTTGTCTTTTGCTGTTTGTATTGCTTCACCTTCTGTCGGTCTGTTCCTGTGTTCTGTCCATATATGTGTGTATAACCACAATGCGTATAGCATATTCCATTTGCATCTACGTTTGCTTTCTTCATATTTTGCCCTAAACTGTAGCACATTGCTGTGATCTATTTCATGTAACCTACTGCTATTGCTCCAAAAGACATGAAATCGCCCCTGATATTTTTTTTCAGGACATGTACAATCTAATCGAATTATTTCTGTACTCCCTCTGTCCACCATTAGCGGTCCCAGGGCATATTTTTGGAAATATCCTTCAGCGAAACACTATTTGAATGACAATGAGCACACTCCAGCCTATACATCCCTCTAACACTATTTCTCTTACGGTATGCTGCTGAAATCGATAAAAAAAAAGAAGAAAAAATACAAACCAAATGACAGGGTTTCATACCGGTGCAAGAACACTCCCAATATGGAGGGAAATTACTATTTCTACCCACAAAAGCCTCCATTAGGGACAGACGACCCTCTACTATTGTGTCCCTTGGCCCCTAAGTGAGCATAGAAAGCTCAGAATCAGTTCTACAATCCACACACACACACACACACACATGCATAGACACACACACACACACACACACCTGTATGCATGAGATGTTCACTACAACATCGTTGTGGAATAGCTTCCCACCATAGCTCTGTTGCTTTCTCTACACCTCTGATGGATTTGCTTTGTTCTTTTCCTCTTTATTTCTTCCCTATCACACGCCCAATTTTTCTATCATTCTCCCCATCCCTTTAGTCCTCTCAGCACCTGCGTGTCAATCTCCCACGGTAACAGAGACAGAGGGCAGAGTTTGACCTTTAATTTCAATTCACATTCATCATGAATGCCTACAGCAGCCACTAATACTATTCTTATATGCAACAGCCATCAAACAGCTTTCTGGAGAATAGTTCTTTTTTTGTTATTAATCTTTTCCATTGACACTTCATTACACTCCTCTTTCCATTGAAGACACAATGCCATGAGAGGGCATAATCTCTCCTACAACCTAGACCGCGTTGAGCACTGTTTCTGGCCCGTGACGCTGAGAACGTCAGCAGAGAAGCAGGCCAACACCCAGACTGCGATAGGATTGCTGTGAAAAATGAATGTAGTTATTGCCTTGGAAAGAGAGTAAAATGGAGAGAATTCACTGTGCGATTCGGATGATCGATAATGCTGATCGCACATATTATCATAAGAGTCGGGTCAGCAAGATGCAAATGCATCGCTCTCCAAATCCAAATTGTTTCTGATTTAAGGCACTGATATTTGAATAGCCCCTATGCAAAATGGATGAAATCCATTCTGCTTTCAACTGAGTAAAGGTTACACTTGAATCTTAACATTTTTGACCATATTTATGGGACAAGACGGGTTATATTAATGCTTAAATCATTTCAAAATTCACCTTAGCTTTCAAGAAAAAAATACCCCACAAAACACATCTCCCCAGAAAAGTTCCCTTGCAAAATTGCTTACCATCTCTGTTGACATAGCAACCACTTTTGTAATAGCCATAAAACCATGTGCTCTGCTCTCGTCAGTACCAGGATCCTTAATTGTAAAACTAAATTATTGTTTCCGGGCATTATAATGAATATCAGCCTATTGTGTGTAATTCTTGTGCTTGTGCTTGGGCATTCCATGCCATTCTTGCATTAAGGTAACACAACTAAAACAGCATGAGAGCAAAGAAATAGCTTCTGCTCTTGTGTGCAACACAACACAACACATTACACCCATAGCAGTTAGCTGTACAACTTTGATGTACTTGGCAAATGGATGCGTATATGCTAGCATCTCCCAATGGTCCTGAAGCAAATAGCACAGCTCATTGTTGCACCTATGAAAGCCTGTAGGTAATGAGTCATCATTGCTCTGTAACTCAGCAATCATGTCAGTCCTGAGAAAGAGGAAGCCATCATGTACCTAGTAAAATCTTAGGTAATCTTAATGGCAATGAGAAGATTAACAAAAGATTTTTGTTGACAATACCAAGACTCTAGTTAACGGTTTAAATGTAGATAGTCTAATAAAGTCACAATCCTTTTGAGACGCCCTGTATAAGTTGCTATTTACGACTGCAGCAGAACTCCATATTCCTTTGTGGGTGGACTGCGAGGGATTGTTGATTAGTACCTGTCATTTGAGATGAGCCCCTGTTCCTGCTGTTTCAGATGGCCTAGGGTCATCACATTGTGGAATAGTGAAAATGTCCTGACAGTGGATCGGGGGGGGGGGGAAACGGAAAAAAAGGAAGAAAAAGCAAGCTAGCAAACAAATAAACAAGGCGAATGGAGAGTTCTTGCCCTTGGCCACTGGCTCTTCTGGGAGAAGTGGGTGTTTGCAGGGCACAAAGCAGATTTTGAATGGATTCATTATTGGTGTGTGGCTCCCTGGCTGGCACTGCACTGTGTCTGAGTTTGTAGTCCTGCTGTGCTTTTTGTCTCCGTGCTCAGATTGTGCTGATGTAATTAGGGATTTGCCAGGTTGGCCCTGTCAGTGTGATTTACTGTTTGTTTGTCTGCTCTTTGCTGGCGACAGTGGAAGTCCAAGCAGAGCGTCTCAAACACAGCACAACTCGCTACAGAAGGGAAGGGGGAAATGCAGTAATTAAAATTATTGCATTGGACAATACAACTGGAATTGTTGTGGTCAGACTGAATCAAATTTCCTCAAGTATGTGGTTGCATACCCATTGAGGTAATTAAAGTGGTTTGATTTTCTGGCTGCTTTAGAAGTTCTGTTAGTGTGTCAATGAAATGACTTGAAATCTAAACTGACCTTCTCTATTTAGTAAGCTGCACTTTGCCATCATTTTACTGGTTGAAACAGACTAAATGTAATTCAAGTGATACTGCATTGATTTCCACGATATAAACCTACACACAATTATTCTAATCAAAAACTCTCTTTTCTCAAACTATACCAATGTTGTCATCACCCACAGACAGCAAGCTGTTTCCCCTCATCATGACTGTACTGATTTGAAAGAGAGAGAGAGTGAGAGGGAGAGAGAGAGAAAGAAAGAGAAAGAGAAGGAAAAAATAAAATAAACTAGGAGGCGGCTGGAGGGCAAGAGGTGGAGCAGACGACGCCGAGATATTTAAGAAAATGGCGCTGATTCTGTGCGAGCATGTTCATTCATTTGCACTAAAGCACACAGTGGAGAGCTCAGGGATGCCAGTGCTCCCGCTAAGCGGAACACAGGCAGGGAGCAGCTGGGTAAAATTTTGCCTGCCGCTTCCAATGCTGCTCTGAAATTACACTGGCAAAAGCCTACCTGTCACAAGTGTACTGGAAATGAAATGAGGGAGCTGTTTGTAATGATAAATACACTGCAACGGGAGGGGCAGATGTTGTGCAAAATTTAGACTGTGACTGATGGCAAAAAAAAAGCTAATGAAATCGAGCAAGGTTAACATCTCACCTACGCAATGGGCATATGCTTTCTCAAGCATTGTGTCAGCATTTGTAACTTGTACAATCTGCTATTTATAAATGGCTTAGGACAGTTCAATAGATCTAATGAAGGCTGAAATATCATTGACTAAATAACCACTTACTACTGATTAAATGTTATGCATTAGATTCAAATGTATTCATTTCACAGTTCCAAAACGACTGACAGTATGAGTAAGGCTTAAATTTCAGCAGTATTTGCAGTATGTGAACTTATGACCTTAGTGTTGCTTGCAGCTTGCTCTACCAAATGAGCTTCAGGAACACAGTAAATTAAATGAGATGAAAGTTTCTATTTTGAGATCAAACTGATTTTAAACACATACACATATTCAATCGCCACTATATTCATGGCCATAATCTATACATGACACAGTGCCGTGTTGGCTGTCAACAGCACATTCCTACCACAATTGAGAATTTCATCCTCTATATTTCACTGTCTTCCTCTGTCAAGAGGGTGAAGAACAGAACTGAAATAATTTTACTCACAAGAGGGCAGTAAAGAGCCACCCTCTACCAATATTGAGCACCCCCCACCACCACCACCACCACGCACACACACACACACACACACACACACACACGACTCAAACTTTTCAGCCACTGATCTGGCCTTCAGGTTAGGCAGTTAGGCTGCCCCCCCCTTTCCGCACACCATCCTTTAATCTCATGTTCATGCCACGCTCCCTTGTGTTGAGGTCCTTTAGTGCCAGCATAATGTGTGCTGAACTGAAGGCTGCCATGCTCCAGGACTGCTCTGGTCTTTCATTGCTTAAATGCTTTCAATGCTTATCAAATTAGGAGTTGCATTTAATGTTGGCACCACTTCGGGCTAGGCGCTCCCACACAGCATGTGCTTTTCACCTCTCTAACAGAAATAGCTTCATGCAGAAAGTATCTGACAAATGTGTTGCTTAAAAAGTCTGTATGCAATTCATGACTCCTCTGTGCATCCCATACATTGTCCCTGGACACGATGTTGATCTGTTTTAGGTGCACTGGAAATGTTAGAAAAAGATTAGAAGAGTAAGGGTGCTCGAACTGTCAGGAAATGGCACATGACAAATATTCGCTAGGTATTTTAAAGGTGTAAACTGTACAACAGAGACTTCAAATGGATGTCATGTATGGGACTGAGTGTTTGATTCTGAAAGAAAACAGCTGTCTGCTTTCAGTAATACATTTTTTCTGATTTAAATGTTGGTAATGTTTAGCGTGAAACTCCTCGTGGGCAAAAAAATCTCTTTTAAAAATCCATTGATGAGACATCTATTTGCATCGATACGCCTACCAGTGGGTATTCAACGTCTTTAGTGTCGTTGATCTCTTGATGGGGGAAACAAAGAGTATCAAACGCAACATTTTGCACTTTAAATTGTGAGAATTTACTTTTTTAATATGCATAAGGAAAGTCTCAATGAAAGTAGCCTACCTCCATAACGTCATACTCATATAGAACTGTATGGGCCACACAGTGCATTACCAATAGGAAATACTTACTGCATAACCCGTAACACGGTCGATCGCAAGGCTTACCCTTTCCAGGAGCACTTCAGGAATCATACCATGTAGAAAAGAGAGGTATGAGTGCGCGCGCTCTTACGAAGAGAAGCGCGGGAAGTCACCAACGCGTGTGAGGGTGAAGTGGGAATGGGAAGGGAGAAGTCACAGACCTGTTGGTATTCGAATCGATAACCTCCTTTCGAGAGCTAACAGAGTAAGAGAGAAGGGAGGGCAAGGGATACTGAGCGCGTTTGTGTGGCTGGATACAGAGAGAGAGAGAGGGAGGGAGAGAGAGAGGGAGAGATTCGGCAAGAACAGTTTCTTTTAAAGCACCTACCAGTGGCTGTTAGGAAGGCAGTAGATTCACTGCTCTATCCTCGTAAACTTCGCACCTCTTGCTCTTGCGCAAAGCATGGATGTGTATCACATTATTAAAAGGGACTACATAAGCTGAATGACTATTGAATAGTCGACACTGACCCAGTGTGCCACGGACTGAGATACAAGTTTATACTTTACACCTCTTCTGCAGCTATCTGGGATTGTTTTTGATCCTTAATTTTTGTCTGTATATGTTCAGCCAAGGGGACTAGTAATTTCAGGGAGGTCCGCCAAGGAAGGAGCGATGAAGGTGCGCTGCTGGACCTTTGTGATCCTTACCCAATGGATTCTGCAAAAGGTGAGTTGTTAACACGCTTCTCTGCTTGGGCAGAAGTTATCACAATGCGCCTGATACGTGAATGCTTGACTGTGTGTACAGAAATACCATAATAACAATCCAAGTCCCTTCTGAGGGCTGAAGATAGACACGTGCGAACGGCCGAAAAGGGCAGGAAGCCGTGGACTTGGAGTTTTGTCAGTATTTTTTTTACAGTGACATTTAAGTTAGCAGATCAAAACCTGTCTGTTAAACTCCTTCGGGAAAACAGATTGCATGCCTGAAATATTTTAGCTAATAGAAAGAGGTTACATTTGCTGTCAGTCCTTTCCACTCCGGCACTATGCGCACGAATTCAGCACTCCTATCCGTGCTCTAATCAACACTGCTATCATTTAATCTGTTTAGGCTTGCAGCCACTTCTGTTCATTTTCTTCAGAAGTTGAGCAGAAACTTGCTTAAGGGACATTGTATCTCCACATCGTTATTTAAATAGACAGCCTAAACGTGCGCCCCCGCCCTCCCTATATGTGCGTAAATGTGTTTGTTTGTGTGTAACTTTGAGTGAATATATATGAATGTAAATGTATGTTCATTTTTGGGTATAATTTACATTATGTATGGATAATGCAGCAGAGAGCTTTGATTTATGCAGCGCATCTTTTCAGGTGAAATTAGTTGTCATGAATTCTGGATGTTCTCTGATGCAAAATAGCGTAACTCTGGAGATCGTTTCGTTGTTATGTGCAACTATTGACCCTGACAACCAGACAGAAACATGTTCATTCCATTTGACATACCTAGACACAGTGGCACCACATAGTCTACACTCAGCTACTCAAACATACAGATTAATGTAGCTGTAAGTGGTTTAAAATCCATCCCATAACAAATCAGATCATATATTATCAATCAAGAATAAACAAAAACACTCAATAGAGTCAACAGTAACACCAATATATCAGCATAAATAAAAGGAATTATGATCTAATGTCAGCTTTTCCTATCACAATCTAAGTTGCAAGATATGAGTAAACCTGATTCTGTCTTTGCTAATGTGCTGTTGCCCTGAGATGGAAGAAGCTGAACCTACTTTTAACATTTGAATAGGCACCTCTTTGTTGTAACAGAACCGTTTTGATTGTGATGGTAATCTTACATCATATTTCTTCTCGTGTGTTAAAAATAACTGGTGTCACCATTCAGTGACTGTGAGAACATTGTATCACCACATCAAATGCGTTTGTAAATATGGCATTACTTTGTGGGTGCTGCCGAAAATTAACCCAAAAGTGACCGTCTTAGAGAGCTGCCTTTACAGTTTTTCCCGATTGCTGAGGCACATTTTCTAAAACAATTCACCATTTTCTCAAAACTACACACACATTCTCAAAGCAACTCATACCGGTACAACCATCTTACTCCCAGATCAAAATCAAACTTTAACAGACAACACACACAAGTAGTCAAACACACACTCTACATGACTCTCTTACACACTTGAGGGATTATTTTAAAACATATATTTTTTCCCCAGAAATTGGTATTTCAGGGCTATACACATTATTTAGGCATACAGAGTATCTTTACAGGAACATACTGTCAAGAGACATTCAAAACAATAGTAAAAACGATGAGGAGTGCACACATTTTCTAATTAAGGTTCCTTCCTGACTAACAGGGAGTTTTTCCTTGCCCCTGCTGCCATTGGGCTTGCACTAAGGGGGTCCAGGCTCTGGGCTCTGTAAAGCGCCTTGAGACAATTGTATTGTTACGGCGCTATATAAATAAAATTGAATTTAATTGAATTGAATTAATGTTTTGTCTCTAGTGTACAAATACATTGATTGACATATCTAGTTGAAAAGATAGTATAAATCTATAAATGAAACTATTCAGCGTTATTCTCTATACTCAATACTACTCTCTGGTCTGCATCAGAATCACGAGATGGAACTCCTCTCTGATTCAGACTGATTCAGAAAAACAAGGTGTTTGCCCTTGACAAATACCAAGGGAAATATGCCCTGGTGTGCGTAATCTACGACAAGAGCATATCCTGAAATTTACTGAGTAATGGGGAATATGTGTGAAAAAAAAGATTTGTGAACTTGGGATGGTCACTGAACCAGGTGTGAAACAAAGCGGTCTGATGAAAACTAACATTATTCCAAATGATAACATACTGGGAGTGCTGCTGCTGCCCTGGTGTGAGTTTTTACACCTTTGCATCACTGGTAATGACTATATTGACCACTGAATAGCAGTTTCTTGCTCATTAACAGAAGTAGTGTCTGCCTACCCCCAGAAGGTGTCTGCCTTTCAGTTCTACCGAAACAAAAACGGTACAACAATAATTCAGCAGTTACTGATGTCACCCATTACAGAACTATGGAACTGAAAAGAAAACACAATGACAAGGTCCAAGTGTATTTACAGTCCTTACATGCACTACAACTTTACAGTATAATACATGTTGCAGCAATGCAAATTACATTGAAAATGGATGCAGTTGTGAAATGGCTCACTGTAAGTTTGGCTACACTCATTCTCCAGCTCCATTATAGTCAGCCCATGTATGAGCACATAATGAATGATGATGAAACCATTTTTCTTTGACTCTTCCTCGTTCTCGTTCTCATACTCATCCTCGTTGGGCTTGTCCTCCTCCGCCTCCCCTGTGGTGTCTTGCAATTTCTACATTGTAGGATCCATTGCTCCAAAACATATCGTCCAATGTTCCTTTTTTTTATTGATTATGCAATTCTGATTGATGTGTTAATAATTTTCCACCACAAAAATGGTGTGCTCCTTGAGTTCAGATGGTGATGCCTTGAGTTTATTGTATTGATTGCAGGTGTTTACTGAATGGGCATAAAGTTTACACATTGAAAAATGTGTGAATAGTGTTTTGAGAAAAGTGCATGTGTTCTGAGAACTGAAGCAAAGCTATGGTACTGTGAGAGAGATCCATTATTTGTAACAATGTATAGAAAGAGTATATGTGATTTGAATCTTTGTGATTTATTTCATGATTGCCCTGGTGGCCCTGAGTATCAGTCAGGAGCTCTTTACACAGTGCCAGTATGAAGAAAGAGCAGGGCATTCTATCACAGTGGAGGTCATTCAATCCATGAATTTAGGTTGATTTAAGACAGTTAGTGTGAGGCAATTATTAATATGTTTAGCAGTATGCATGACATTAGAAATATGTTCTGATGTTTGTGCCACACATTTTTTTTCCGTAGTCTTCATTTTTTCTGTGACAGAAATGATAGTCCCTTAAAATTGGAGGTAAAACTGTGGTCTGTTGTGTCGTCCGTTACTATTTCATAATCATATTTGTTATGAACGTTCATTATCTACCTATCTATCTACCTATCTATCTATCTATCTATCTATCTATCTATCTATCTATCTATCTATCTATCTGTCTATCTATCTGTCCTTCTATCTATCTATCTATCTATCTATCTATCTATCTATCTATCTACATAATCGCTCTGAGTGTGTATGTGTGTGAGTGTGTTTGTGTGTGTGCACGTGTGTTTGTGTGTGTGTTTGAGTGATTACGTGCATCAGGCATGCTTTCTCATTGGAAGCATGTAGCTTAAAGTAGTGGATTCCTGCAGACAGTGTCGTTAGGCCGTTTGACACAACTCTGACCCAAAATCTGAGCAAAAAGGCATTTTTAATTCTCAAACCGAGTAGTAGCTTAATCCATTACATGGTCATACCAGTTGCAATCACATTATGCAGCTGTTACTTGTCTATGAACAATACTTACTGGGGTTATTGTTGTCTTTCCTGCCGTTGACAACCATGAAAGCCACACAACGTGATACACTGCAATGGGATTTAGTCCATGGTCATGGGGTAAATTCATTCTTATTTTTTGTAGTATGGTAGGCAAAGCACATCCGTTGATTCCTTCCAACACTGCACCTGTATTGTTCAGCCGCCTGGAATTTTAAATTACAGTAATATAACAGTCAGAATGGGATGTGGGATTAAGAATTCCGTTTACAGCAACCTGTGCTATATTGGGAATAAAAATGTATTTTATGGATTGTCTCTTTTTTTGCATGTATGTATTTATGAACTGATGAAATTCTATGAATATGGGATGCAAGTTACACCTGTCAATGCTTTTCATGGCTTCAATAATCAACTTTAATATATAAATCAATATGCCCTCATCATATTTGTGATTATAATTACCCATGATATTGCATAATAGTTTTAGATTTTTCATATTGCATGTGTTAATGCAGGCAAAGCTCTTGCTTCTCTGAAAATGATCATTGATCAAATGATATGCTGTGTTGTGTCCAATCCCTGTGGTATGGTGTATGTACAACATCATGACACAAACAGGGCGTTGA
This sequence comes from Clupea harengus, assembly GCF_900700415.2. Lineage (NCBI taxonomy): Eukaryota > Metazoa > Chordata > Actinopteri > Clupeiformes > Clupeidae > Clupea > Clupea harengus. The sequence continues at coordinate 7,522,612 of NC_045156.1, read as the reverse complement.
CTCTTGTTCAAAGTACAAGCCCCCCTCCCACCCTTTAGTTGGCATTTTTGCTGTCATGGACCCTTCCAGTCCGTCCCCCTCCCACCCGGGGTCAAAGTGTAAAGAAGAGAACCTCTGTGCTCCTGTGATCATCGCTGATGGGAGCATCAGACACCGGCGCTCAGCCCCTGGCCCAACCCAGCCGAGAGCTGGGGAGGTGTCTGTCTGAACAGATGGCTCTCTCTCGTTTTTAAAAGTGAAGTAGACCAGGCCTCCCCAGGCAAGCAAGATGGGCTCCTCATCATACCCCCACCAGGGGGCCCGCACTGCTGAACGGCTGCCCGTCGACAGCTGCTCCGCAGCCCTGGCGAGAACCGAGCCGGCCCACTCTGTAGTCAGGCCAGCCAGGCAGGGGAGAGGTGCCACCAGGGTAACTCAGGCACACAGAACCACAAACAAACACACACACACACACACACACACAAACACACACACACACACACACACACACACACACACACATACATAAACACACACACACTCATATATGCACACGCACACACACACACACACACACACACTCATATATGCACACGCACGCACACACACACACACTCATACATGCACACAGAAATACACTTCCATACACACACACACGCATAGAAGCACACACACAGAACTACATACACTCACTCACAGACACACACACACACACATACAGACACTGACACATATAGAGACACAAGTTCAGATAATGGCTTATATTTACACACATACAGTACGTGCACACATTTCACACACACAGACCCACTACAACTGCTCATGCCTATGTACACACAAACTCACATGACACACACACACATAATACATCCTGAAATAGCCCAGGTCTGGATAGATGGGGCGTAGCACACAGCCCGGTGTAGCATTTCAATCCCATCCACAGGACAAGCTCCTTTCACTGCAGTTTGTGCGGCGCGGCACTGAAATGGATGAGATTATCACAATGGCATTGTGTATTACTTACCCACTCCCGGCATCAGTCCTCGTGGAAAATCACACCTCGGTGGAGAAGAGAGCGAGAGAGAAAAAATGATAATAGATTGTAATGTCTAAAAAGGCATCAATTTGAAAATATTCCAGGCGATGCGCTCGTCCCACGCAATCAGCAGCGTGAGAGACACAGCCATGCACATTGTTGGGCAAGGAGTACCATGGATACGAATAAGCTTACTGAAGCATATTTATTACCAAGACACACATGCAAGACAATAAAATGAGGAAATGCTCTGTTTGGATCCTCACGTTTTTCAAAGTATGAGGGGCGTGTTCGATAGATGTCTTATTTCTTGACGTGCAATTACTCTTCAAGCGTTACAGCTGTGATGGTAGAAAATAAAAAAGTTGACAAAGCTAATAAAGAGACGTTATGCTTTATCATGCTGCCGTAAAAATCACTCTTCTCTAACTCCTACTCGACAGTCTCCAATCAACCAGGCATTGCAGAAATACCCAAAGGTGTCAGGCGGGCGTGATGGAGACCTGGTGTGTTTTACGTAAAAAGGACCAGATTGCGGCCTGTCTTTTCCATTGAGTGGGAAATGTCTGAGCCTTGCCGCTGCTCTGCATGTCTTAATAAAGCCGCTGGGAGTGGTGGAAGTGGTCAGCCCTACTTTAGATTGCGGTGGTGCTCCAGTTTGAGAAGTCCCTTGTCATCAGCAAGATGTGAGCAGCGCATCAATGTGTGCTCCCAGTCTGCTGCTCAGAGATGCATGTTGAAATAGACCACATCTGGTGGGATTGGCTGTTCCTGATATGCTGTGTAAATGTGTGTGTGTGTGTGTGTGTGTGTGTGTGTGTGTTTGTTTATGTGTGTGTGCATTTGTTTCCACAAACATTGGCATGCTTTCCCACAGAGATGAGTTATTGCTCCTCTGTGGAGAATCTCACTATAAAAAAGGCTTAATGTATGATTTAGAGTGCCATTAACACAGTTAAGTCCTCCTGAAAGAAACTATAGTCATTCCTACACTGACCTTTTAATGTCAGAGACTGTATGTGAGTGTTTACAGACATGTGTATGTGTGTGTCTGTCTGCGTGTGTGTGTGTGTGTGTGTGTGTGTGTGTCTGTCTGTGTGTGTGTGTGTGTGTGTGTGTCTGTCTGCGTGTGTGTGTGTGTGTCTGTGTCTGTCTGCGTGTGTGTGTGTGTCTGTCTGCGTGTGTGTCTGTGTGCGTGTGTCTGTCTGTGTGTGTGTGTCTGTCTGCGTGTGTGCCTGGGTGATCTTGTGTGATCATGTACCTGCTCATGTGATTGAGTGTGCTTGTGTGGATGTCCGGGTTAGTCCATGTACAGTACATTTCCTAAGTTATTAGACAGCCTTGAGTTTTTACAATGTTGTGCGTGATTAATAGTGACACACCTGGGGGAGATATATGAACTGGGATTTTGTGCATGTAATGAAATATTAAAGTGTAATCTGAGAGACACCAAATATCGTAACTCACCAGGCAGACAGTGGTGACCGCTCAGGGCCAGGCCAACATGGGCGACCACTGCAGATGGGATTGAGCTGTAGGGATTAGTTTTGATCATTTTTTAATATCCCCACCGAAGCTTGTAATACATTAATTCAGACACGCATTGAATTTATTGAAGATGGGTTGAAAAAAAAAAACACACAGAAGCCCTCAGATAAAGTAATGACCCCATGTAAGCAATTCGAGCATTACCTTTAAAAAAATATATATATAACCACAAGTGAAAAAATGAAAATCGAAAATCCTAGCCAGACATACAAGATTCCCTGCACTTTTATTAAAAAATGTAATATCAATGCTATTGTAGGTTTGTGAAAAAAAAATCAAATCATAATATGAGGAAGGAGGGTGGAAAAATGGAACAGCACAGATGTATCGGTATTGTGTCATTTAAAATGAAAATCCTAATGCCTGATTTGTCTTCATAAGAGGTTGCTGTGTTTTTGTGTGTGTGTGTGTGTATTGGTACTGGCTGTGTTTGTGTGTGGCCTTGCATGTTCTCTTCAGCAGTGTTAACACACTGTTGAAGGCACTGCTTTGACTCCAACGAAAACCTCTCACAGGACCTCTTCCTCATCCTCCTCCTCTTCCTCTCTATTCTCTCTCCATTCCACATCCTTGTTCGCTCTCCTCCTCCTTCTTTTCCTCTCTTCCTCTTCCTCCTGCCCTCCCTAGCACACTTTGATGCCAGTCGCTTCTACAGGCCTTGCTGGTGTGCCTGATTAAAATTTAGCCCTTGCCGGAATAATATATGTGAGACGAATTCCATATCTCGGAAGCTGCTCTCTACTGGTACCCGAGTTGGGGGCTTGTGTGTGTGTGTGTGTATGTTTGTGTGTCTGTGTGTGTACACAATGTTATGTTGGTGCGGCATGTGTGTGTGCGCACAAAATCTTTTTGAATGTGTATTAATGGCGGTTTGTGAATGTATGTTTGAGTTTGTATGTGTATTTGTATGTGTAACCCTGCGTTTGTACACAAGTGTGCCTGAGTGTTTTTTTTTTCTGTTTCGTTGGCTCCAGTGGCCATGTTGAGAGCCTCTGCAGATGTCGTTGGAACCGAGAAGGCAGCTCTGACTGTTGAATAATATACACTCTCAGCTTGGGTTTTAGCTAATTAGCTTGAGGAAGACAGTTTGTGTGTGTATGTGTGTGTGTGTGAGAAAGCAAGAGAGAGTGTGTGTGTGTGTGTGTGTGTGTGTGTGTGTGTGTTTGTACAGAGGGGGGAGCTGTTTGGAGGCCCAGGCCTTTAACTTGATCCAAGTTAGCAGAGAGGAGGTTGCTGGGGTGGGGGTGTGGGTGGGGGTGGCGGCGCGGAGTGTCGAGAGCACACAGATTTGGAGAGAAAGAGAGGGAGCGAGAGAGGGAGGGAGGGCTCTCGTCGAACAGAAGGCCCATCTCTCATCCTTCATCATGACACATCTCCAGCGCATCCCTCACACCCCTCTGCACTTTGTCCGAGAAAACGGATTAGAATACCCTAGGGTAATCTCAATGTCTGGAACTCATCTTTCGCTCTCACACTCTCTGTTTTACACAGCCAAACTGCCTGGTCTTTACACAGCCTGTGTTGTTGTTGTTGTTGGTGTTGTTGCTGCTACGACATGTGTGGATGGAGTGGTGGTGCCCTTTTCTGAAGTAGCTTGACCCGACCGGGCGACAGGATTAGCAGCGCAGAGCTGTCGTGTCCAAGACAATAATTCTACAGCGGAGCCAGCAAGTCAATCTCGCCCTGGCTGCTAGCATGGAATTTAATGTTCAGCCAAGCATGTGTCCAGAGACAGCTTCCAGTGGGAGGCCTGGGAATTGATGGGCATTGTTTCAGAGGCTGTTCAGCTGGAGTGGCTTGCCAGATGTTGTGTCAAAACTGAGCTTGTATGTAGAGGGTTTATACTCAAAGGATATGATGTACATACTGTTGCCATAGTTTTATTGTGCTGTAAACATGGCCTCAGCTTTCCACAAATTGCCACAGATCAAATGCAACATGGGATGTATTGGTTTTGGGACATGTTTTTTTGGTCTTTATCTTTAGTTAAAACTATATATCCAAATGGGAATAATTGTTAGCACGTCGAAAAGGTGTGTGAAATCAGGTCTAAGTAAAACTGTAAGCGTGGTCCAGTATTTGACATACAGCAGTGAACTCAGTCACCGGCCTGCAGTGAAGGGCAGGGGTCTATCTGCTCTGGATTGCCTGTAGAGAAGACACAAATCACGCCACAGTCAACAGGACAGCGAGAGAGGGAAGGAGGAAGGGAGAGAGAGAGAGAGAGAGGTTAAAAAAATAGATGTGAGAGATTAACTGCCATGTTGCCTGTAAACCAAAATTACTAGAGAGAAAAACCATGTCTTTGTGATGGTCTAGTGTCACCTCCCACGCCCTTGACTTTAAGTACCTAGTCACGACAAGCCCTCCCTTTCCCAGTTACATTTGCACTCAGTGTTCTGTAGGTTTAGTGGAACCTCTTATTAACAAATGAAACAAATCGCAGTTCGCTAATCCAAAGGGATAATCTGCCCTACAAAATCATTTGTCATATGACATTCTGAAGAATGTTAATTATTACACTGTTGAAATTGTGTCCTCATTCCGTTCACAGGACACTGAACCTGATCAACACCCTGAGGGAATTTATTAAATGTGGTATTTCTGAATGAGCCAATTATCTCAATCAGGAAACATGGATGCCTAAGACTAGAATTCTGTATTTGATTATTTGGTTGCTGTCAATAGTGCAATGTGACATATAACATAATATAGAGCATGCAAAAATCACTGGCTAGTTTCTGTATACCTAGCTATTGAGTGAAAAAAGAGGCTACAAATATCTAGTCTGGTGTTATTTCATGTGTTTGGCCAGTAAAACACACTTGTAATGCCAATTAATGGATGTAATATTCAAGGTTTATATCCAGATTTGTCAGTGTGTGTGTGTGTGTGTGTGTGTGTGTGTGTGTGTGTGTGTGTGTGTGTGTGTGTGTGTGTGTTTGTGTGGAAGGCCAGTCTATGCAATAATTCTTCTGTAGTAATCCATTGAGAAAACAATCAGGATTGTATTGAACGCATCAACACGTCTGTTAGATAGGCACTGTTGAGCGATCAAGGAGTCATCTTACTTTGAATGTGCCAGGACAAGCATTATAAGAGTGCTAAGATATTTATATTAAACACCACATTCCCCTTACTTCCACTGACTGTTTTTGTACAATATGGCATTCTGCCAGGGCTAATGGAGCAAAATTGGACAGACCCCATCCAGAGCTTTACACCTCAGAGTATCACCATGTGCATCACAGCCTGGAGGAGTTGTGCCGTGTTTGTCTGGATGTCTTGTTTACCACACAAAGATGACGCAGAGAGAGCATGATCATTTGTAATGTGTGTGATGTAGTGATACAGGCTAGTCAGTGGGCTGTCTGTGATGTGTGAACAGGGACAGGGGTTCTATGTGGGTCCAACACTCCTTGTTCAAAGGATACTGATACAACGGACCAGAAGAAGCACATTAATGATGATCATAACACATTCCACACATAGTTAAAAGAGCACTGATGGACTGAGGATTGCTTAATTAAATGGTTTTTGCTATCTCTAAAACCCCATCTCAGTGGCTAAAATAATGACATTTAGGTCAAAATCTTGAGAGCTTAAATTATTAATTAAGACCTTTGTCAGGTTTTTAATGGCACACACAACACACTGAAACACACACGTGCATATATGGAGGCGACACAGGACACACACACACACACGCAGGTAGGCCTGAGGTCGCGGTGAATTTATTTTCTGCTTTTTCCCATCCTGGAGCGTCCTTCCTCAAGGACCCCCCAGAAGCAGTGGGCAGCTTGTAGCGCCCAGGGACCAAGTGAACTGAACTGTCCATCTTTGGTCAGGGATGGACATGTGTTCTGTTATTTTGCATGGTTTTTTCTGTTGGGGTCCTTAGTGGAGGAAACCCCTTGTGAACTGGGGAAAACATGCAAACTCCACACAGAAAGGCCCAGGAGATAGCCCACCTGAGCACTGTGCACTCTGGGGAGGACCTGCCCCCCAGAGCCAACAGCGCCCCATGCGGGAATCGAACCCATGACCTTCTTGCTGTGAGGCGGCAGTGCAAGCAGTGTAAGCAACTGCTAAGTTTACTTCTGCAAAGGAGAGGAGGTAGCGATGTACAAATGTAGTAATACATTGCTTCTCAATTTCCTAAGGGTGGGTAGTATGAAATAATTTTGCTTGCTAGCCGACAGCTAGTCAGGCTTACATATACTTTGTGCCATTATTATTTTTGTATATTCTCTAGGATTAGTGCATATTTTTTTCCGTGTATGACTGTCACATAATTAAGATGTGATTGCAGAATCCTAGCAATTAAGGCCATAGTTCACAGCATGCATAGTGCACCTTTAATGAGAGCCACTGAAAAAGAGAAAGGATCACAGGCTTCATACATCACATGCCCATGTCTTTGATTGACTTCTCAAATGTTGTCATTTTTGTCTCTAATGATTGTGAATGCGGTCAAAAGCCCTAATTAGACTAGCACAGCAGAGATATTATGCAGCCGAACAACCCCACCCCACACCAAAACAAAATAACCATCCCATCCACCCCGCATCTTTAAATGAACCAGGATGACAGACGCACTGGCTCTAAAGTGACATGGCTGTATGTACGGTGACTCGCTCGTGCCAGGGGCAGCCTTGGAGTGGCTGCATGGAAATCTCCCCCAGTGCCAGGGGGGAGCACTGAAAGTGCTACACTAATTAGCCAAGGTCCGCGGGGTCTGGGGGAGTAGAGGAGAGAGCGAAAGAGAGAGGGAGAAGGAGAGAAAGAAAGAGAGCGAGGCCGCAAACAAATGAGTAAACAAAGTGGTTGCGGGGTATAATGGAATAAGCGGAGAACATTGACAGGATTAAAGTGGCTGAGGGTTAAATCTTCCCCTGAGAGAGGAAGGATAATGAGCGCTGATGATTTTAAAAGCTCCCCGTCTTTTCACGCCGGGACTGCCACACAGGCAAATTATGCAAGGCAGGAGAAAACAGCTTTCACTCGGAGGAACGAGTGAGAGAAAGAAGGAGAGAACGGTGAGGCAGCCGTCCCAGCGCACACGTAGCGCACACGTCGGCCACAGTGGAGCAAGGTGACAAGGGAGCTGTCACTTCCACACACACACACACACACACACACACACAGACACCAGACACACACAGTCACTCCCGAGCTGTGAATTCAGCTGTGCTTCATCAGATGCTCGCTGAAGAGGGTTGGAGATGCTGGTGATGAGTTTGGGAAGGAGCATGTCACAGCTGCGGAGGAGTGGAGGAACTTCCTCTGGGCACTGTAGCATTCTTTGCAAATAAAGATGTATGAAAACTGAACAGATTAGAGCTTGACTTACTAGCACATCCCTTCTTACTGTGACCACACCTGCCTTGGCTTTGTCTTCTCAGTCCTGGGCAGACCCTGATAGCTGCCAGGGCAGATATATAAAATATATTTCTCTTTAGAAAAGGGGTTATGAAAAATGTAAAGACAACACTCAATTTCAGGGCAGGTGCAGAGGGCTGTGGAGGACGAAAGATGGAGGGATGGAGAGAGAGAAAGGAGTGACAAAAAATAATAATCTGAGATGAAATTAAAAACATCCAAGGAATGAAATAAAGATGAGTGGTATGTGGAGCTCCACCGTCTGAATATAAAAGACAGAAGTATGAAATATATATATAGAGAGGGAGCCAGAGACGAACAGAATGCTAAGCTAGGTCTACCTGCAACGCAGAGGCTTCTTTCTGCTTGTTCATTATTGTGGCATATTGTGCAGGATCAAGCCTTGAGATGTCATGAAAGAAAAAATAAAACCTCAACCTTTTCCTCTGACTCTCCTAGGCTAGGGCAGGAGGGATGGGAAAAGACTGTCACCCATATTTTAATAAAACAGAATGTTATTTTTCTCTCCTGTAATGCATTTGTTATTGCAGCTCTGGCTGTGAGAGGTATCGATTATGAGATCTATTCTCCATTGCTTCTGTAGTAGAGAGAGGGATAGAGGGAGGTAAAGAGAGAGAGGGAGAGGGAGAGATCTGGGAAGAAAAGAGCAGGTGATGGATGTCAGCATGGCAAACCAAAGGGTTAGTTTCGGTCCTTCATGAGAAATGAAAGGTTGACAGAATGCGCAGCGCACAATGCAATCAACAGCACTTAATCATTTACTTCACCGAATATCCTCAGGAATGCTTCATAACCCCTCTCATATAACATTTCCCCCTGTAACTACTCTGCGACTTCATGCCGTGGAGGTTCTCTGAACCTGTTTTTCTCAACCTGAGCTATCCCTAGTCAAAATCTCACCACAAATTATTAAGATTTTAATATTTGTCTGGCTTCCACCAGTTTTCCATTTTGTTCCTTGTCTTTCAAAAAGAAACCCTGGGCCTCTGTAATGGCGTCTTACAGTTGGAGTTGGAAAAAAAAAATATCACACATATCTTGATCTGTCTTTGAGGACCCAGTTTCAATAGAAAGGGCCTATTTTGGGCAGTGGCATGTAACTAAAAAGAGGTAGAGTAATGATGGGACCTCACACTCGGTCCTGAAGGTCACTGGTCTCCAGGGATGCATCGCAGGGTATGTGCTTCAGTTGGGCCGGGAAGCTGAGCTGCCAGAATGAATGTCTTGTTTGTCTTTGACTTTGCCCCAGAATTCATCACTCCCCTCTTCAACCCCCCCCCCCCCCCCCCAACACCCCCTGGCAGACGAGCTGGAGGCCCAGGGGATGAAAAGTGAGCTCTTCGAAGCTCTCCACCAGAAAACCTCCTCACACCCTTATCTCCTGTCACCGTCTCGTGCTGCCTCACACCTTTTCTGTCTCCAAACATGTCACTTCAGCGTACGATAAGACAGGCTGTAAACATATGCTAAGTGTGCTAATGTGTGCAGGTATATCTCTCATGTGGGCGAGTGACGGATAATACAGTGAGAGGCAGAGAGAGAGACGTTACTGTAAGAAACGACAGAGAAGGAGTGAGAGACAGAAAGTGAGAGTGAAGTAGCTGGCTGCCTCCCATCATTAACTTGTGATCTAATTAAGAGGCGTGTCACTGCAGGACCGTGAGGAATGTGTCAGGGCGAGGAGAGGCGCTGTCCTGCGCCACTGACCTGCCCCCGCCTCACTGTCTCACAGCTTGTTAGCGATGACAGATATGCCTCATCCCACTTCCCCTCCCCTCTCCTCCCCTCCCCCCGCCTCTCCACCATCCATCTGGCCCACCAGCAGAGCTGGCATCCGCCCAAATCATGTGCCCACATTTGCCTATATATCTGTGTGTACATGCACAGCAGGTAAAGGTGGGTATCTGTTGGTGTGTTTGAGGAGGTAGCAGTGTGTGATACATGTGCATGGAAGCATGTATGTGTGTGTATGTGTGTGTGTCTGTGTGGGGTGGGGGGCTGGGGTGGGTGAGTGTGTGTGTGTTTGCAGGTATGAGTGAGTTATTCAAGATGTTATGTTGTTCACTGTCAGATTAGGGAGGGCTTATTGTAAGCTTTAAAGGAAAACATGCACTGGTACAGAGCACAAGTTGTCAGCTTTATGTAGTTTCTTTCCTCTCCTTGTACTTTTTATATGTATGTATTGTAATGATTTCCACCACAACACGCACTTGTGGAGACCAAAAATCTGCATGTAAGACATATTGGTTTACATCCAAAGGACTTTCATTCGAATCAGCTATGATGTCCTTCTAAACTTAAAAAAAATCCAAAATGTAGTTCTTTTTAACATGCACCATGGTGGTATTTGATGCATGATATATTGGTCTGGAAGCTTTTAGCAGAGCCTCGTTGTTGGTCAACCTGAATTAATTAGCTATGCTTGTCCTTTGGAAGGTCGATGCATAAACATCATATTTCATTAGCTTGGCTTACATTTCCGTGACGCAAAAAATAAAGAAAGAAAAAAGAGTGATTGCAGTAAACGTCATCCAAGCCGTATCATGACAATAAGAAAAATGATTGTGGACATCGATACCCATCTGCTGTCTCTTTGTTTATCTTGCCTGGACATGTTATTTTGAGAAGAGTGAAATATAGTGGACAGTAATGCCTTTTGGCTTTGCGGTTTATTATGCTGGATATTTACTGAGGCCATTATGGGCGACCATGTTGCCCACGGCAACAGAAGTAGTGTCACATTCTGTGATTGAACTAAAAAGGGGATTTTACCGGTCAAATGTCTTCGTTTTTACACATCTCATAAGGTTTTATCCATCTAACATCAAAGCAAGGAGTGAAAAGGGCATAAATGTGTGTGTGTGTGTGTGTGTGTGTGTGTGTGTGTGTGTGTGTGTGTGTGTGTGTGCATCTGTGTGTGTGTGCATGTGTATTGATGCCTCTGTGTCTACATGTCTTCAAATGGATATTTGTGTGTGTGTGTGTGTGTGTGTGTGTGTGTGTGTGTGTGTGTGTGTGTGTGTGTGTGTGTGTGTGTGTGTGTGTGTGTGTGTGTGTGTGTGTGTGTGTGTGTGTGTGTCTGGTTTGTTTGCTGTTGCTTGTGTTTATCGAGCTGCCAGCTGCTGCAGCCGCACGTCAGGTCCCTGGCCTGCAGGTAAGATGACCTGAGTTGAGACAGAGCAACTGCTCCATCTAGCAGACACACACACACAAACACACACAGAGAGATAGAGAGAGAGAGAGAGAGAGAGAGAGAGAGAGAGAGAGAGAGGCATAGTCTAGCACATCCGTGAACTCCGTTTAATCACATAAACAGGCACAGGTCTACTGGTTCCTTGTACAATTACAGAGATGGTAAGGTGATCCATGGAGTGTTGGCAGAGGAAGAGATAGAGATGGAATGAAAGGAAACAATTATCCGAGCAGTGATGTTCCGAGCCTCTCATCTGGCCTCAAATCTGCTGTGATACTGCGTTCCGAGTGGGGAAGACTGATAGAAGCTGCTAAGCCTTGGGGGCCCTCCACTCTGTTCTGGCTGAGCTGGAGAGCTCACTCTGTTCTGGCTGGGCCCATCCTGCACCATTTCTCATGTCTACACATCGTGCTCTCCATGGGAGTCTTCCTTGCTCTCCACCCAGCTCCTTCACAGTCCTCTCGTCATCTCCTCTCTCCTCTGTCTTCTCCTCAAAAAGTTTGAACCTGACTACCTGCTTACTCTTACTCTCTCCTCCCAGAAGACATTCTCTTGCACCACCTTCTCATCCATCAGATCAGATGTCAGCACACACCTCTCCTCTAATTCACCTCACCTCACCTTCTAGGCACCACTCTCTCTCTCTCTCTCTCTCTCTCTGTCTCTCCATTCCTCCCCTCTCTCTCTCTCTCTCTCCATTCATCCACTCTCAAGTCCTACATATCTCTCTCTCAATTTCTCCTCTCTCTCTCCCCCCGTTCCTCCTCTCTCTCCATTCTTTTATCTTTCTCTCTCCATTCCTCCTCTCTCTCCATTTCTCCTCTCTCCTCTTTCTCTCCATTTCTCTACTCTCTCTTGCCATTCCTCCTCTTTTTCTTTTCCCATTCCTCTATATCTCTTTCCATTCCTCCACTCTCTCTCCATTACTCCTCTCTCTCTCCATTTCTCCACTCTCCTCTCTCTCGCCATTCCACCTCTTTTTTCTTTCTCCATTCCTCTCTCTCTCCATTCCTCTTCTCTTTCTCTTTCTCTCTCCATTCCTCTTCTCCTTCTCTCTCTCTCATTACTCTTGCTTGCCCTGGTAGTCCCTTGCTGCTCTGTCCTCCTCTCTTCTGCTTTTCTCCTGTCTTAACTCCTCTCACCTAGCATGACTACACACTGACTCCTTTTACTCTATTTACCTACTGTAAGTGTCTACCTGTTGCAGATCTGTTGTCTATCTATTATACCCCCCCCCCCCCTCTCTCTCTCTGCACACTCATCTCAGACGTTCTCTTTCTCTCGGTTGCATCCTTCCTGTGTTGACCTGCACTGCATTGATTACTATGGCTCCTGTGTGCAGTGCAGTATGTAGCCATGCTCCAGGAGACAGGGGAAAGGCATGGTCAGCACTCTGCTTTTGTTAGCAGATGGCGGATGTTCCAGAGCCCTGTAAGGGGTCTCTGTGCTTTGTCCTTGAACAGGGGTGATTTATCCAGATCAGCAAGGTATGGCTGCTAAAAGTAGCAGACTTCAATAAAAAAAACTACAGTAGAATCAAGCCCAGAGTAAATTCTGTAGAAGTTTTAGAGGCAGGGCCCGGGGTCACTTTGGTTGCACCCAATGTGATTAATGTGGTTTAAGTGTGTATTGATTCCATGTCAAATGAAGAAAATGTATTTTCAGTGTTTCGAGCTTCAAAGTCCTCACAGATTCTCGGTGCACCATTCCAGGTGTTTTTACAAGCACAGTGTGTGAGCGTTTTTTTATTTTTTATTGTCTGAGTGTGAGACAAAGATGGCTCCTCGCAGAAAGGCACAACCCCACGAATACAACGGCTATCAAGACTTTATGGAGCCGTCCAGGAACCTGGAGCTGCCAGCTTTCAGGAATTGTGGTATGGAGGTATGGCTTACGACCAGGAGAAATAGCGTGAGTCTCAAACGCGTGGCTAGGTCCAGGTCCAGGACCTGACTTTGGGTCTGACTTTCCACTGAAGCAGTGGTGAGTCAGACAGACTGTCGCACTTACAAAGCTGACTCACAGACCCACAGGGGTGGAATTGCTAATATGCCTTAAAACACTGCAAAACCATCTTGCCATCTTGCCTTGCAATTTGCAATGTCATCATTGTAGATGTTACTTTGGTGTGTTTTGTATTGTGTTATGTATGTAGTTATGATTCTGATAAGACATTTTTTTAAGCTTACATTTTGTTGTACTATTTTAAGATTATTTTACTTTTCTGGACAAACACTGGTTCAAATTAGATTTAAATACAATCTATGACTTGTTGAAATGTTATAGTTCATTCAAATGGCAACAATGGAATTGTATAGATGCGACATTTACAAAAAAAAAACATGCCCTCAACCCTTGGGAAAGTCTGTTGTGGACAAGGAGTGTGAAGTACTTACAGGCTGTGATATTTTAGTGTTTTTTAAGGCTGATTGGATAACCCACTAAAAGCCATAACCCTTCAGCGCATGTTTTTGGGAAACTAATTGATAAAGTGATTGGTTCCTCTCTGCCCCTTAGCCTTTTCAGTTTTCTCTAATCACCCACTTATAGCCCGGGCCTCCCTGATGCATCCGCCTAAAAGGTATCTAAAAGGAGAGATGGAGAGATGGAGAGAGAGAGTGCATGTGTTTAAGAGAGAGAGTGAGCAGGAAAGCACAGTTGCAGGTAAACAACACACTCTGACACATGTGCACGTCATCGAGCGCCATTGCTTCCCACTGCCCCAATTTTCTCCATCAGTGAAAAAGAAGCAGATACGGGGGCGTGGACAAAGCAAGGAGCTCTCCTCTACCACCTCCCTATCTTGAGCCTTGGGTTTCCAATGTCTGGCCTGATCACTTACATCCTGGCTGATGATCCTGACAATCTCACTCTCCATTTCTTTCTCGACAACCACCCCCCCCCCCCCCCCCTCCATTCCCCCTCCTCCTACTTGTTTTCATTACACGGGTAGGTCTCCACCCCCCACCCCCACCCCCTTGCAGCTCTATGTTTATTTGTACTTTTTTTTTATTTATTTCTGATATTGCCGCTTGTTTATTTCTCTTTTCTCTCTCTCCGAGCACTCTCAGGTTTTGCGCTTGATAAGTCGCGGGCAGCGTGTGCATCAATCACTGTCACTTAGCGTCATTCCTCCCGCTCTGGACAGGCAGGGCACGGCTTTCTTCTCTTTCCCCCTTAAATGCCATGAATTTTAAACCTCATCCCAATACATAAATCTCTTGTTGGTGCGGTGGGGTGGGGATGGGTGGGGGCGGTGGTGGTGTACTGAATGTGGTGGGGGGCACGGTTGTTGCATCGGCAATCTGAGTCAAATATATGTTTACACGTTTACAAATGAGAAATTCGCCGACACTACGTCAGTTCTTATTCTGCTGCTCTGGCAGGGTGCCCTGCCCAGCCTCCTGTGCGCAGAGTTCTGCAACACTTATTTAGATGAATGATTAAAGTTAAGGCAGAGCCAGGAGTCTCGCCACTCTTATTTAAAGAAGAATGGGAAAGCTGTCATCTTTTGATGCATTGCCTGCTGTCCTGCATGCAAAAGAGATGCCTTCCCTCTCCCCTCCCCCCTCACGATACACATACTCATAGTGACACAAACACACACACACACACACACACACACACGCACACTCACTTCGATACAGCCTACACACAGCCTACCCCCGCACACACACTTCCCTGAGTGATTGATCAGGGCAGACTGGCATCAGGGAGGAAAATGCAGTCCACCTGGTAGAGCGCGCCCGTCTGAGAGACACCAGACCGGGTGGAGCATGCGTGATGTATGGACCCCCAAGTTCCCTAAAAAAGTGAAGTTCAAACGCCTTTTTCAGCCCCCGAAGTGAATTCTCATTATACCCCTCTGTTTCCTGCAAGGACGTGTCACAAATACAGAATCGCGGAGGCCTGCGAATCGCCCAGAAAATGGGCCACATTTGGTGGCTGATCTCATAAGTAGGCTGCACGCCGATCAATGAGGCAGCGCTCTGAGCTACCTGCGTCCACCGTGGATGTTGAGAACGACTGTGACTAAATGAAAACCCTGAGTTCATTTATTACCGCGATGACAGTCGTTTCGGCCCGAGCGTCAGCCCATTTCATTTGACTTCAGAAAGCTAATAACCAGGTAAGGCACAGAAGCGTTGATGTAGTCCTGAGAGCAGTCGTTTTCACTAGGAACCATCCCACTGCAGACCATTCCACTGAAGTCTTTTACCATATTGTGTTACATTAAGACCTATCCCCGTAGAGACATTAGCCATGAAACAGGAAGTTTCAGCGAACAGTGTGGAGGATCCAGAATGGCCTTGAATTGCATTACATCTCCTTACACGGTTCATTTCACATTTGACTGGAGCAGTTGTAGTGTACTCTGAGTCCATCGGAGTATGTCCGATCTAAATGAATCAGGGGAGGGTTTCTCAAAGCCCTCTGAACACTACGTCATTCTTAACTTATACCTTAAGCTGTACCTTAATGTTTCGAGGATTTTCCCAGAATGCCCAAGAAAGTATACCTTCTGTAAGATACATTTTCGTAAGGTTGGTCTGGACCAGTCTTAAGTAGAGCCTACAAATGTTGTGTTAGTGTCTGGACGTACACACTGACTGTGATATAAGACCATGCATTGTGTTGCATTACATGTTGTGCTTCATTAAATAGCAAGAAAAAACATTTGTTTAAATGAATTAGCCGTTCATTTTTAATCCCTACAATCCCATACAAATCTATGAGTAATGTCTAGTTTACAGCCATCCTTATTTGGAATTTCTTTATTTTATTTTGACTTGCCTAGTATTTCTTGTTGATGTCCTTTCTAAGAATGATCACCTACGCTAAAATCTGAGTCATGCCCATCATACTCATCTCATGCATGCTCAAAACATGGATTCAGCCTCTTAAGGTATAAGTAGGAAGCTTTCTATTAGGAGAACTCTTAAGAGATGGTTTGTGAAGCGTACATAGAACAGTAAACCACTTTAGTTAAGGTAGACCTTTCAAGTCTTCAGCTAAGTAACATTGATATCAGGAAACCTTCCCTAGATGAAATGTGAGTACCTCGGTGATAATTTGATACATCATTCTTCTAGTGTTTTACCATAGTCAATGGGCTTACCATATCCAAATTCTTCCTCACACACTGATCCGAAAGCTTGCCCACCTGTACAGCACCTATACGTTGACTCATAATTTCATAAAATCTGTGTTTGCCAGTTATGCTCGGTTATGAAATCAAGTCAAACCCTCACAGTTACATGTTAGATATTCTGTACAAGCAAGGCTGTCCAGGAAAACTGAGTGCTAGTGGAAAAGTATGCTCAGTGCTCAGTATTTTTATTTTTATTCAGTATAAATCTATATATTTTTATTTAATTTATTATTTATTATGTATATTTGTATTCATTGCAGCCAGTGCTTATACAACCACTCCTCTTGGCTACTTCAGGAGATGATTGTGAGGTGTTTATACTTATTTAATGATTAGCATTGGTTTCATTGATTACTTCTCCTCTCCTCTGGAGGAATACTCACCTCTAGACAAAAGCTGTTGAACTAGTTCCAAGAGTTCTTGAAACCCCACACATATAGTTTCTCACAAGGCCCTCACTTTGTCTTAAAATGTAATCCCCCATGTCTTCCATAGCCTATGCCTTTGTGGCTGAATTACCCCTGTGCTAATTAAGAGGTGGTGAAACCTAGAGCTATCCAAACACAACAATTTATTGTTGGATTGCGATACTATTTTAGTTTTGCTTTTACTTTTTTAGTTACTATTTATTTTGCGATACTGTATTGATACTCTTGTATCGTGATTTAATTGTTTCCCTATTTGTGTATTCGTAGGGGGTTTCTGTAAACTGATAATATCAAAGCAGCACCTACTCAGCTGTTGTAAATTGCAGTAGCAACAAAATTACAGTCTCGTGTCTTTTGTCATATTAGTGATGTTTTTAATGGGATCTTTTAAAAGCTTAATTAAAATACATTTTAAATTACACATTCAATGATTTTCTGCAATATTATTGTGATACTTTTGTGATATTGTGATCATTTTGTGATATCGTATCATTAGATATCGTATCGTGACATGTATTGTATCATGAGGCAGGTTGTGATACTCAGCCCTACTGAAACCCAGTTATCTGATGTCTTTGTGCAGTGTGCACAACATTTGACATGCTATCTGGCTTAGTGGGCACTCAGAAGGTCATCAAGCTACTTTTGTAGGCAATGTTCCTGAGTTGGCTGCATGCTATCCTGGTGAAACCTGGCTTTGACCTTAGGAGAAAGAGGTCCAAAAAGACTATAATCTCTTACAGTGAACTTACTTTACCCAGTGTCCAGGTATGGATTGGTCTTTCACACTTGTGCAGACTGTACAGTACAGTTAATGGCTGTTTTCGTTGCAGAGTTTGCAACGTTGCACTAGGTGATGTGGGGTGTCTAAGTCATCAGCCTTTGGACATTTGACAAGCATTTTACTCAATTGATCGTATGATCCTAATCAATAGATTAGACATTGAGGTTGGAATGGGCTGGATCAGTGGATCAATTCTCTCCATCCAATAGAAAGTTCCTGGTAATTTAGTGATTTGGTTTCCACCTTCTCTTTGCTCAAGAGTGGTGTGCTTCAAGAATCAATTCAGGAACCATTTGTTTATGTTGTGGTTTAACTGCCAATTGTGTTGACCTTAATGCTGATCCTTTATTTCATTTGTATTTCAGGCCATTTCTGAAACCCTGTTTCTTGTTTTTTCCCCATGTTATTTATTTTTGGTATTTATTATTTTAATACATTATATTTATTATTATTTATTTTCTTGCAACTGTTTATTTATTTTGTTTACTACTTTTTAGTATTAACAGGGTATTGGTGGTGTATTCTGCTGTCTCTTTTTCTTGTGTTTTGTATCCCATCTGCTCACTCTGGAGGTGCTAGAGAAATCCACACTGACAGTATTTTCAGGGGCCAGTTGACTCTCCTCCCCTTCATTAGGTGCTTCATCCGACTAGAGCTTCTTGATGTCTTTTGTACCAACTTTTCATATTCATCATTCCCCAGCCTTCATTACTTCATCAGTTATTAGTCATCCTTCATTACTCATACAAAAATTTTGCATGAAACTCATTTCTCTGTTCTTCTAAGAAAATAATATTGGTTTTGCATCAGTTCACAACGATATTTCAAACACCACCAATATATATCTGCCACATAGAGATAAGTATCTACCTGCCCCATATAAATGTATGTTTCACCCCCGTAAATATAAAGTACTGAGCCAGGCTATACCCTTCAGTTTGAACTCCTAGCGGAGACTGAGTCCAGTCTCGTTCACAGCTCCACTGCTGACTCTTTAAATAGAGGACCTTGGCCCGTTGGGTGAAAGTCACGGCATGCTGTTCTGTTTTCACCACACCGCCACGGCATGCTCAGGTGTGTCCACTCTGACCCTACCAGGGTGTGGGAGATGGGGCGGGGGGCGGGGATGGTGAATAAAGGGTTTCGGGTCCCTGTTAGTCTGGAGCATGCTGGGCGGCAGGTGATTGAGTGACCCGTCCATGGTGCCGGACAGGTAGGAGCTGGAGCAGGCGGGTGAAACACCAGGAAATTGGCTCCAGACTGCAGGATCTTACCTACTGCATCTCTGAATGCTGACAAGCTGCCAAAACCAGCCTGTGGAGATAATGGACTTATGGCCCTTGTGCTCGTATGTGTGTGTGTGTGTGTGTGTGTGTGTGTGTGTGTGTGTGTGTGTGTGTGTGTGTGTGTGTGTGTGTGTGTGTGTGTCTGCACGTGCATATGTATGTGTGTGTTCAAGTCAGCTGTTTGTAGATCTACCTTCCTTGCGGCCTAAAGGGCTCCAAATCGAACCTTTCGGAGATGATCTATGTGTTAATTATGTTGTGCATGGGAGTTGAGTGGAACAGACAATTCTTTGTACAGAATAGTATCGCTTTTAATGAACAACAACCCCTTGTTTTGACTGGTCTCAACACAAATCACAGTAGTGTCTTTTCCCCACCTTTGTCTCATTGCCCCTGAAAGCTACAAGGCTTTGCATGCAACAACCACTCAATTAGAGAGAGGCTATAAGAGACAGGTTACACTTCCAACAGTTCTCTCAAATACGCCCATGGTGCTGAATGGGGGCCCTCGAGAATCGTTATGTGTTTTGTCGATGTTTGTCTCCACAGTTCATGTGTTATGACAAGGGGCTGCCGCAACAAACTCAAATAATGAGGCGTTTTTCGTTTTTCAGCAGGATATAATGAGATACGTGCCTCGCATTTCTCATTCATCATATATCTTCATTTACCAGTGGCACTCTTTCATCTCTCTTTAGTGTGTGGTATTTCATCACAAACACCACGAGGCGCTACCCAACTAAAAGTTATTTTTTCCGTTGTTTTCTACCCAGTCACTAAAGCTTATTTCCCCAGCACAGGCAGTGCACTGTCTTGTGCGGTTTCCTTCCTCCATAACAAAGCCCAGTCTTCCTCTCAGTCTTTTCACTCACACTGTTTTAGCCCCCTTCTTTCCTTTCCTCTGCATGTCTTTCTCTCTCATTCTCTGCATCCCCCTTCACTGTGTTATCAGTCTCAGCTCCATTTCTCTGCTCCCTGATACTCCCTGTCTCAGTAGCTTTCATTTTCATGATAATCCAGCGACACCAGTGGACTGCGAAATCACTTTTACTGTCTCTTTTTTTTCTTTTACTCTCTCTCTCGCTCACTGACTTCCTTTCTTCATTTTTTCCTCCCTCTTCCTCCAACTGGTTTATCTCTTTTCCTTTGGGCTTTATTTTGCTCTGTGTAATTAAATGTCATTTTCATCCATGCCGTTTTTAGAATAAAAAAAAAAACTGTATTATGTGATCATTGTCAGAAGAAGGAACAGATTTGTCACCCAGTGTTTTCTTATGCTGTTGAATATGTCTGGATGACCTCGGAAACAAATGAATCTTCCACTGTAACCAAATGTAATAACACTATCCAGGCTAATTCATGTGTGACATGAATATTAGTATATTGGGTCTTTTTCATGCATAAATCGCCTCTCAGGTGTAAAGACTAAGGCAGCATCTTCATACTGCCTATGCATGCGATTGCTATGTAAACCTTTGCAATTTGTTGTTGGAACATTTATCTTTCCTATTTCAAAGAGTCAGGATTAGTTTCACCAAGACGTTTAATGGCCTTTGATTCAGGAGAGCTCGATGACAGAAGCAGGGCCTTCTTTTTTTCTGCCTCCCTCGAGACTTATACACTGGAGATTAGTCTCAAAATTAGGAAGCTAGAAAGGCACAGAACACATGTCCAAAAGCCCGAAGTTGAAATTGAAAGTTGAAAGTTGTAAAGTAAAAAATAAAATGCCACACACTGTGCTTCAGTATCTGCTCAGTGGGCGGCGGACTGGGCGTCCGAGAGCTCCCGGTGATAGAGGATCAATGGCACTGACACAGAGACAGAAAATAAATTGATCGTCACAAATAAAACTCCAATTAGCCAGAGAAACAGCCCGACTTGCACGCACAGACGGCAGGCTCTCATCATCTCATTACTCCTCGGGGTAAGGGCATCAGTGTCAGGCGTGGGCCGACGGGAAGGCCGGGCGGTCTGGATGCGCTCGAGTGAGATAAGTAAAGCGACTAAATATGACAGCAGGAAGAACTACCGCGACTGTAGATGGAGAGGATCAAGTCGTGGAGAAGCCAATCGATCCCAGGCTTCATAATGATGAAAATACATCTTAATTGTGACTTATCTTTCGGCGAATCTGACGTCGCTGTTGGCCAGTGTCTGACCTGTGGATTGATAGTGGATTGTCAAGGACCTCCGCCCACCTAACACCACGCAGCGTGCACCGCTAGCTCCCGAGTGTCTGACTTGAGAGCACTCAACACCCAGCTCCACTCACTCTCACATAAGAGGCACCTTATGATGCTTTTTTTTTGCTCACAGCCAGCCAAATGACTTTAAAGATTATTAATGTTTCACATCCTTAGCATAGGGCTGACGTTGTTGCTCTATTCTCCTTTCATCTCCTCTCCTCAGTAATGTCATTTTCCTTAGCTTCTCCATTTCCAGTGGGCTGTAATCAAATATTCTTTAGATTAAATTCCCAGAGTGAGAAAAAAAATTACATATGTATACATGATCTGACCAGGAAGATCATTCTATCTCCGGTTTCAGCTCCAGCAGTTAATATTCTCCCTTGACTGAGAAAGAAAAATGACAGCTTTGGAGTCGAAATTGCTAGAGTGGTATGAAATTCAGAGAAAGACATATTTTATTCAGTGCATGTTTGTGCAGGGCTGCATTTTTACCAGTAATATGGCTTTGGCTGTTAGCGATGATGTTTTGTGGCAAAAATGCTGTGCATTTACAAATGGCACCATTTATGAGAAGAAGAAAAAAGAGATGCATCATTCATTTCACCTAAGAATTGTACGCATATTCTGTCAAATGATTTATTGTGTGGTAGAGTTTATTATGCTAAGAGAACTGTGCTTGTCATAGGTTCTAATTTTTTAGGTTTCTAAGTTTTTTTCTCTACTATATAGAGCATTACACTTGTTGGTATGTTAAGCAATAATCTTGTTTGCCTATAAAACAATAATCTTGTTGGCATAAACCACTGATATAAACACATAGCATATATTCTGTGTTTATTTATTTATCTCCATATAGAGGATGATAAAAGATTTTTGCAGTCCTTTGACGGAAGTATGTGTTGCTAATACTGAGAGAATAGTCCTTGATATGCGGCTAGCCCAGGTGGTGTTTGTTGTCCACGTGGGGCTCTTTAGACAGGCTAATCTGAATATTCATCATTGATCAGCCATTTATGGGTCACTGTCTCAAATTATGCTTGTTGTTGGCAAACAGCATTGTGCATCTTAAAATATGACAGCATATATACACATGGAGGTAGACATGAAATATCTTTGTTTTTCTCATCGCTTCTGCCCTGTGGGGCCCCTGTTTAAGGAAGAGGGGTTGCCTAACTACCACAGCAAATGGTATGTGTTTAATATGTCTTGTTTACTATGTAAAACATATTCAGCTACACATTGATGTGTTTTAGATTTAAAAACGTGTAACAGTATCATATGGTCTCTCTCTCTCTCTCTCTCTCTCTCTCTCTCTCTCTCTCTGTGTGTGTGTGTGTGTGTGTGTGTGTGTGTGTGTGTGTGTGTGTGTGTGTGTGTGTGTGTGTGTGTGTGTGTGTGTGTGTCACCTTTGGCAGAACCTCTAGCAGAAATGTGCTTATGTGGTGGCATAGAAGGTCTGTTTGCCTGGTGCTTCCTAAAAAAACTGGCAGGCCACGGCCAGACCTGACATAGGCTTCAGGTTATTTCAGATTCTATTGTTCCTTTTTTTAGGTAATGACTGTGTCTACACACACAAAGACAGTAGCCCACAAATGATCTCAGATCAGTATGCCACAATTAGAGGAGTTACACCGTGGCAAAACTTAATTAGGAATGAGAGCCTAAAAGAAGCTGCACCTCTCAAATGAGAGCCATTTGGGAAGTGTAAATTAAGTAAATTGTCCATGAATCATAGCAATTTCAAGTTCATTGAAACGTTTATTAAGAAAAGCAATTTCTTTCATTTCTTTACATACAATAAAGGCATTTCTTTGAATAACACACATATAGTCTAACACCTTCTTCTCCAAATAAAGCAAACTTTATATTCATGTGCCTGTTAACTAAAGCTGGCATGGGCGCGGGTTGATGTTATTGAGATGTGCACTTGGAGCTGGAATATTACTGACAAACTGGCATCGGGAATGTGCACCCTCAGACAAAAAGGCAATACTGCCAGGGAAATCCGCTTGGGTGATTTCTGCCATTTGCTCCTCCCGTATCTCACAGAGTGAAATACGAGCCAGATACTGCTATGCAGACTATACTGGCCCATGTTCTTATTTTTCAGTCTTGTTTGAAGATAACTAAATCCACATCTGACTGGAAATGAAGGGGACATACTCTATAGCTTGTATAACTAAAAACAGCCTGCAGCTTGCACATGGATCAGTCTTTTACTCACATCAAACATTTTCCAAATAATATATGAAATAAATGTATTTTTCATTTTCATTTAATCATTGTTTGATGCACAATCAACCAGAAAGAAATGTGACAACTTAATATATACATTATATATATATATTTTTTTTTTTTCTGCATTTCTCCAGCACTTACTTCAGTAACCTGACATTAGTATAAACCCAAGCTTGCCTGTCATGCTTCTTAGCTAGTGTTGCGCTCTCCACCCTATCCTGTTGTTACCGCTCTTGTGTCTCTGCTCATTCCAACACACAGGGGTTAAAATAGACTGACAGGTGTGGCCTTAACCCACGCCACCTGCTATGACCGGGCACCTTTACATCAAGTCCCGCTCCACTCAGGCGCCAGATTGTCCTGTTGGGTAGGGGTGAATGGGAGAGCTGATGTTGTGGAGCTGGTGTGGGGAGGCTCATCTGTGCTGACTAGGCAGTGGATCTGAAGGACCAAGACTGCATCGGGCCCATAATGAGAATGTTGCTCTTCTCATGGGAGGTAATGAGGAGAGGGGGGGGGAAATAGATAAATAAAAATGTGACGGAGTGTCAGCACTGCTTATTTACGGCGGCCATAACCTTCAGCTGGTGCCCTACATCAACCCAAGGAGAAGGGCTGGAGAGTCAGCGGTGACACACTCTGCTGTGCGTGCCCAGAGAATCCACCAGAGATATGAAATTGTTACGTCTCGTCATTTCGGGAGTGTTCAACACACAGTCTGTCTGCCTGACGCAATGAAATGTGTCTCTTTCAAGATCCCATACGTAATCTCAGGAGGTTATGAATTGCAATTTTGTAGCGCAGAGGAAATCAATATGTGCCGCGGTGCTATGAGAAATTGATCGAAAACATTTGCTGGCATTTTGGATTGATCAGTGCGTATCTCTGCCCCTCTCTGGCACTGTGCTTCAAAAAGCACTTCAGAAACAAAAAGGCACTTGCGGGCGCCTTTTGAGTTGTAGACGAGCCTTAATGGAGTGTGTCGTGCCGGTGGGGGGTGCGGGTCTGTGGGTCAGAGAGGCCAGCACTGGCGAGGTGACCCGCTGGTGCTGATCCGATCCTTGCTGGGTGCCCGTGACAGATGGCTGCATCAGTAGACGCTTCAGGGCAGTGCTGTGCTGACTTGGCAGAGCATCAATGCGAAGGCAGATGAGATGATGATGAGATGTGGCCGCGTTCTTTGCACGTCTCCTAATTGTAATGGTTGTCGGCAGTAACAGGTCTGGGTCCACGCGGTCGTTGTCTCTCTCCCGACCCTGTGCTTCATTTTTTATTCAGAGAGTCCACTGCACAGAGCCTCGTCAGGTTCTTGCACCTGTTTAAAATCCTCATCAAGTCATTAGCCGGTCAACAGCCATTCATCACAAGCTCGTTTTTTAATCCATACAGCCAGCGATCAATACACTTCCAGCAATTTCACCCCAATCAATTCACCTTAAAATCAGCCTCCGAGCCATGTAACGGAATGACCAGTGAAATAGGTACATTAATTGAATGACTGAATACATTAAGACCAGCATTGATTAATGTTCTTACAAATGGCAACATGAATTTGTTATTGGTTACAGTGATTGATGGTGCACATATGGGCGGCACTCTCTGTCACAAACACACACACACACACACACACACACACACACACACACACACACACACACACACACACACACACACACACACACACACACACACACCCACATACATACACACACACACAGACATGTGAGCAACCAACCATACAGCTGTTTCTAAATTAGACAAGGAAGATGCAGATCATGCATAACTATACACACTCCTGCAGCTGGAGGAGATAATTGTTGAGATAATTTTATCCCTTGTTTTTTACTAAAATGCATTTTTTTAAATGCCCTCTATTTTGCGCTGTACCCAAGGGAATGTTTCTGCGGCTTCTGTAACCCTGACGAAAAGCTGCAGTTGGCAGCATCACCTTTTCATGACAGCTTCACAATTGTATATGTGGAGGAGAGACAAGCTTGAAGTCTGAAGTGTCAATATGTGTGTGTCTGTGTGTGTGTGATAGAGAGAGAGAGAGAGAGAGAGAGAGAGAGAGAGCATGCTACTGTATGTGACTGAATGTTAGACAGAGCAACATAAAATATGTCAGTGTGTTTGTGTGTGTGTGTGTGTGTGTGTGTGTGTGTGTGTGTGTGTGTGTGTGTGTGTGTGTGTGTGTGTGTGTGTGTGTGTGTGTGTGTGTGTGTGTGTACGTGTGTTTGGTGCCTGTGAAGTGGGATGAAAGAAAGCAGGGAACATTTCCAGTCAGTCAGCTCTGTGAATAAGTACCCAGACTGTGGATTAAAGGACTGAAGAGAGGGGAAAATGACATGAGAACAAACCACAGTGGCGTGTACAGTGTACAGACATCTATTACCTCACATCCCAATTCACTTTGCTGTGTAAAAACAACAGTGACGGCTGAATTAAATGCATTATAAAAATAGAATTGTTACAAAGTGCCTGAGATCAAAGTGTGTGCCTTCAGACAACCTGCATGCAGAATGCGAACGCTATTGTCACCAGCTGCTGCCATTGCAGCTGATGTCAAGACTCGTCTCAGTGGAGCTACCATGTTGTGTGTCTTAATGCCTCCTCAGCTCATTGCACTCTGATTGGTATTTACTTCATTAATTGTCAGCGTTCTTATTGTGACTCTGTGATGATGACTCTGATAAATAAATCAATGTGGACATTACAAATAATCCTGCCATTCATCAACAGTGACTGTAGCAATACAGTAGAAACTATAGAGTGTACTTTTTAGAGTTGCTGATAGCTTAGCCCCTGATAAATGTTAACTCTATTGCCATGATTTAACTTTTGATTTTGTAAATTATAAATCTGTTGACAGATAGAGGGCTTTTAGTAGGCATATGGTAATCAGTTAGTACCTCTCAGAGGTGCTCGAGAGGCATTAGGTCAATGTTTCACTAAAGCTCATAAATGGCAACACATAATAACGGCCCTTGTATAATTAAAAGAAAGCTTCAGATAATTATTTTCTATTAAAATGCTATCCTGTTGATTGACCTTGTCCGTGTCTGTTTCCTCAGGTACATGGACTGGAGAAACAAGTGGCCAAATCGCTGGATTACATGGATCTGGTACCGGCCAGTTCTGTGATGAAGCCGCTTCCATATGGGGTGGGTGGAGCAGGAGTAGGACCCCCTGGAGGCGTCAAGCCACCTTACCATCCCACCAGAACCTTCTCCAGCATGGACCACATGCCGGTAAAGCCCAAACCACCAAGCTACAGCCCCCACAACCCGTACGAATGGGCCAAGAACCAGTCCTTGCTCATGGACCAGACAGGGTACCGCCCCAAACGCAAGCCCTCCCTTAAGACAGCTTTAAAAGCCAAGAAGATATTCGGCTGGGGGGATTTCTACATCAACATCAAGACCATGAAATTCAGCGTGCTGCTTACCGGAAAGATAGTTGACCATGTCAATGGGACGTTCACCGTCTACTTCCGCCACAACTCGTCCAGCTTAGCCAATGTGTCTGTCAGCATCGTCCCCCCATCGAAAGTGGTAGAATTTGAGGTGCTCCAACAACATCCACCCCTCCACACCGAGTTCCAGGTCTACCAGCCCCACCAGCCCCACCAGTCCACCATAGACCCCAGGGAGGTTAAGACCTTCAACTGCCGAAATGAGTATGAGAGGTACGACAGGTCCAAGAAGCCCAAGCAGTGTCTTTATGACCCATCGCAGACCTGCTATACGGAGCACACCCAATTTTACTCCTCCTGGCAGTGTGCCAAGCCCTTCAAAGTCATCTGTATTTTCATCTCCTTCTTCAGCAATGATTACAAGCTTGTGCAGAAGGTTTGTCCGGACTACAACTTCCAGAGTGACCATCCCTATTTTGGATAAGACGGGATGCATTGGGCTTGGCTGTTATGTCTGTTATTCAGGAAGGGTTTTTTTTTGTGTTAAAGAATGTGGATTTGAAGGAAATGGGTCTACTCCAAGGTTTGACATATTGAGGAGTTTTCAAATACCTAATGCATTTTTGATGTTCATTTGTTTTGAAGGTTCTTTGTAAATACAGTATTCAAAATTTTAGCTCTGATCCAAGGATAGTTTTTTTCTCCCTCTCCTCTACTTGCTCCTGTCTATTTATGGTCAGGTTTTATTTTGTAAAAAATTGAAAGGGAGAGAGAGAGTGACCTTTGTTACTGTTTCTTCAGTGTGACTAAACACCAAAAAAAATCAACATGTCAACAAGTCATTGTGGCATTTGATTGTATGTTCTACGTTTATTTAAGCCCCTTGCTTTGAAACTTGGAAAACAGAGCAGAGTCTCACCATTAAAAGACTATGGCTCCCAAGATCAGAAGACTATATATTACTTTTATCAGAATGTATGTGAAATGTCTAAGATAGAATATGCACAAAATATATGGCAACCCACATTCAAATCTGTTTGGTTTCATTCTATTCTTTGTAATCGCTGTTGGTGAAAATGTAATAATGGGCAAGGCCATTTTCAGATGTTACATTTCTCAGACCTTAAAGAACATTGCACTGTATTAAATCTAATTGCTCCTTTTTTGGTATAAGAGGGCCAAAAAAGTGTGAGTGAAGAGCTATTAA
The DNA here is from genome assembly GCF_900700415.2 of Clupea harengus. Taxonomy (NCBI): domain Eukaryota; kingdom Metazoa; phylum Chordata; class Actinopteri; order Clupeiformes; family Clupeidae; genus Clupea; species Clupea harengus. The sequence goes on along the minus strand of NC_045156.1, from coordinate 7,494,757 downwards.
GTCTTTCCACTAGGACAGTGCATTACCAAAACAAATCTATACTGTTGTCAAATGTTTATCACACCAAACCAGGTGGACCTGATATTTCACATGGGTTATTTTAGGGTTACAGAGGCAGAAAATATACCAGTCTGTAAAAGGGTATTTTTATAGTATATAAAGTGCTACCTAAAACACACATCAACATTTGTTATTTCATTAATTATGTTTTTGGTGCATATGTAAAAAAAATATGGAAATATGGTTCGCTTGGTGATATGGACTGTGTGAGACTTCTGAGAAATCTTGAGGATATCACCAGAAGATGATTTTTCTGCAGTGTTGCTTGACATGACATGTAAACAACATAAAATTACGTATGTAAATACTCAACAACAAATAAATCTCTAAAACCATCCTGAATTATTTTTCAATTAATTTTCAAAATCTTTTTTCAGTAATAATGAACTTTAAGATACTGTCATTGCACAACATACCATAGACTGCCAGACATTATTCCAGACTCAAACAACTAGTAGCCCAAATATGGAAATGCAAGTGTAAAGTTAGTCTCACAAGCCAGACTTCGGACTATTTACATACACTCTGGCCTCTCTTGTACCTCAGCTTGGCCTACCAATGAGTGCCTACTTTGAACAGAATTAACCTGCTGATCAACATAGAATCAACCAATTACAGACAGTTGACCCGGTGTGTGGATCATTCCCAAATCAAATTTCTCAAATTCGGTAAATATGTTTTGGTCCAGTACGCCAATTGCAGTGTTGATGTGCAACATGCCAAGGAACTCTGAGTGAAGTGGCACATTTTCTGATGCTCTGAATAAAACCTGTTCATCCAGGTAGGTATGAACACCCCTGTCACCGCCATCATGGACATCCAGAGAGAATGTAACAGGCGTAAGGGCACAACTGAGGCTAAGATTAAGGCAAGGGGATCACTGCCCCCTAGTAGTTTACCTCAAGTATGAACTGGGACAGTATTAAAAACAGATTTCACAGTTCTTTGTACTACACACAGACACAGACTTTCCAGTTCTTTCCCTTCGCATTGTGTCCCACATGATTATCCCATATGGCTAAATTTGTACACTTAATGTATGTGTTTGTGTGTGTAAACATGTATATGTGTGTCTGTGAGCATGTATTCCATGAACACTGAGTACTGAGTAACAGCTTTTAAGTACAACCCCAAATCAGAAAAAGTTGAGACGGTATGGAAAATGCAAATAAAAAAAGAAAGCATTGATTTCTAAATTTACCTTGACTTGTATTTCATTGCAGACAGTATGAACACAAGGTATTTCATGTTTTGTCTGGTCGACATTTGATTTGTAAATATACATCCAGGCCTGCAACACATTCCAAAAAAAGTTGGGACGGGGGCAATTAAGGGGTAGTAATGAGGTAGAATAATTAAATAATGATGTGATTTGAAACTAGTGATGTCAACAGGTCATTGTAATCATGATTTGGTACAAAAGCAGCATCCAGGAAAGGCCTAGTCATTTAGGAGCAAAGATGGGCCGAGGATCGCCAGTTTGCCAACAAATGTGTGAGCAAATTATTGAAATGTTTAAAAACAATGTTTCTCAAAGAAAGATAGGAAGGGATTTGGATATTTCACCCTCCACGGTGCATAACATAATTAAAACATTCAAAGAATCTGGAGGAATTTCAGTGCGTAAAGGGCAAGGGCGCAAGCCTAAGCTGAATAACCGTGATCTCCGATCCCTCAGACAGCACTGCATCAAGAACCATAATTAATCCTAGAACTACTAGGGCAGGGGCGTCCCTCTCTACCTTCAAGAAGCTTTTGAAGACCCAACTCTTCAGAGAGCACCTCCCTTCCTAACTGGCACCTTGACTAGCGCTTAACTTGCACTTCAGCAGTTACATTCCTGCACTTCTTTTTCCTTTCTAGGTCGTTTTTCTAATTCTTATGTAAAGTAGTATTTATTGTTACACCTTGTTCTTTATTGCTCTTAGCTTGACTGTTCTCTCCATTGTACGTCGCTTTGGACAAAAGCGTCTGCTAAATGACTAAATGTAAATGTAAATGTCATCTATAAGCGATATAACCACATGGGCTCAGGATTACTTTGGCAAACCTTTGTCAAGCACTACAATGCGTAGTTACATCCACAAATGACAGTTAAAACTTTACTGTGCCAAAAGCAAGCCTTATGTTAACCATGTCCAGAAGCACCGTCGACTTCTCTGGGCTCGTAGGCATCTGGGATGGTCCATCACACAGTGGAAACGTGTATTGTGGTCAGATGAATCAGTATTTCAGGTCTTTTTTGAAAGAAATGGACGCTGTGTGCTCCAGACCAAAGAAGAAAAGGTTCATCCAGATTGTTACCAGCAACAAGTCCAAAAGCCAGGGTCTGTCATGGTATGGGGTTGTGTTAGTTCCCTTGGCAAAGGTAGCTTACACTTCTGTGATGGCACCATAAATGCCGAAAAGTACATAGAGATTTTGGAGCAACATATGCTGCCTTCAAGACGACATCCTTTCCAGGGTAGCCCATGCATATTTCAACAAGACAATGCAAAACCACATTCTGCACACATTTCAAAGGCATGGCTGAGGAAGAAGGGTGTGCGGGTGCTAGACTGGCCTGCCTGCAGTCCTGACTTGTCCCAAATAGAGAATGTGTGTCGCATTTTGAAATGCAAAATCAACAACGAAGACCCTATACTGTTACCAGAGGTGTAAAAAGTACTGAAATGTTGTACTCAAGTAAAAGTACAATTACTTTGATGAAATTTTACTTAAGTACAAGTAAAATTACCAATCTAAAAATCTACTCAAGTAAAAGTAAAAAGTAGTTCATTTAAAATGTACTTTAAGTAAAAGTTACTTAGTTACTTTCAACAACTTGATGGGGGCCGCTCCTATATAGTGCAAAAAAAGGACAAGGGGTCATAAATCCAATACAAAAACTAGTTATTTTTTATTAAAGGAGAATCTTTAGAAATATAAGTGCAATGACATTAAACATGTCAAACATTAAACATGTCAACACAACATTTAAGAACTTTTGGGAGGACATGTCAAGACATGACAGCTAAAATAAAAAGTTAAAATACCGCTGCCCCACTTAAACTTTGGTTACTTTACTTGTGTCCATCTTTAGAGCATTAGTCTACAAACTTCTTGTTGAGTTTGAGCAGCAGCTGATTTTCAAGATGAGTAGAGTTCATCCGGGCTAGCTTTGCATTGAACAGCAATCCAGCACAGCTGAAGAGTCGCTTGCAGGCGGCCGAGGCAGGTAGGCCAGTATTGAGTTTCAGGGACAGTTTTTTGATATTCTGAAAGGCGTTCAGCAGATCCATATTGACTGAGACACAGGCTAGGTACCCTTCTAACTCCCCTGTACCTTCTGACCTTCTGGACTTCATTGAGGAAAATAAATCATCTTCATCTGATGAATGTTGTCCAACTTGCTCCAGCCTCCAACATCCGGTCAAGGTGTTGTCTGACATAGACTAGACCTGTAGAATGACAAACAACATTTCTGACAATTAAGTATTGAGCTGCCATCAAGATTCAAGAGTGCATCATAACACAGAACTAGCTATAAAAAGCTACTTGACATGACAGACCTACAGTATACAGAATTATAGCATTATTTTCTATTTCTACATGCATCACAATTCATAATCCTCAATTCTTGCTAACCGGGACCCCTTAGCATGAACATGAAAGACGTGCACGTTGCAAAGCCACCACTTATCATTATCAATATCTGACTAAACATCGTGATAAATTGCAGATAACGACATACACATTGACTTGTCCAACTGTCTGAAAACGATGGTGTGCGCATTCACATTGTTCTGTTTCAAGGCATGGGAGGCAGCCAAATGATTAGCCTAATATCAGTTTATGTGGTGTATTTCATTGCTGATGACTGATCTGCAGTTTTTAACATAATATGAGAGACTGAACATAATAATTATATGACCTGAAACGAATGGAACAGGAATGGTATTATTAGTCTATTGGATGAAAGCTGTCGACGTTAGCATACTCAGGTCGGTTGCAAGTGCTAGCCAAAATTAGGCTACTACCTACTAGTGCCATGAAACGCATATTTTGCTTAATTGAGCAAAGCTAACTAAATGACAAAAACGCTGTCTGAACTACTAATGGAAAGGGACAAATAATGTACTTACCAACACATGCTTGCGCAGATTTGAAGATGAATTTGTATAAGCAGAAAGTTCTGACTGACGGATTAGGCACAGTTTACACAGCATATAGCTGTTGCCTCTTTTACGTTGGAAGGCAAACTGCTTGCTGAGATGTGGCCACGGGTTTTCTTCATCTTCTTTAATTTCAACTGGCGGAAAGTTCGGTGCTTCAGCTTGTTGGTGGTCCGCAGCTTGTTGGTAGTCCGCACTATCATCTTCCTTCATATCTATCTCTCGTGACTCGGCACCGTACTGGCGCCTTGCATCGACTCCGTCATCCACTCTATGCAGCATCCACCACTGCAGTGAGCATTGTGGTGCGCGATTCCTGCCTTGAACTATGTTTTTTTTTTTTTACTCAGTAACGGATGTAATTTCCAATGTAGTGAAGTACAATACTTCAGTCAAAATCTACTTAAGTAAAAGTAAAATTACCGATTTAAAAAACTACTTAAAAATTACAAAGTACACAAAAAAACTACTCAATTACAGTAACGTGAGTAAAAGTAATTCGTTACTTTACACCTCTGACTGTTACACACCTTAAGACTTGTTTGCAGGAAGAATGGGACAAAGTTACACCTGAAAAGCTTCCTCACTTGTTGTCTTCAGTCCCTAAACGTCTTTTAAGTGTTGTGAAAAGGAATGGCAACATTACAAAGTGATAAATGCTTTACTGTCACAACTTCTTTTGAAATATGTTGCAAGAATCGAAATTGAATTAAGTGTTTATTTTGAAAAAACAATCAAATTCATGAGGTAAACATCAAATAATGTGCTGTTGTATTGTTTTCAATGTAATACAGGTCAAAGAGAATTTACAAATCACTGTTTTTAGTTTTAATTTTAATTTAACATACCGTCCCAACTTCTTCTGATTTGGGGTTGTAGTTGGCCGGTAAATTTCACTGATTTTATCTCTGAATGGGCACAATATATTGAAAGTTTATTAAGGTATAGTTGCCAAAAACTATAAATGCTTTTAGAGCTGCAATTATATTTCTACCCAGAGGTAATAGTGAAAAGACAATATTCAAATATTCTATACATCTATCAATGATCTAATAAATGCCTGAAACAGAAAAACATAATTACTGTACGTTTAAAAAACATAATAATTGTAACAACAAAAATAGCCAACCACACCTTGAAAAAATATTTTCATCAGTTGTTCATACCTACCACATGTAAATCAATGTAGATGTTACATCACTACACGATTAAACTACAACTCCCAGACTTCACTGCGGCTAGGTGCTTGAACCTCATGCAAGGGTCATCTCCGTGTTACATATCCCATTTAAACGCAGGAGAACAAGCGTGGCCAAGCCTCATCAGTGAGCTGCCCTGCTGTCAAGAACTTCAATCATGCTCTTATTCACAATACGACAATTGGCTAGAGTAAGTATCCAATAACCGATTAATACACAGTGTTGTGGACTCTTCTATGGAATGGCATCTGAACTGTTCAGGGAAGCTAACGTTTGAATAAGCTATCTTAGATAGATAGCTTACTAGCAGGTGTTACAGTATCCCTGATATAATAATTTGTCTACAGATTTATCTTGTAGGGACAGATATCGTTTTAGCTAAGCTGACGTGTTTTCTATCATGAGAATTGCAATATTGTAGCCAAGTGACAGGAGTTAACGGTAAGGATCGCCACAGCTACATGTTGGCAGTGATGCTAGATAGCGTCTGTCAGACGTGGCAAGCAAGTTACGGTAACATTAACTTTAGTGATAACTTTGGCGCCTGGTTGAACGAAACAATGAATCTTTCCGGAGGTACTATGTCATTGTACAGAACACATTTTAAATGCTGTTCTCTTGTTTGTGGAAAAGGTTAAATCGCCTTCTTTGACAAGAAACTTTCAAAACCTGGTCATGTAGGATCAATTTGACAGGTAACATTTAATATGGCTCTGGTTCTAACAGCTACCGTTAAAGTAACTAGATATCTTGGCATGACGTCTGAATGAAAGTACCAGTGTCTTAGTCCTAAGGTGTGGGTTAACCTTAGTTACTAATGCTTGGTCACTAATATGTCCACTGTGACCTAATTTTGGGTGAAAGTAGCTTCAAGCTTCTGAAATATGCGTATCTGAGTAGAGAGTGAGAGTCTGGATGAAGCAACTGCCCCGGGTCTGTTTCATCATGCTAGTCAGGTTGGTTCTTGAAAGACCAGGCGTGTTATTTTTAGGGAAGGTAAAGGTCACAATTTTCTCCCCGATGTTTTGACTAACGTGACACTTTAAACTGATTAGCAGTGCACCAAGTTTCTCTAATGGCTTTCAGGCGTTAAAATAGCTTTATGGTCTTTGGCCATACAATTACCTCGGTTAAATGTGTGCTTATTTGCACTTTCATCTTAATATATCTTAATATTTAAAATATATTGTCTGTATACACCCTGAACACCTTTTAGTTTCACCGCACCTACAGTTAGGAGTTTCAAAGACAGTTAGGCCTAAGTTCTGCAGATATGCAAAGTAGCTTGCAGTGCAAAGTACAGTACAAAAGCAAGCAAGCACAGCAAATATCTACCTCAAGGACGCAGTATCTCCAGTAGCCTAATAGTCTGTGGCTAATGATGATAAAAAGTGGCGGTCTTGTGAGATTTGAAACTTGAACTATCTTTGTATGTGGAGTTCTTTCACAACTTGCAGTATGTCTGAATACTACTTTTTATGAGAATGGACTAATTTTTGTGAGGTTGTAGTGCTGTGACCATTTGAACAAACAAACTGTATTTTTGTGTGAAATTTAGGATGTTTTCATGTCTTATACGATCTGTATTAAGAACTTTTATCCATATTTTACACACGTAGTTCTCTGTAAATCTTTAAGTATGACATTGCAAAGGCCCTCTCTCTACAAGGTTTCAGCCATTATACTGGAGACAAAGAGCCCGTTGTGCCCAAATAATTCAACTTGAAAAGGTTCCCTTGTAGATCATTTGAGGTTTCCTTATTAAGATGTTACAGGTTCACATGTCTGCATGCTTGTCCCATTGTGCAAATCTGTTCGGCGTGCTCCATATTGCGACGTGAAGTAACCACTTTAGTGGTAGGCCTCCCTTTGTACGGCTTTCTGCTCTCTCGCTCCCAGGATTTATCACACGGTGGAGTTCTCTGAAAGCCAGACACAGGGAGGCTCTGGCATCTTTTGTCCTGGCTTGTCGCACTCTACTGTACCCACAAGTTCAGGGGTTGGGGGTGGGAACACTAAAACAACAGCACTCTCAGAGCAGCTTTGTGTAAATGGAGAGAACTAAAAAAAAAAAACAAGGAAAAAAAGAAAAGTTTTTAAACATTTGTCAATTCATCAATTTGTAAAATGTATGCATCAAACTTTTAGGATAATATGCATTAGTGATACACCAATACGATCCATGGATTGGTATCTATGCCGATACTGAGGATCAGGTATTGGTTGGATTTCACCGATCCACGTCCGATACGGTTACTTGTAATAAAATTGTAATTACGTTATGATGTTAATCTTCATCTACAAACTAATTTTTACAAACCTAAAACAATGTCAATGTCTGAACATGATTTTCCTGCTATGGGAGCACTGAAAACTGGGGGAATCGATAAGATGAAAACAGAGTCTGCTAGCTGGCTAACAACAGACATGTCTGTGATTTTGGACAATTTTTTTTACACTTGGTACCTCTTGTGGCTCAGTGGCTCAATTTCTTAGTGCACAGTTATGCACAGTCTGTCATACTCACTACCACTGCCTCATGTCCCATGCGTCTGGTGTCAGGGGCGTGATGAGATGGATTGACGTGCGCAGTTAAGTTAGCTTGCTATAAGACATTTACTTGACAACATAGCTGGATTGCACATCTGCATTGTGTACAGCTGTGAAATTGTAAACAGTGACATAAAATTTTAGCATATTTTAGAATTCAACTTTCCCGCCATTCGTCTTGCATGGACATCAAAATAAGAGTCCCTTCCTTCAGTGCATATTGAAGAGTTATTTGTGAGGGTAGAATATTGGTGAAAGGCCAAGAATGGTGAACGACTTTTGAGTCAAAATAACTTGCGTCAAATAAATTGCATGCATTTTTGTATATTTTGATAAGAAGTCCTGTGTGATTTCCTACAGCGTCATGTAACCTTACAAACAATACCACCACCACCACCAATATTATAATAATAATAATAATAATCAAGAAAAAAGAGCTCTGTTATTGGCAGAAATCTAAATTCAGGTTAATATGTTTTTGCTACAGCTTGCACATACATTTTTCTAGCAGTCCTTTTCAGCCAAATGCTTGGCTACTGTTGTTTTTGTGCTTTTTAAATAACAATTATACCAATGTGAGCCTAAAATAGAAATTATTTCTTCAGTGGTTTTGACCATTTGTTTTCCGTTTGCAACCTTTTCTTTTAGCATTTGAAAATGTGTGTTCTCTATAGAGCTGGAAAGCTGCTATGTAGTATTTCATATCTCATTCCTCCTCGAACCGTTGGCTTTGAGTGGGAATCAGGGCATTTGTATCAATACCCAGCCCTTCAGCTGACTATAGAAAGACTTTGACCCAGACCGAAGGGACTGGATCTGCCCAGCCTCCCTCCGTCTCTCTGCCCAAATGCAGCTGGTTCAGACAGGTCTAGGACCAGCTCAGCCCCCTTTCACTCCCCCACGGCCCTTATCACACTGTTTCCATAACAACATGACTCAACAATTAAATAACTCTTTTATTTGCACCACGCAACTTTGAAGTCAAAGCTCACTAGAAGTGCCCCAGCCAATCAGCAAGACTCACTCCACTCACACCCATGCCTCCACCTCCTGCCTGGCCTCAGATGCCTGAGCCCCTCCTTTTTGTTTTTACGAGCTCAAGTCCAAACCCACTCCGAAAGTCAACAGGCAGTTTCACTCTTATTGCCCTGAAAATGTTGAATCCTAAGACATCTATTACTAGACCAGGACTGTTCTGTCAAGACTAATAGTTATGAAACCATTAGTTATCTGGCTGCATGCTATAAATGTGCAGTGTGGAAAAAAACATCCCTTAGGTGGTTATCAAGGAAGATAGTGTGGAAGAAACAACATGTTCAACATTTATCTAGTGTCTAGTCCACAGTCTTCTTTTATCTTGTTTTAGTTTTTTTGAGGGGTGGTCAAAATATTGTTGTTCAGTTTGTCCTTCTTTTACTTTTGAAACCTAAATATCCATTTCCAACCTCAATGGACAAATATGCTAACTACACAAATCCTAATTGTCTCAGAATCAATCAATAATTGGAACATGGCACAAGTGTTGAGCAAGCTGTTGTGGTGCTATTGATAAGATGAGACCAGATGAGCTTTATTTTGCATCCTCGACAAAGTATGTGCAGTAAAAATAACATCAATCTACACATTTGCGTATCCCTTTTCAAATTCTTGTATAAAGTTTAATTTAAGCTCAGATCCGTGACCCCATTTTGTGACCCCTTTCCAACCTAAAGCAGGACTGCCTCCTCCGCTGCCTTTGAGCGCTGATGCTTAGGAGAAGTGCATGCTGTATGCCTATTTCTATATCCTCTGGGTCCACCTTCTCTGGCAGCTTCAATCTTCAACAACAACACTGCTTTTAGGCTTCAAAGCTGTTCAAGGGAGTGTTTAAATCAAAGCGTCAATCAAGCATTCAATGGCGTTTTTCAGAGCTCAATTTGAATTAAACAAAATATTTAATAATTTATCAGATGATATATTTATACTGGAATCATTTCTAATCTGGGGCTTGGTGTCCCGATTTTGAAAATAGATGGGGAGAAGGGGAGGGGGCATTAGATCACATGGGCGTGAAGACTCTGTCAAAAGGACTTGCCAAATAAATTGATTTTGCAGCTGTTAAAATATGCAAGCATAATCTAGATCCATATTAATTTTTTTCCCCTTCTGAAGCTTTAAGTCTCGCACAACTTTCAGCCCCATAAAAGCTGTTTATGATTTTTCATGAGTTTAGCTCTGCATTGAAGTGCTTAACCCCTTTAATGCTATGAGAACGGGTACCAGTGCTACCAGTGCGTGAGTTTTTCATCTCTGTTGTCCAGTAAATACAGGGTGACCGGGGGGCATTTGCCGTCACAAAGTGCTCCTCCCTCCCGGCCACACCCGGTGGATGTATTGCTGTTGTAATGTCACCCATCTCTCAGGAAATTGCCTTTCCCCCCTGGCTTGATTGTTCCATGACTCCCTCTTCCTGGGCTCTAAATGGACTCAAGTCTTGGGGAAGCTGAGGCCGCGGTCACACTTCACCCCTTCACCCACACCCATCCCTCCGGTTGGCTGTGACCCGGCCTCCTGCATCAGGAGGCAATTTGTAACGGCAGCCCTCCCATTAGTCAGTGACCGAGCTGGATGGAGCACGCTGTCAGACTGAGTGATATTTCTGGCCTGTTGACACTTTCTCTGAAAGTCCCCTCCATCCTCCTCACCCTCTCTCTGTCTCTTCGTCTCACTCTCTTTTTTTTTTCCCCTCGTCTTCTGTCGCCTGTTGTTACAAGGCTGATTGTTGTTTCGCGCACAGCTGATGGACAGCAGTCATCTGTAAAATTGACTCTTTCTTCAGAAGCGGGAGGAGATGGCAGAAATAATAAGGAGTCAAATGAAATGATTTTTTTCTCCCCTCTCTCTCCTCCATCCTCTCCCTCACTCTATGTGTCAAGCTGCGATGCTCAAAAGGTTCCCCCTAAATAATGACAGTCCTGGACATCAGTATCAGCTGGCCAGCTGTCGTCCAAAATGCTAGCCTATCCGCCCAAATTATTTTTTCTTTTTTTACAGTGTCATGCTGTAGTTCAAACGTTTTTTGTGTATGTTCATGTTACGGGAGGCTCAGTCATCAGTGAGGTCCTGTGCTTCAAGAATAGATCTGTGACGAATCTGCCCCCTCTTAAAAAAACCTTATCTCTCTTCTGATAATCATCATTCTCATGGCTGTTCAAGGAGGATTTGTTTTGTGCTGCTGTGGTTTCCTGGGAGGTCCAGCCGCTTCCGCCTCTGCGTTCAGGATTAGCCGTCTGTCTCCTGTCAGCGGAAAGCTTGACTGAGCGCTGCTAAACACTCGCTGCCGTCACACCCTGTCGGGATAGTTCCAGCCGAGCGCTCGCTGTGACTTCGAGAGGTGCCTTCAGCACACACACACACACACACACACACACACACACCCACACACACCCCCACACCCACACCCACACCCAGCCTGAGCTGTCGGCAGTGGCTCCGCGTGACCAGCCCCTGCGTCCCCAGCAGGCAGCGCCGACAGCAAAGGACGGGTCCCGTCAGCGCTCGATGACCCGTGTGATTTTCCGGCACTGCAGACGTGTCTCCTGCGAGGCTGTGAGTGGCCCGTCTCAACAGGCGAATGGCCCTGGGCCCCAAGACTGACAGGAGACCAGGGGACTGGGGCCACTTCGGCACCCATTAATGTGCCAGCTTGTGTCCCCCCAGTGTCTCTCCTCTGACCTCCGACCCCACCCTCTCGTGTCCTATCATTCCTTGTGGGAATTAAAGAAGCCCAGCTGCTGCTTTTAATCGTTATTTTAAATAATTTTGGGCTTTAATTGAGACGGCACCTTCCTCTGCTGCGATCACGTTGATGGTGCCAGGTCACGTACTTTTTGTTAGCTTAACCATCATCTTGTCGTATGTGAAGAAGTGGCTTAAGGCTTTGTCCATGCAAGTTGCAGGTGATGCTGAGATGTACAGGCTTGTTAGGAGTTGTTTATTTTTTATTTTTGTTATTCTGTGGCGTTATTCCTCTTTAGTCACAGATAGAAGCGCTCAGTATCTGTTTACTTTCGAAAATTACACTAATGCGTTCATGCATAATTCAAACACTAACGCACTCATCTGTATTATTTACTTCTATGATTTCCTTATTAATATTTGCACATTATATCGTTAGCAACTCCCCACCCTTCCACTTAAGAGACGCATGGTTTTCCATGTGATGGAGTGAGCGAAGCCGGGGCGTGTCTCTCGCGCGCAGGAGGGGGGCGCAGTCTCCCGTTCACAGAAGCTTTAATTGTTCCCCATCATTGGCCTAATTGGATTTTAATAACGCCATTAAAATGAAGCACGGCGGCTTCGCACTCGTGCACACCCGCAGCGCTTTTAGCGTGAGTGCCTTCGGGCTCGGAGGTGACTGATGGTGTTTGTGGCAGCGGGCGCCGATGGAAGCGCAGCCGTCTTTTTCGGGTTTCGGCCAGAAGTGGCAGATTTAGAAGGCACCTCTGGACAGCTGTGGTGTCCTAGCAAACTGTTGTTTCAAAAGGCTCTTTGAAGATTCTGCCATATATTCTGCCATGTACCACAGCCAGAAGAGAGCAAAGGAGGGCTCGGAAAACAAAACTGAATAAAGGAGTCCATGGCAAAGCAACTGAACAAAGATTGTAAAGAATAGGACAAAAAAATTGAGGTAGAAGCAGAGGAGAGGAGAGGAGAGCTGGCTCTGCCCTCCAACCCCCCCTTCCCCAAACAGCCAGAGAAATGAACAAGGGAATGAGAGAGAGAGAGAGGGAGGGAGGGAGGGAGGGAGGGAGGGAAGGAAGGAGCAAGCAGTTCAGTGCAGTGAGAAAGGCAGAGATTAGATAAGAGGAAGTGCTGAATAGGGGCTCTGTGTTGGCACAGCGCAGCTTAAGAAGCTCCCCACAGAACTGCTGATAGAGGCATAATTGAACAAGCACGCTGATTATTGATATCGTGCAAACATGCAGCTGCCGCTAATTATATTACATGCTAGAGAGTGGGGGAGAGACAGGCGAAACGGCACAAGACGTCCCATCATGGATCTGTGTGGGAGTCTGGGAAATGTCACTTGCAGCCATTGAAAATTCCAAGTGTTTTTATTGAAAAAGCAGTCGTACATGTTATGCATTTATATTTGCACACATGAGCGACATGAAGGCTAATGCCTCCATGCCCAAGTGCAGTACATTCTTTTATTTGTCTTTTGTGTGACCTCTTGAAGTTTCACCGAGGCAAGTATGGGTGTAGTGTCTCTAAGAAGCTGATATCACCCTCCGTGGCGGTTTACAAAACCGCAGCAGCAGTGTTGACCACCTTGTGAAAACATCTTTCCGCGTGGTGCTGAAACCTGACCTTAAAAAAATTGGGGTCACCTCATTTTTGGAAACGGCGAGATTGAGCTAGTCACGTGCCCCAAAGGCTACAGTGCTGCAAGTCAGGAGTCATAGCACAGGCCTCCACAGTCCAGTGATTATACAGACACTGCTGAAGCCAATGCCAGCCCTTGCCTGCTTTTTTTCTGATTTGACCTGTTTGCTAAGAAAAAGATCTCTGGTACAACCCTGATCATTTACATTTCCCCCGATCTCTCTCACACACACACACACACACACACACACACACACACACACACACACACACACACACACAGCACTCGCATGTAATCAGACACATTCTTGTAGTCACAAGCTGTAGGAATGTACATCTCTTACCAGGGTCCACTGCCTGTAGTGCTCACCTTAAGATTCTGCCTTTGAATCGTCCGATTAGCCAAACCTCAGTTATGGTTTCTCCCTCAGTTTGTTGTACAACCTGGCGTTCCACATGACACAGTTTTTATACAAGACTAGGAAAAACCAGTGTCCCAGGTTTGATTCCTATAGGCTAAAATATATGCTGAAGCGCGCATTCACACCGCTTCACAAGCAGGGCGGCTAAAGCTAGAATTTAATATATAATTCTATGTTTTATTTTTGTTCAATGATGTCTGCTTCAGTCTGAAATGTTGGCTTTAGCCGCCCTGCTTGTGAGGTTTGGCTAATGCGCGTTCCAGCGCCGGCGCTCTCTGCCAAGCCAGGTGTGGGCACGGCTGCGGGCACGGCTGCATTGTTATCCTGCCGCTCCAAGGCCTCGTCCCTGAAGGGGGTCAACATTAATAACATTTCATAGTTTGGATTGAGCTAATTAACTTCCGCCGTGTGCGATAAATCAGAACGTCTCCCCCCAGCCGCATCGCCCCATAGCATTTGGGTTTGTTTGTTTTTCTGACCAGGTGCTCTTTGCTATCTCACCGGCCCCACGCCCGCCTCTCATAATTAAGTGGACACATTACACAAATTAGTGCAATTTCTTTCAACTGCTTTGCCCACTGCTCATTTTTTTCTTCTGGTTGGTGTGGTTTTTGTTTTGTTTATTGTTTTTGTAATCTACTCCTCTGCCCTCTTACACACACACACACACACACACATATTTACACACATACGCACACACATACATGTTTATACTCCATGTAGTTATTTGAATCATTAGAAGGCTCCAGTCTGGCCATTTTCTCACTCTCTGGCTATCAGGAAGAAGGTAATTCTACTCCTATCTCCACCTGGGTGGCATTAATCATTAACACAGGACTTCTGTTCTGTTCTGAGTTATTGATTGGGTTTTACAGTAATGGTGCAAAGTTTATTTATGTATTTATTTAGTTATTTTCTTTCTTATGCAAGAATCCAGGAGTGAAGAGATTCTACGCATGTGTTTCAGTGTGCAGACACTCCTCTAGCAACGCTGTTAATTGCACTCTACAGATGGGATGTGTTCCGTCAGCTACACCAGGGGCACGATCGGTGCCTGCCAGTAGGAAAGCTGCTCTAATTGATGAAACTAGTTAATTTACTGATGAGCAAAAGACGCAAAAAGGCCAAGCGTTCACTGCGTTGTATTTGTTTGGGGTCACCCGTTTAAACCTCTTGTCTCTCCCATGCCAGCCGGTGTGCCAGCGCTCTCCAGCAGCAGCAGCAGCGGCGGGCAGAACGTGGAGGGGGCAGCACTCCCAGTCGGCGTCCCGCAACCTCGAGCAGCATGAGCAGCCCTGGACGGGCCAGGACAGCCTGGCACAGGACGACCCCGAGATGTGGCAGCTGCTGACCAAGGAGAAGGACCGGCAGTGCCGAGGTCTGGAGCTCATCGCCTCCGAGGTATGGGACGCAAACGTGTGTGTGTGTGTGTAAGAGATAGCGAGATGTATAATACACAAACACACCCCATAGTCTCCATACGCGCATGCTCTGTTAAATTTCTATAGTACCTTTCCCAGACAGTTCACTCACTTAAGAATATAAGTAATTTTAGGAGCACAGATGGATAGCTAATTGGTTCTACCTTCATTCACAGACCTGACAATCAGATATCCTCATCTGTATGATCAAACTGGATTTCATCCCACTTCCTATTTTAAACTTACTCCAATAATAAAGATAGGTAGTACTGAACACGTCAGGCCTTAAAGTCAGCCACAGCATTGGCAAACGTGTGTATGATGATCACACAGGTGTATGGTGTGGAGTGATCATATTCATCTGCTGCCATGTGTTTTAACAGCAGTGACTGGTGACTGTGCTGGCTACTGTTTTTGGCCAGTGCATGCTGTGCGCCTCCCTCTGCCTGAGGCTGCTCTAGTGGCAGTGCTGCTGCTCTTAGCCTTTAATATTCAGAGGCAGCACCCCGTATCCACTGTTGTTTTAGCCTTTCTCTCTTTTCCTCTCCTTCTTTCCCTCCCTCCCTCTCTCCTCTTTCCTCTCTCCCCACCGAGCATCTCTCTACCTCTCCATCTCTCCTCTCCTCTCCTCTCCTCTCCTCTCCTCTCCTCTCTCGCCCGCTGCTCAGTGAGGTATATCAGGCAGCTCGCAGCACTAAGCCTGGCCACTCTAGTGTGAGATAAAGCTGATATCTTCATATACCCACCCACCCCTCCCTCTTCCCGCTCTCTCTCCCCACCCATCTCTCTTTCTCTTTTTTTCCCCCTCTCCTTCTCCCCACCCAGGCTCAGTGCACTGCCCAACTGCAGGGCCTCTCTTCAAGTGCTTGTTGTAAGCCTTTTGTTTTAGAGGGATGGGGGAGGTAAGGATAGGATAGGTATGTGGGGGGGTGTAAAAAGAACGAGAAAAAGCGGCGATTGCATTTCCAATTCTAATGCTTCGAGGATCTCAGCATGACAGAGCGTCGCGCTAGAAAGCTGTTACCTGAGCCTTTATCGCCCCTGATCTGAGACATCGTATTAGCATAGCCCCCGTGGGGATCAGCGTGTGTGAGGGTGTGTGTGTGTGCGAGTGTGTGTGCGAGTGTGTGTGTGTGAGAGAGGGTGAGTACAAACCGCTTGGCGGGGTTGTGTATGATGACAGCAGTGTCACCGAGAGCCTGGGAGGGTGAGCCGCTGTGATACTCCAAGAAGAGGAAGAGGGGAGGGGAGTGTCAAGGTGCCGTGTGTCTAACCTGTCTCTCACTAACCCTCTCTATCTCTCACTTTCTCTCTTCTTTCTCATCCTCTCTTTCTGCCTTTCTCTCTCTCTCTCTCGGACACATTCACTACCTCACACTCTTTCTCTACTCACATTTGGCCCTGATTACTCTATTCCCTTCTCCTTCCTTGGCTCTCACCCCCTAGAAAGTGAACATAAATAAAATGTTCTGTACACCCCCCCTAACCCCCCAACCCACTTGTGGAGGTGTCTTTCCTGCTGTCTCTTAACTCCACTTGAAGTGAGCCAGGTAGCAGTCTATAAAGACTGCAGCTCAATAAAGTAATGATCAGCGCTGACTGGAGGGGCATTCGGCCCTAATGGCTTAACAGTGCTTAATTCTCTTCTTGTGTCCCTCTGTCCACTGCATTGATCCACTCACTTTGGCGTTTTTTTTTTTCTTCACCAGAACTTCTGCAGCCGCGCAGCGCTGGAGGCCCAGGGCTCCTGCCTCAACAACAAGTACTCGGAGGGCTACCCTGGCAAGAGGTGTGTGTGTGTGTGTGTGTCTGACTATCTGTGTATGTTTGTGTATGTATATGTTTCAGCGTGTGTGTGTGGTCTTGCATGTGTCTGAATTTCTGTATGTGTGTTTGTCTATGTATCCTAGCGTGTGTGTTTTATGATGTTGATCTGTGTCTGTCCACTGATGCCATTTCTCCATCATGATGAGTTTGCATTTTTTTTTTTTTTACCACAAAAAGAACTGAAGTGGTCTCTCTATCTCTCACAAACAAACACACACACTTGGTTTGAGGCTCTTCTCTTTTACTTTTGTTGGAGATTGATGATAAGGGGATTAGATCCGAGGCAGTGTTTCATGCTCTCTACTGTGCCTTTTCACATGAAAGGTGTCCTACATTTCCCAGATGGCAGTTTCATCTGGGCGGCTTCTGGCCCACATCTGGCCGAGCCGTTACAGAACTGGGACAGATCAGTTCAAGTGTCGATTGCTGTCTTAGTTAGCTCCTTAAGATTTTCAAACTTCTTATCGTGCCTTCTGTGGATTCTGTGAAGGTAGATGCTGTCTAGGTCAAGCAGCAACCTCAATACTGACGCTTCTGTTATTTCAGGCGGATGTGTTATTTTGTTTTGAGCTTTTAGCTTTTAAAATTCAAGGAAATGGAAGATATTCAGTGTTTCAAAACTACTTGTCCTTGTCAGTTCTTCCAGCTCGGGCAGGAAAGGCAGAACCATGAGAAGACATTTCTTCATGTAACAATAGGCCAGTGTACCTAAAAGCCTAGCTCTTCAAGCCCCAAGGTGCCCCGTGGGGAACTTTTTGGTATTTTGATTAAAAATCTCTGCGAGTTTTTGTCCTAGAAACATAAAACTAACACCCACAGCAACCTTGAACCCTTTTCTTTTAAAATATGTAAAGTTTGAAACTAAAATATAAATAATCACTTTGTAAGGACAATATTACGAATCCCTTGCAAATTTCAGCCTCTGAGTGAGGTTTCGACCCTCCCATTAGCAAATGACAACTATTCATATGATAAGGAGATGGTAATTCAGTGATCACTATTGGGTCGTGATGTGTCAAGTAAACCTGTAGGAACAAAGACATTCCAGGCCCATTACGTCATGGCCATTGTTCTTGACCGAGGTGTCCCAGAATGTTCACACCTTTCTCATCAATATGCATAGTGGTCTAAGTGAAGAAGAGTGTCATATTCTAAATTACTTAAAATTAGTATTGAAACCACACACACTTTCTGAATGATAAACTCACCTATGTGGAGCAAACACCTATGTTTACAGGGCTCAGAGTAAAATAGAAAACTTCCAAAATATTAACAATGTGTTTTTGTACAAAGTCTGAGCACCTCTAAAACTAGATTTAATTTTAGTGTCTTTAGATTTCATTTTAATAAAAATCGTTTTTTACTACATTCCTTTTACTCTCATTTTATTATTGCTGAGGTGTTCTAGAATATAATCATAAATGCCACTTTTGCCTCATGGTTTTTAGTTAGGTGAAATATACAAAAATATCAGGCATGGCAGACTACCTAACATAGTCAAAAAAGAGCCTTGGGGTTGGAAGTGCTAGCAAGGCTCATCCATAGTAGATGGGCTTTAGAGCAGGTTTCATGAATGGGGCCGCATTAGTAATGCTATTATGGTTCAAAACAGTCAGACTCATTCTCCTGGTGAATGTTCTTGTGTGTGTTTTTTTCTCTCTCTCTCTCTCTCTCTCTCTCTCTCTCTCTCTCTCTCTCTCGCTCGCTCGCTGTCTCTCTCTCTCTCGCTCGCTCGCTGTCTCTCTCTCTCTCTCTCTCTCTCTCTCTCTCTCTCTCTCTCTCTCAGGTACTACGGTGGCGCTGAGGTGGTGGACCAAATCGAGCTGCTGTGCCAGAAGCGGGCTCTAGAGGCCTTTGACCTGGACCCTGCGCTGTGGGGGGTCAACGTGCAACCCTACTCCGGCTCCCCAGCCAACTTTGCTGCCTACACAGCTGTGCTCAAACCCCACGACCGCATCATGGGCCTGGACCTGCCCGACGGAGGACAGTAAGTGCCCACACTACCTATATAATGCAGCTTATATAACGCAAAGGCAGAACTTTCTAGAACAGTGAAATCCAAACTTTGGTCCCTATTCCATTTGTAATTTCTGGTTTCTGTGTCTCATCTGTCTCAGTGTCCTAGAGCAGGTTGTTGGTAATTGCAGTGAAGGAGATGTTCTGGCAATTAAGCATCTATATATTGATACTAATTTGTCTCTAAACCTTAATAGTCATCTACTCCGTAGTCATCATGTCAACCCTCGTGTTCTAACCCTCCACTCCATAGTCTGACCCACGGCTACATGTCTGAAGTGAAGCGCATCTCCGCCACCTCCATCTACTTTGAGTCCATGCCCTACAAGCTGAACGTAAGTAGAGTGTGCTGTCCGGTTGTGGGGAAAAGAGCCAGTCCTGTTCAGTCCTGTTCAGTCCTGTTCAGTGCTGTTCAGTCCTGTTCAGTTCAGTTCAGTTCAGTTCAGTGCTGTTCAATCCTGTTCAGTTCAGTTCAGTGCTGTTCAGTCCTGTTCAGTCCTGTTCAGTCCTGTTCAGTCCTGTTCAGTTCAGTTCAGTTCAGTTCAGTTCAGTTCAGTCCTGTTCAGTCCTGTTCAGTTCAGTTCAGTGCTGTTCAGTCCTGTTCAGTCCTGTTCAGTCCTGTTCAGTCCTGTTCAGTGCTGTTCAGTGCTGTCTCTAGTCACTCTAGTGACTGATAAGCAGGCCAGATTTAGCATTTGCCAGGCTCGTAGCAGGAGTTATTTGAGTCGGTGTCAGGGGTGAAGTCCCGTGCAGATACCAGTCGTTCCTGAACCCCACCTCCTTCCTCAGATTGCCTCTGCTCACTCATTCATTCATTTACTCGAGTTAGCACTCACTCTTGGACTGGTAACTCACTAGGTAACACTGCTGTCCAGCACTACTAAAAAGCTTTATGTAAGCGCTGTTTATACAGTTTGCAGTTAGTTGTTATTGCTGAAGGTATATAATTAACCGTCAAAGCGTTCTTTATTTCAATATTGGCCTTTAATGATAATGTTGGCGTGTTTATCGTCAGCCTTTGTGCACAGGTCCCTACCCCTGTCCCAGCTGGCGGTGGGTTGGGCCTGCTGCACTGGTGGTTTGGTGTGTTTGATCCTAAACTGGTGCCCGAGGCGTGCTGCTTTGTGTCGAGATCTGTTCATCAGTATATCAGTGAAGGCCATTCTCTTGGTGTTCGTCCCCTCACCCTCCTTCTCATACACTCACTTCATTAAATCACTGTTTCTCTGACCTGCTCTCACACATTGTCTATGAATCCTCTCTCTCGTCTCCGTCTCTCTCTCTGGCTCCCCATGTGACCGTGGCCTCTTTGTGTTGCCCGCGGTGATCAATTTGGTCGTTGCGCGTGAGGTGATCAATGTGTCCTGGGCCGTGTGTCTGTGCTCGTGGTAGGGGTGGGGGGGTGGTCGGTCTTTGCCGGGGATCGGGGAATGCGCTGGTGTCGTGATGGATGAGGGGGCAGACCCCCACTGCGGGGAGAGATAATAGGAAATCGACAGGCCGGCGGGGTCCACTCTGTCCTCCCGAGCGCAGGTGGGGAGGGGTGGGGGGGTGCTGTGATGGAATGAGTGAGAGGAGAGGAGAGCAAGGCCTGCCCTGGAGATGAGGCCTAATCCGCTTGTCTAAATAAAGCAGGTGACACAGCCACTCACCGCTGAGAGGGGAAAGAAAAAGAGAGAGGAGAGAGGAGAGAAGGAGAGAAGGAGAGAGGAGATAGGAGATAGGAGAGGAGAGGTTATGAACTGGTGAGAAGATGAAAGGCAGGAAAGGGCTGGTGCGAAGCCCAGCGAATGTGTGAGCGAGATGGAGGGGGAGATGGTGAGAGGAGCAGAGAATGAGCTGGAGAGAGTGTGAGGGCGGAGAGAGAGAGAGGGAGAGACAGACGGAGGACTGGAGGACCTGCGCTAGACCGGGGGAATTGGAATGGCCAGAAAGAAAGTGTGTGCAAAGGTGTGTGAGGTGTGTTCACAGTAATAAACTAATTTGAGTTTTCTCTCTCTCTCTCTCACTCTCACACACACACACACACACACACACACACACACACACACACAGCCTAAGACTGGTCTCATAGACTACGATCAGTTGGAGCTGACCGCACGTCTCTTCCGGCCCCGGATGATCATCGCCGGCACAAGCGCCTATGCTCGCCTCATCGACTACGCCCGCATCAAGAAGGTACCTCCTCCATCCATCTCACCTTCCTTTTGTTCTGTCTCTCTCCCTCCTCCTTCCCCCGCCACTCTCACATACACATACACTCACACTTCACTCTCACGCCTGTGAATCAGAGGTGACCTTTTCCCAGGGATTATTTTAGTCTTTCACACGCGTGCGTTTGTTTGTTTGCCACAACAAACGTTGCAAGCCCACTCTTCCGCTCTCCCTCTCACGTGCCAGGATCTTCACACACACACACACACACACACACACACACACACACACACACACACACACACACACACACACACACACACACACACACACACACACACACACACACACACACACGAACACACTCACACTCACACTCACACTGGCCCCTGAAGGAGGCTGTGTGCCTCCCCTCTGTGTTCTCTGGCATCCCGTGTGGACGCTGTCTGCGGGCACTGGACCACTGGACAACCATTGAATATATGCTTTTAAGTATAGTCTATTATGTTTTTTTTGGTTGGTAAACATGAAAAAGCAACCATAGAAACTCACCTCAAAGTTTGTGAGAGGTTCCATTGGAGGTGTGCTTTGAGTTTCCCCAAGTAGTCACTGCATTACTCTTGTCAATCTTCCTTCCTGTCACCTGCTCTGATACTCTGTGTTTCTGATGGGATTTCAGTGAACTTCAGCTGGGTTCACATGAAAGCAGTGTGTCAGGCTGGCAGCTGTATTGCTGTAGTGCCATTGTAAATGAGTGCGATATAAAGAGGATACCCCAGGATAGGTGCAGGTCAGAAATGGAAACGGATGGAAGTAGCATAGAATTAGCGGAGGTAATATCTTCAAGGGGCATGTTTTAATCTTCCCCTCCTTTCTTCTCAAACTCTTCATCTTTTATCTCCACAAGTAACTACCTCCCTCTCTCTCTCTCTCTCTCTCTCTCTCTCTCTCTCTCTCTCTCTCTCTCTCTCCCCTCTCTGTCTCTCTGTGTTTTATTCAATTTAATTGTGCTTCATTTGTATTATATTCAATTCTTTTTATTGGATTTCACATAAATGTATACAATGACACAATAATAACTGACAATTTTACATTAAAGCTGGTCATGTGATAATTCATACAGATGGAATTAACATACAGATCTACAAATTCAACTCTAATAAAATATACAAAATAATATGTAATAAAATGAATACATAAAACCAGACGAGACAGCAAACAGGTAGGGGGAGGAACTGGGTTGGGGGGGGGGGGGCTTGTAAGGCTTTAACTCATGAGACTTAATTTGTATTATAAATTATACATTGTATTGGCAAAGCATTGACAGGAACAGTAGAACAAAAGGAGAAGAAAAAGAAGAGAGTACAAACAGATGACAACATATATTGGTACACTCTATAAATACACTCACGCATTAGGCTGCATGTGAGAGGAATGTTTCATTTCTGTACAGCCATGGAGGTCTCGGAGAGTGTGTGTGTGTGTGTGTGTGTGTGTGTGTGTGTGTGTGTGTGTGTAATATATATATTATATATCACACACACATTCTCTCACTCTCTCTCTCTGTCTCTCTCTGTCTCTCTCTCTCTCTCTCTCTGTCTCTCTCTGTCTCTCTCTAGCTCTGTACTGAAGTGAAGGCCTTCTTGCTGGCTGACATGGCTCACATCAGTGGGCTGGTAGCTGCCCGGGCCATCCCCTCCCCGTTTGAGTATGCCGACATGGTCACCACAACCACACACAAGTCCCTCAGAGGAGCAAGGTATTGATGTGTGTGTGTGTGTGTGTGCCTGTGTGTGAGAGAGAATGAAGAATAGAGAGAGATGAGCAGGGGGGAAAAAGAAATTAGGAAGCTGGTTCCTTCATGACGGAGTGAGTGAGAAAGAGAGCTGCAAGTATGTGTTTCTGAGATGGAGAGAGAACAATATCGAGAGGTGAGTGTGTGCATGTGTGTGCCTTTGTGTGCATGTGTGTGTGTATGTGTTTGTGTGTCTTACTATGATATATAGTGAATGAGGAGAACGAGAGGGAGAGATGAAAGTGTTCACTGAATTAAATTTCTCTCTTGGCGAGTGATTCACTGCTCTCTCTGGACGATGATGAATGGCTTTCAAGTTGATGTTGTGTGGAGCAGAAACCCAACTGGAAGTTCACTACTGTGAGCACAAGGCCTAGCAACATGTCATCTCTCAGTGAGGGCACCAGAATATGGATGTGGATGGTATATTGAGTCTCTCTTTCTTTCTCTCTCTCTCTCTCTGTTTCTTTCTTTCTTTCTTTCTCTCTCTCTCTCCTCTATTCCAGAGCTGGTATGATTTTCTTCCGTAAGGGTGTGCGCTCAGTTGACAAGAAAGGCCGTGAAATCATGTATGACCTGGAGGATAAGGTCAACTTCTCCGTCTTCCCTTCACTGCAGGGTGGCCCGCACAACCATGCCATCGCAGGGGTGGCGGTCGCTCTCCGCCAGGTAAGCTCAACACACACACACACACACACACCACCCCCACACACAATCTCCTTCTCCTTTTCACATCAGCTCATTTTAAAACCCTTCATGACTCCAGAGTGCCTCAGATGACAGCTTGGTAGAGTGAGGGAGGAAATGTGTGAGTTTGGATGAGTCACCTGTCCTCCTAGTCTCTAGTCACCCTACTTTTGAAAACCAACAGTGTTTTTTGGTGAATTTATATATTTTACTTTGGGGAATTTATGCAAATATGGCCTTCCTTTGGTTATTAACGTCCGCTGAATGTTTCAGCATGACATACAGACATCGAAGCTCAGGTTTGGGAGGGTTTGTCTCTTGACATTTGCTAACCCATGCAACCTTTAACCTTTCCCCTCAGGCCAACACACCCATGTTTAGAGACTACATTGCCCAGGTGATTCGTAACGCGAAGTCCATGTCTGATGCACTGCTGAAGAAAGGCTACACCCTGGTCTCAGGTACCCTCTTACAAGAGCATCTGAATACCTCACCTTAAATTAGCAAGTTGTCGGGGGGTGGGGGCAGAAAAATAGCTGTTGGCTCAAACTTTTGTAGTCCAGACTGAGGTTCATTCCTTTCCTTTTAAGGCTAAACTTAAAGTTTTAGCCTTTTTTTTACTGCAGGTTTTGAGAGGGCTTTTAAAAATTACCGGATGAACTGGTTGATCCATCTTACAAATGTGCTTGTCAAGGAGCCACCTGGTCCCCTGTTTTTATGAGGGCTCACTGAAAACACACCTCACTGCTCTTTACATTAACTACAATTCCCTCCTTGTCCCCCCCACTCCCCCACACCCTCCCCCGCAACGCTCTCAGGAGGCACAGACAACCACCTGGTGCTGGTGGACCTGCGTCCACAGGGCATGGACGGGGCCCGGGCCGAGCGCGTGCTGGAACTGGTGTCCATCACGGCCAACAAGAACACCTGCCCCGGGGACAAGAGCGCCCTGACCCCCGGCGGCCTGCGGCTAGGTCAGTCCCAGTCCCTCCCAGCTGCCCTTGCTCTCCCCACAGGGAATGGGGAAACACACCTCCTCCTGCCTGCCCTTTTTGTAGTCAAAGAGAAAAAGGCGTGTAATCATTTTTTGTTTTGAGTCGTTTTGGGTGCTACTCTCTTGCAGGTGCGCCAGCCCTCACCTCTAGGCAATTCAAGGAGGCAGACTTTGAAACGGTGGTGGAATTGATGGACGAGGGCTTCAAGATCGCTCTGGATGTGAAGAAGAAGACTGGTGAGTGTTTCAGTGCAGAGCAGTATTCTAGGAAGCGCAGTGTAAGTTACAGCGTTGGTGATTCTCTTTTTCTTGGTTGTATCCATTTGATCTCTCTCACTGTGATTCAGCTCTGTAAACCCCATGCATAACCCAGTGTGCAGTTGTCTCATTTTGTAAGAACCCTTAAGTTCACAGCAACCCTAGACTGAGCTTGTGTTGGTACTGATGGTGCAAACGCCAACAGCAATACACCAAGTGATACATTTAACACCACATATTTGGCTCAGTCCCACAGGAGCATCTGCCAGAAATAGAAAAATAAATGAACTTGCATTCTGCATAAGAAATTGGGAGAGTTCTGTCGCCACAGTCTCATGTAGAGGTGGGCGATATGACCAAAATCTTCTATCACGGTATTTGTAATTATATATTACGGTTTATTATACGTAGGGTGGCCAGATTTGGGTTTTTGAAAAAGAGGACACTTCAGCGGTGGCGAAATGCGAAATTTATTTATTGACCCTTAAGAACACTAAGGTGCAGAAACAATACTGCCTCAATAGGCTATTGGTCTAAGCAATAGTGGCCAGTATCCATCGAATCTCTAAAATTAAAGATTAATAGTAAAATTAAAGTGTATGTAAAAAAAAAAGGAAAAATATTTCTGTGGCATTTAGTCCAGTGCTTATGTTTCAGTGGTTCTTTAATGTACTTTCAGAAGATACCTCAAGTGTTAAAACTTTATTTTCAATGTGTGTCCATATGTTAACGCAATAATGATGAGATATTTTCTTTATATGGCCACATAATAAAATAAGAATATTAAGAAGTTGGCCATTACACATAGACATATATATATAGAGGCTCTATTGACCGCCTCAGCCCGTTGCTGCGACGTGCTAACGTGATGACGAGGTGATGACTGGCCTGTAAACAGACGCAAGTACATGATGGAGCTGTGGTTTTTCTGCGTTTAGATTTCTCAACCGATTTCACTGAGTAGTTTTTATATTCAAGGGTTTATGATCTACGTGGAGTACCCAAAAAAGTTTTGTCTCCATGTTACTTAGAATCTCGTTGGTTTGGCCGTAATCGCCGTTGACATACATACATGTATATGTCTATGATAATCGCTGCTAGACGCTCACTGTTCTTGTGCTCTCACAGCTCATTCACATTGAAATACTGAAAAGAAATCTAAACTATCGAAATAGTGCATCTTTAACTACTCGGACCATCATTGAGAAAAATGGAACAGAATCTGCAAATAAATGCCTACACTAGACACTTTTCAGTCCATATTTTTCAGTATATTGAATCTTTCCCAACAGTCGAAGATTACTCAACAAGTAGGCATGACAGTCCTTGCAGGTTATGTGCTTAAAAATTGTACTGGGTATCGGCTCTTCAGAATGTTCAAAAAAGTTCTGTTGATTTGAATGGGCCACCCCAACGTTCGCAGGTCTGTAATTTCTTTATTTTCACTGCTGCGAAAATGTAATGACCGCTGACCATCTTTCATATCATTCTGCAAGTAGTCCGGTCATTTAACGTAACGGGAAGTAATGGGTTGCTACGCAACACCTGAAACTTTAGAGTTCTATTTGCCTGAAGAACTATTTTTTATCAGCAGAAATCACAAAACGGCAACAAAATCGTTAAAGAGGTATTTTTGGAGGAATTTCTATCGTTTTAGCGAGTTACTGTATAATAAGAGGGATGATGTATAGTTCGGATGTCATTATCTAAAAATAAATCGATTGGATTTTAAAATTAGAGTATACCGCGGTTGAAACGGTATGGCCAAATCTCTCCCGGTAGACACATTTCTACCGTTGCACGGTATATACCGTCATACCGCCCAGCCCTAGTCTCATGCATAGCTCATATGTATAATATGCCTGAGTGGAGGCTCCTGTGATGCCTGCTGGATAGGAGGAAAGTTAAAATGTCCATGTTTAGGGTGGGATGCATCCTGGGTAATGCTTAATGCAGCTGTAAAAGTCCACCAGTATCGTGGGACACAGGTGAGCTTTCTTCAGACTCTGCAGGAAGTAAAGTTGCTGTCGCACCTTTAAGGTTAGGTTCAGGGACCCGGTGAGATCATCAGAGATGTGGACACCAAGGAATTTGAAGCTTGATAAACGCTCCACTAATGCAGATGGGGTCATATTTACATTTACATTTAGTCATTTAGCAGACGCTTTTGTCCAAAGCGACGTACAAGGGAGAGAACAGCATGTGTGTGGCTCCTAGCTTACTTGAAGTCCACAATGATCTCTATGGTCAGGGCCAGGTTGTTGTCAGCGCACCATGCATTCAGGTGCAGGACCTCGTCCTTGTAGGTCATCTCGTCGTCCCCTTCCAATCAGACCTATCGCTGTGGTGCAAACTTGATTATGGTGTTAGAACCACGTACAGGAACGCAGTCGTAGGGGAAGAGGGCTCACTTGTGACACGCCAGTGTTCAGGGTGAAAGTGGAGGAGGAGATGTTGGCCAACTTCACAGATTGGCATCTGTTAGTCAAAGTCCAAAAGTCCAGTTGCAGAGGGATGTGCTAATGCTGAGTTGGCTAAGCTTTAGAGAACAGCTTGAGTCAGGGCAGAGTGGAGTGCAGTGGAGATAATATCTGTTCACCTGTTGGGGCAAACTGATCCAGGGTCCAGGGTAGTGAGCAGGCAGGATTTCAGATGTGCTAGAACCAGTCTCTCAAAGCACAGGGGGGTGTGTGCAACTGGGCAGAAGTAATTCAGGGCCGTAGCTGTGGAGTGCTTCAGCACTGGCACGCTGGTGGCTGTCTTTTTAAAGCTTGTGGGGACAACTGCCTGAGTCAGGGATCGATTGAAAATGTTTGTGAAGACCCCGGCTAGCTGTTCTTCACAGGCTCTGAGCACACGGCCAGGTATTCTATCTGGGCCAGCTGCCTTCCTAAATTCACCTTGCATAGGGTCGCGCAAACATCAGCGGTGGAAAGTGAGAGAGGCAGTTCACCAGGTGGGAGATGCACTTTGAGGGTGACCTCCTTGTTTGTCCAGTCAAAACAAGCGTGGAAGTAGTTGAGCTCGTCAGGGAGGGAGGCAGAGCTGGATGGGGGCACAGTACTGGGAGGTTTAAAGGCTGTGATGGCCTGTATGCCTTGCCACATGCGCCAGGGGGACGATCCTGTGTATGTGTGCTTAGCCGCCTCCAGGTTGGCCCTGGCTGAGTTATAGGCCTCCTGGTCTCCAGAGTTCATCCAGGGTTTCTACATGGGGATATTCAGAGTACTATAAAGCAATTGAATGCACTCCCACATGGGTAATTATGACCATATTAGTCATACTAACAACCCTTGGGGATGATTTCCTGCATATTTGAGAATTCCCCCATGCATTTTATTTTAATTTTTTTTTGGCTTAGGAACGAAACTTGTGCTGAAAGTATCTAAAGAAGTGATGTCTTGGGTGGGTGGCAAGCAGATATGCCAATGAACTACACAATCTGTTGGAGACTAAAATAGATTTATCCTCCATACCGTTTCCTGTTTTCCTCCCTGCCTTTCCGCCCTGTTTTCTCTCCCCTCCCTCCCCCCTCTCCTCTTCATCTCCTCTTTTTTCTGGTATCTCATACTCTCCTCTCCTCTCCTCTCCTCTCCTCTCTGTTCTGTCTCTTCTGTTATCCTCCACAGGCAAGCTGCAGGAGTTTAAAAACTTCCTCCTGGAGGACCCAGAGACGGTGGCGCGCCTGGCTGAGCTGCGGCACCGTGTGGAGGCTTTTGCCCGACCCTTCCCCATGCCGGGCTTCCATGACCACTAGAGGGCTGCAAGAAGGGGTGATGAGCGAGGGAGAGGAAGAGAGAGGGGAGATGGGGTAGAGGTCGGATGATTAGAGAGGGGGCGAAAGAGATGAATGAGTGGACGCACAGTAAAACCAACACCTTGTCCCTTACACACCAGTCTAAAAGACATCATCCTTTTTTTTTCATTTCAAATAATGTTTTAGGCAGTGACCTCTCAGGAATGGATGATGGGCAGTAGAGTCTCTATTTTGTATTTTTAATTTTTTTTATCCTTTTTTGTTTTTGCTCATTTCTTTTCCTTGAGCTTCTTTTTCTCTCTCTACTTTTTTTTGTTTACACAAATGGCTGTTGTCACGCTGTCCTGCGGAGCTTGAAATGGGACGTAATCTGCGCCGATGATCACACATGCGAGACCACGGCCAACCCTCTGGCGACTCGCTATCCGTCACCAGCCAGGGAGTCGGCCACCGCCAGCAGGACAAACATAGTCTTAAACCTTAGATGGAGTGAGTGAGGGAGGCCAGTGGAGGAGAGTAGGAGCGATACACTTATGTTTCTTAAAATATCATGTCTGAGCATAGAGCAAGATAGAGTGCATACACTGCTGGCACATTTTATAATATATAGTGATGATGTTTTCTGTGATAAACTTTATTTCTTACACCAGGGGGTCCAACTGTGGATGAGTGATTTGACTACTGGGTGGTAGATTCAAAAGGGCAAGGGCAAGTGGAAGGGGATCTCAAGGAAGATTCTCCCTGCATCAGCAATGCCACATTCACTGCCCACTGCAAGGATAGTGACTCAGCCTTTAGCTATATGGCATCTTGCATATAAAAGACTTACAATCCAGGCTTTTCACCATCTGGCTGTTTAAAGAAAAAAAAGGACCCAAGAAAGTTGAAGAGATTCAAAGTAATAGAAGTGTAATTACCTCTATATAGATAGGACTAATGCTCAAATGCTTCGTTATTTGTTATGAGACTGGCACTTGAGCACATTGACCAATACAATTGAACAATGACTAATAGATAACGTCACTGAGCTAGAGGTCAGTGTGTTTACAGGAGGTAACCGCACCGCATCCTCTGCTGAGCTTTTGGACAGGTACACTTTGTTTATTCCCATTTTAATCTGCTAATGGCTATGCCTCAATTCTGTGAAATATTATTTTCACGTGGACAAAAGAAAATTGAAGTGCAGAATGCTTGCTAATACTCTAACCATATGCCAAACCGTGTTCATGTGCAGTTAAGGGGTAGTAGTGATGGGGCCGGGAAGTGTAATTCATGCCACATTTTCTGAAACTTCAGACTTTCTCCTCATAATCTTCTAAAACATTTCCATTTGATCTCAGTGTTATGGAACCCATTGACAACAAAGTCCTCTACAGTTTAGTAGAGGCACACATCTCGAACCATTTCAACGTTAACACTTGTTGTGGATTTTAGTGACAAGTGTTATGAACCTGCCCTGGTGATGTAGTGATGACCTTTGCACCTCAAACACTAAAGCTCCCACTGTGCCACTGTTTCATAGCGATGCTGCCAGACCTAACACAATTTTGTCTGTAAAGTTTTAAATGAGAATTGTCCTTTGTAAAGAAATTTTGTAAAGAAATCTATAATCCTAATAAATATGTCAAGAAGGCATTAATTGTCCTTTGTTTTTTTGGTTTGTTGTTTTTTTCCTCCACATTTTCAACACTGTTCAATAAACTAAACTGTTTCAACTATTCACAGTTAAATGTGTTGACATTATGTACAGGTTAAGTAATTGTTGCTGGTGCTGTTGTACCGAAACATTCAGATTATGGTCATATTACTACCATTGAAACTGGACTGACTTTTTATTTATTTACTACAGACGCTAAGAAGCCCAAATTGCACCTGTAAGTCAATTCAACCCTGTCATTCTGCCCCAACAGCACAATGCGCTAATTTGACAATAAATCTCTCATGTTCAACAAGGGAGGGATAAATGACAGCGTCTGCAATTAATTGGATTCATTTATTTAGACTGCCACATTGTAGTCTGAACGCCCGTCATAATTAGAACTCGGCGGAACATGATGGGGCATTACAGAGGCGTGAGCGACGGCGTAATAAGTGCTACTTCAGAGTCATATTTAAACAGCAAACACTCGCTAATGTACAGTAATTATCTCATAATAAAGTGCGAGCGTCTCTTGCGGGGTAATAACGGTCGCTGCCAGTCTGTTCGCCGTGAGGATTGGATGGATGGATTGCTCGCTCGGGAGAGAAAGGGAATGTTCCCTTCATCAATTAGCGGCCTGACAGGCCACCGCCTAAGAAGTGCTGAAGTGAACATGATTCAAAAGGCTGCTGGAGGGGGGGGGGGGGGGGGGAGAAAGAACGTATTCGCCGAGTAGAGTGCGTGCTGCTGCACTGCTCAATTTTACTACGCTAGTTTTATACTTTACGCATCCGCGAGTACGCTAGTGTTCGAGTGATGTTCATTTCATCAGTCGGTGTACATGAGGTTCTGTGCAGACGTCCATGTACTCTCCACTGCGCCACAAGGGTACAATTGCGCATGAACTGAAAAACCAAAACGGATGCTGTAATTCATATAGAATCCAAAATAATCCACACACTTATACTGATTTACATGGGGCACTTACAGGCATACATGTTGCAGAGTATAAAAAGGGATATAGTAAGGTAAGTATACAAATATAATGGTTATACAATATATAATGTACTCGTAGGATTCCTAGTAATAGAATGAGTGAATGATCGCGATCATAGTAGCAGAGAGATACTAGCAGGTAGTTAGGCTGGCAATCTGAATGTGTGTGTGATTCATTGTAGGTCATGTGTAGTAGTGTGCCTGAGCAGCAGGAAGCAGGGGACAGCAACACCTTGCAGTGGAGTCTAAAATGAGAGGGGAAGAGAAGTCTAATAACAGAATGGAATTAGGTATTTTAATAGACTGTCCTATGTATACATATACTCATTGCAATGAGTGCTGGGCCTTTGCATAGCATTCCTAACTATGGGGAGTAATAAAGAGAAAATCTAGGCTTAAAAAGTAAAGAGGGTGTTTGCTTCTCGGATAGGGGAAGGAAGAGTATTCCAAAGGAGGTGGTTTTGATAGCAAAAGGCTCTGCCTTCTACCGTATTTCTTTTACATTCTTGGAATTACGGGAAGGCCTGCATTTTGATATTGAAGCGTTCTTGATGGGCAGTATGGGACTAGTAAATTCCTATCATAGTTTGTAGTAAGGCCGTTCAGGGCTTTGTATGTTAGGAGTATTTGACAGGGAGCTAGTGAAGAGAAGCAAGTAAAGGAGGAATGTGTTCATATTTCTTAGTATATTTCTTAGTAAGTGTGCATGCAGCTGCATTTTTCATCAGCTGTAGTAGAGGCTCTTTAGTAAGTCATTGCTGCATCCGCATAGTAAAGCACTGCAGTAGTCGAGTCACGTAGTGATACATGCATGGATTCGCTCTTTTGCATCATGGAAGGATAGGACTGTCCAGACTATAAGAAGCATGTTTTCGAGATGTGTTGTATGTGCGTGTTGAGAGAGGTTCTAATCGATGATTACACCAAGATCTTTAAACACTTGGGTTGGATGTCAGGATGGATGTCTATCAAGTTGGTGGCCAGATAATGTGCCTCTCAAATATTTAGGGCCTATGATCATAACCTTTATTAGGTTCAGACTTAAGAAGTAATCAGTGATCCAGACCTTAACATATTAAAGGCAGGCTTCAAGTTTAGCTAGCTAGATTAGTTATTTCATCTGGCTTCATGTATCTGGGAATTATCATCATAGGACTAAAAATTGATTCCTTATTACAGAACCTAAAGTATGTTCAAAGAGAAGAGCAGGGGTCCAAGTACAGAGCCTTGGGAGACTCCATAATTGACCTTTGCATGACTAGTTGGTTCATTATTGCCATGTACAAACTGTCGACGGTCAGAGAGATACGACCTAAGCCAGGCAGGCACCTCCATGACCTGTATGGTGTGGCGTATGACTGTTAGAATGGCTTGAAGGGGTTGATTCATTCAAAGCTAGATATTTTTCGGATTTTAACCATGTTTCAGTCTGGCGGTCTGAGTACTTCAATTTGCTTATCAGTTATAAGTACAATAACCAGAGTTTTTGATGTTAACGATTGTATGTGAAGGACATTTGGAATTGATTGTTAAAACGTTTTGGGCACGGACACCCTCTCTATGTGGCTTTGTGTGTGCAGTGGCAGGATGGCAGAAATCTGTGTAGGACGGTGTTTCTGCCTCCTAGACTTAACTCTGGTGTGTCAGAAACCTGCCTTGGTCAAGTGAAGTGTCAGGTTTAGAGGTTACGAGAACAGCACCTTCCCTTGAGGGATGATTGCCGTCCCTCTTCAAAGGTCCAGGCTTCCCCGAGAAAGTTTTCCAATGGTCTGTGAAGCCCACGTCGGGCACCACTCCAACAGCCAGCTGTAAATGTCCTCACCATGGCTATTGGGGTGTGGGACCAGGAAAACACCACGGAGTCCGAGATCTGTTGTGCATCCTCATTTTTACACATTTGATTTAGTTTGTCATCGAGTTCTGGTTGTTTAGTTCTGCATCCGTCGGGTGCCGGTGACCTGCCACGGGGCTGCAGAGCGGCTCCCTGTGTTTTCATCTCTGTGTTGGTGTGATGATGTGTTGTGGCACGCAGCGCGAGTGCAGTGGCTCCGCATTGTGCTGAGGAGATGAAAGCGGCAAGCCTCTTTATCTCTGTGGGATCTGTGCGCCGCGTGTGCCGTGGGCCAGTCAGCAGCATGCCCGTGCCGACATCAACCAGCCTACCGCCGCCACAGCCACCTCTCCCAGCTCCCAGCCCGTGCTCTCATTTACTTAGTTATCTGTATTTCTGGCAGCCTCCCATGCTCTCCTTATCTCTCCCATTAAAATTAATCCTTATCTAAAAATATCCCCCTCCCCACCTCAGGCAGAAGGCCTCCATCCTGGATCGCCATCCTGCAAGATGAGAGGGAGAGTGAGGGGGGGGAAACGAGCAGAAAATACAACAACGGAAACATCTCCTGCACAGTGAAGTGACCAAACTAGCAAGTTCACTTTCTGTCTCAGTTGAGAGAAAGAGAAAATACCCCCCACCCCCCAGTCTGCGAAAAGTTCTGGGAGTATGTAGATTTGCTGTTTGCTGAGCAGTACTCGTGAGTCACGGCACAATAATCCAAGGTCAGTGTTTTTTTTTTAATATATGGCGGTGAGAGAGACATTTGCGCCAGCATCATCCCTGGGCTCCCCTGGCTCGTAACGGCCAGGCTGCTTGTGAATGTGTTAGGCTGGGCAGTCAGAGAATAGGGGAGGGGGGCGGGGGGCGGGCAGTCAGAGAAGAGGGGGGGGGGGGGCAGGAAGAGCAGGGAAAAACAGACGAATGATCCTCAGGCGTCCTCGCCGGCGTTGCGGAACTGCTTGCGACAGGAGCCGTGCAAACAAGTCGAGAGAAGCACCGGAACGATGAGGAATAAACACAGGGACCTCTCCTGCGCAGCCGACTCATCCCCCCTCCCACACACACACACACACACACAGACTCACCCCCCTGAGCCCCTCTCCTGGCTCAGAGTTTGGGAATTGCTTGAGCGCTGGGGTGTGCGAGGCTGTGCAGATTGCCTGCGGCCCGCGGATGAATAGCAATACAAAGAATAACAAATGGAGGGAATGCAATCATGATGGTCCGCGAAGCCTTCCGGTTGGGTAATGACTGTCCCTGTGTGTGTCTGTGGGCCAGTGATTATGCCTGGTGAGAAGCCTCGGCCTGCCTGATTACCTGTCAGCATGTGCTGGGACCCTGACAGGCTTGCTGTGCTGTACTGCAACTCACACACACACACACACACACACACACACACACACACACACACACACACACTCTAATACATACACACACTGAGTTTGAGCACCAGTGGTGAAGACCTATGATATATGTGTGTGTGTGTGTGTTTTTCCCCGTCGCCTCACTCCCCTGCTGACTGGGCTTCCTGCTGTGGTCTCGGTTGGTTGTGCCTTTTTGACTGAGGCGATGTGAACAGAGACAGGTTAAAGGCAGAGGGTCGTCTCTTCTTTTTTTTTTCCACTTTCTTTTTTCTTCTTCTCAGGGAGAGTAATATGACATCTGCAAGGAGGAGAGCGTACAGATTGCATGTGGATAGCATTCATTGCTTTCTCGGCCCCGCCACTCACTTCCAATTGTCTATCCATAATGCAGGAAAAATTTGACACTGTCAGATAAAAGCAGAGGGATGTTTTTTTCCCAGACTGCATTTGGGCTCTCCAGAACGCTGCTGTACTCCAAAGCCAGCTGTGTCTTCAATATTTGTCATTCATAATGCACCACAAAAACATCAGACCATGGCAGAAAATTTACCAGTGGAGTGTTTTTGATTTCGGCTCGGAAAGCAATCACACACTCATTTAAAAAAAAAAAAACACACACACACACCGGAATTCAACCTGGCTAAGTATTCTATTGTGGAAGTTTTTTTCACAGGGTTCATTTTAATTGCTGGCCAGTATGTGTTCATGAATAGTCGGAGGTATCCCACCTCCCCCCTCTTCTTTTCCTTTTCATTGCTGTGGAGCATGTTGCTGCTGAACCATGCTCATACACCAGTAGTGGATATTTCTCCCCAGCAGTAGTACATTTATTGGTAAGTGGAGTGGTTTTCCTATGAACACACACAAAACACTTTTCAGCAGTAATCTTTAATGGCTTTGTGTTCATATGGTAGCCTATAAATGGTTTATTTTTTATTTATTTTTTATTATTTTTTATTTTTGTTGTTTTTTTATTTTATTTTTTTTGTTTTTTTTTGGTGGTGGTGGCCCTCAAAGCGTTGGGTGACAGCATCATCAGGGAGCGGCGTGAGGCTGCTGCTTGCTGTCGTCATGGTGACAGGGGACACTGCCAGAGTCCGTGCCGCGGGAGCCCGGGCGAGGACCTTTAAAAGTCAGGCCCTTCCTTCTTCAGACTCTTGTAGTCAGTGTTGACAGCCACCAACTGCGAGGGGACGGAGAGAATACATTTAAATATGCTTTGCCTAAATTAAGTTCATCAGGGTGTCTGTGTGTCTGTGTCTGTGTGTGTGTGTGTGTGTGTGTGTGTGTGTGTGTGTGTGTGTGTGTGTGTGTGTGTGTGTGTGTGTGTGTGTGTGTGTGTGTGTGTGTGTGTGTGTGTGTGTGTGTGTGTGTGTGTGTATCTGTCCAGGAAAGCAAAAAAAAATGCACACACCCCACTGTTTCGCTATCCCAAAACCAATGGCTAGCAGACATATATACACACACACTCATGCACACACATGAAGCCACACACACACACACACACGCACACACAGTGGCTTGGCTAGGTGCAGAGCTGGCCAGTTTGGGAGTCTGATCAGCGGTGTGCTTTGCATATGTCACAGACGGCACTGGCGTTCCCCCTGCCGTGACAGAAGACACGTTCCTCCGTCTGCGCTGATTATTTTCCTCCTGCATATCTGCCCTTGATTGGTTCGGCTGTCAACTCTTCTCCAGCACACACACACACACACACACACACTCACCACAACCACTACCTCCCTCCCACATCTTCATTATTATTATTGTTGAGACTGCTGTGGAATTCCGATGCGTGACCTTTGCCTACTGTTGAGAATTAAACATGCTGTGTTGTAACCTTTCGTGGGCCGTGACTTTCATTACGCAGGCACGGGCCTCCGCCTGGCAGCCGGCCCAACTCTCCCCAGGAGCGGAGCGGAGCCGGGCAGGGCGGTGCAGCACGGTACGGCAAAGCAGTATGGCATGGTGTGGCAAGGCTTTGCCGAGGCTCAACTCTCAGCTATGCCCAGCGGCACCCCTCTCTCTCTCTTTCTCTCTCTCTCTCTCTCTCTCTCTCTATTCACTTTCTCTTCCTCTCTCCCTCTCTCTCTCTATCTCTCTTTCCCTCTCTCTCCTTCCTCATTCTGTTTGTCTCCGTTTGTAAATATTTTCATCAGCTGTCGGAATGTGTGTGTTGCTCTTCATCGAAGCCCCTCGTCTCCCTGAAACGGCGAACAGCCAGAACACGATGTTCGTCTGCCGTGTGATGAATTATTCTGTCAAACGGACATGCTTGGATATACTTACCAACAGAAGCAAATTGAGAGACCACACACACACACACACATAAACACTCACACAGACGCACACACACACTCTCACAAATGGATAGATCCACACACTCAGGTGCATCTTTATTAACTCACTGAAATCAAGCGTAATGGCAGAGGAGTGTGTGTGTGTGTGTGTGTGTGTGTGTGTGTGTGTGTGTGTGTGTGTGGGTGTGGGTGTGGGTGTGGGTGTGGGTGTGGGTGTGGGTGTGGGTGTGGGTGTGGGTGTGGGTGCGTGCGTGCGTGTATGTTTGTGTGCGCACGTGCGTTTGGGGTGTGTGAGTGGGGAGAAGGAGAAGCAAGACTGCAGACCTGTCAGCCTTGTGTCAGTCTGGAGCTGAAGTGAGCACAGGTTTGACACGCATCTCACCTTGTACTGATAGGTCGGGCTGAGCTTGTTCCAGGGCTCGGGGTTGTTAGTCTTGTTCCAGCTGTTCAAAAAAAAGAAAGCGTATGAGTATGTGAGGATGCGAAGAGAAAGAATGAGGGATGAAGGAGGAGTGGTTACCAGAAGCAGTGGAGGACACCTCTTCTAGCTGGCACCCTGTAGGGCATTACATCGCATGGGTTCCCATGAAGGTATTGAGACCTACGTCACGTGGTCTGATTGAGCAGCACCATAGCAACACATGTAAGCAAAACCAGGCGACAGAGAGACCTAATGCCTCTTATAACTCCAAACCCAGTCTAGCCTAGCCTATTTTGAACCTACAATTCCACCATATATGAGCTTTTCTAGGAGTTTTTCATCCCATTTATATGAGTTTTTCATCCCGAAAGGTCTTGGCATGCAAATGATTATGCCTTCATTGCCCAAATAAACTCTCAGGCTGGTTCTCCTGCTTTGATGTTTATTTCCTACTTTATTCATTTCCTCCTTTATTATGAATGGGGACAGAAGAGACGTGGTTCAGCAGGAGCTTACGTGACGTGCGGTCCCTTGGCCAGGCGGAGAAGATAGAGGCCGGCTCCACTCATGCCCAGGATGAGGAAGCAGAACTGGGGAATGAGCTGGAGACAGAGAACGTGTGCATTAAAAACAGTCTGGGCACGATGTGCCATGCGGCGATGAGCTGCAGACAGAGAACATGTGCATTAGAACAGTCTGGGCACGATGTGCCATGCGATGAGCTGGAGACAGAGAACATATGCAAGTTGCACTATGTGCCATGCGGCGATGCACAGCCACTGCGCAGGAACATCGCCAGGCTTCCGTTTGACTGGAATTCTACCGGATACTCAGGTAAGCCAAGGTTGGCTCATATAAAGGCTGTATATAATATATATTAATGTGTGTGTGTGTGTGTCTGTGCATATGCATAAACAAACACACACAGACGAAGGTTGTTATTCTTTTCCCTCTCCCTACTGTTGAATATGTATGAGGCACAGGCTGTGTAAGGCAGTTCACTGTCAGGCAGGGTTGAGCGGGCAAGGACACTGTGAAAGAGAGAGATCTCAGGCTGTGTGTGTGTGTGTGTGTGTGTGTGTGTGTGTGTGTGTGTGTGTGTGTGTGTGTGTGTGTGTGTGTGTGTGTGTGTGTGTGTGTGTGTGTGTGTGTGTGTGTGTGTGTGTGTGTCCCCACACACACACACACACAGACACACAGACACACACACACAGCACACAGACACACTTCCCCTTGCCCCCCACCTCTCTCCCCCCAGCCTGTCATGCTGTGTGACAGGATCAGAGGCTCACTTCCGGGGAAGGTAGTGGTGGAAAGCAGGCATGACAGGGATTAGAATAGAAATGCACATTAAGAGAGAAAATGTGATGTGTCAATTCAAACAAATAGAAAAGCCTGGATTTCTTTTTCACGGCTGTGAAAAAGGAAAAATAAATAAATAAAAATGACACAGCAGAGGGACATAGCAGACCTACGCTGTCTCGTCTGTCCTGTTTTTCAAATATTTTTTATTTGGCTTCACAGATTTTAAATGAGCAGAATCTGATTAAATAAACGGTTCCACTTTGATGAAAAAAAAAAAATTCAAACCACGAGGGTGCCGTATTTGTGTCCCATGAAAAAGAGATTTGAAATCCCTGGGGATTTTCCTGGTTGTGTAAAGAGTGAAACGTTGAATCAGGGTGGCATACTGTATGTCAGTGCACCTGCCAGACGGTGGCAGCAGTCATTCAGGCCAGTGGCAGCATGCACTGAGGCTTCAGAAGCCTTCGTTAACATCATCATACATTTTCCAACGCATGGCAGTTTTATGTTGGTGTAAGTATAGCAATCCTTGTTTGTGGGAAAAGTGATGATAATCATTGCAAAAGTCTTAGGCTTGTGAAGGCCCATTCACATTCAGTATTTTTTTTATAGTATAAATAAAATATACCACTCTGTTCTGCTTTGCATTACCAGTTAATTACTTACTCATTTTGTTGCCAGTAACAGCTAAATGAACACTGTGCAAAGCAAGAAAATCAACAAAAAGCTTTTAACTTAACATTTAAACATGAACAACTTTAACATTAAGAAAGCTAGTGTGTGCAAACATGGGCTCCTTTATCTAATAAGCATTTAACACCTCAGCTTAGATCCGTGAAAGCTTTCTTTAGGCTATCCCCCGGTATGTTCTTGCACCTACTCATCTAACACCAGTGAACATCTGCCTCTGTGTAAGTTTCTTGGCTTCAATTTAATGGCCGAGTTATAGGACACTGACCCAAGAGAGATTTGGTCTGCCTGTGACCTGTCAAAGGGCCATGCTGATGATGACCAATGCATGTTACACTGTTACGCCCGCTACTCTGAAAATACATTTATTTAATTCAGCTGTTTCCAGTCCTATATCATTCATTGTGTGAGTTTCACTTGAAATCATTTTTGTGTCTGTGTAAAGGTCTCATTCTCAACTCAAAATAAGAAATGATGTGGGGAGCTGTCCAAATATCAGTGTTCCACAAGTTCTTAGTGGTCGTAGCAGCCAAAAAAGGTCACAGTCTGACCTATGTGTTATGGGCTTCGAGGGCAACAGAACTCTCCCATCTCAAGCCTAATACTGTTGCACTCATTTGTTTTTGGTGCCCAGCCAAGACCAAGTTGGCCACAGGAATCTGGGTCATCTGCAGATTGATTTTCAGAGGCACTGTGGCAATTGTTTTCAGTAAAACATGAGGACATGCAGGCATTTTCAATGCCTCCCTTCATTATTCTAACGCAGGCAAAAACACATTTTAGAAAAGAAAATTTGTCTCATTTGGACACAGAATTAACAGACTACTGTAGCAACTCTCTGCAAGCACTGCCTTAGGAAATGAACAGAGTTCATACATATGTGCTCTAATCTGAGTAAAGATGACTCATAATCCATCTGAGCATATGCATGCCACTTAGCCACATGCTAAGACGAGACATTGTACCCTGGATGTTTTAGAAGTGCGTGCTATTCCTAATCATTCTTCAGATCATTCCTGTCAGTCAACAAAATAGTAGTATTTCAGTATGTCTCTAATTATTCCACCTTTGAGAAATATTTCATATCAGTCTTTGACTTTTACTAGTAGTGTAATGAATTATAAGGGACTGCCAAAAACCACCAAATCTTTTTGACATCAAAGCATAAAAAGAACAACTTACCCCAGGGTGCTTCTTTCCATGCTGGTACATAGTTCCAAACATGATTATGTCCCCAAGATGATGACGACGCCAAAGAATATAAATACCACAAGGACTTTCAAAACTAAAACGATAGTGAAGCCTATCTGCTGCTGACAAATGCCTGACGACTGACGGATGGGGTGACCAGGAAGCTCCCTGTGGTAGAGCTGCGCTCCTCTGTGGGGGTGATGGCGAGCCCTCTGGTTGGGACCTGCCAGGCTCGCATGGGTCTGGAAGGAGGTCAGTGGGTATGGGAGGGAGCTTTGTCTAATCCCCGTAATCACATCTGGTACTTCTTGGTGCCAACAGATTGCAAAGCCAATGAGGCCTTACGTAAATAGTCAACAGTACACGGTAGCAACTGAAGTTACCAAGAGTTAAAACATTTTTGGCTGACATATGGATGCGGTGACTAGACGTGTGAGCCTGATTAACATCAGTAGGAAAAGAAAAATGTAAATCTCTGAATATGGAGCCTTGTTTTGCTCTGTCATATTGGACATATTTGAAAAGAGAAAACTGTATTTATTGGTTTGCTCTTACCACTTTTGTTTCAGATGTATCCCTCTGGCTTCTGCTGGGATGTTTCTGCAAAAAGTCCAGCCCTCCCTCAGGCATTGACCTATTGTCCTGAGCATAATCACAGGAATTGATTGTCAAGTGGTGCTGTGATTGCACACATTAACCTCCCGCGATTCCTACCAAAACGCAGTGCTGGACGAAAACAATCTATACCGAGCTGCACTCCTTTGACGATCCTGGTCACTGTTCATTTGACCTTGGGCTCAGCTCCCCTGTGCCTACTTGGCTCTCTGTCCTGGGCCCTGGTTTGTCTTAGGTCGGCTTAATGGCCCCGACCTCACTGATTATCTCCTGTCAACGATGAGTTCAAAGATGGACGTTGCATTGCATCATGACACTGTCATGACGGTGGCGGATTGTTTATAATTGTTTCTTTTTTCCTCTTTTTTCCCTTTTTTCAAAGAGAGAGCTGGAGACGTACGGTGCGTCACAGAAGTGTGTTGAATGCAGAGAACTGTAAAACGAGAACCACAGAATGAAAAAAAAATGAAATAAACAATATCTTCCCCCTTTCATCCTCTACAACCGTTCTCCCTGGGCTCTGCCCTGTCATTCGTACGCAGAGTCAAGAGCCATGATATGATATTATTATCCAAATTTAGAGTGTTTTCACATTGTGCTTGAGTTGTCAGCATGAGTGGCTTTAATGAGATTTTTTCTGTAAGAATGGGACTCTGCTGCGCCTCTTCCCAGTGCCGCCGAATCCCCGTGGTAACAGATGGGGTCATGACACGTGCTGTGCTCAGAGACGCATTACCTAGCCCTACACACTGTGCCTTCATAAATTTTCGAGCAGACCGGTATTAGCTTGGCAGTGAAGATGTGTGTCCTCGGGGGCTTGGGTTTACCGTACGTGTGTGAGTCCAGCTGCTTGATTCAATGATAACCAGAAATTAAAACAACACCGTGACCTCTATCCGTGCCCTCAGCATGCATCACTGCTAATAATGTATGGCCTGCCAGCTTTCCATTGCCTGGGTAGCTCTCCCTGAAACACTTTGTGTAGCAGTCGCTGATACAAGAAATGATAGCCACAGCCAGAAAACTATTTTATTCATCTTGGCAGAGAGTGCAAACATTGGCATTGTGTTAGTGGTTTGTGTGGAAGTCTGTGGAAACTGAAACCTGTGTGTTCTGTTGGATGTTAGTCATAATTTAGCAGCCAATTATTGTGAATTTTTCTGGTGAGTTCCACAACTATAGATACTCACCGCTGCCATTAGGGTGTGACACTTTGCCATTAAAACAAGTTGAGGACACCAACTCAGGGGAAACAACAGGTCCTTATTTATTTACTTATCTATCCCATGTCCTCGCCTTCTTGTTTCTTTCTGTCTTTCTTTGTTTTTGTTGCTTTAAATACGGGCCTCTTCCTCAAGTCAAATATTATGAGAACTGAAGTCCTTGTAAACTCCTGTAGTGAGTAATTGGCTCTTCACACGGGTTGGATGACAGCTGTTAGGCTACAGCTTTTCACCTATGTTGATGGGAATGTGCTGGTGGGATATTCATCTCTCTCTCTCTCTCTCTCTCGCTGTCTCAGTCTCTAACTGAGTCAGACCCTTTCTCAGTGCAGCAGAAGTATCAGCCCCACACATCAGCCACTGTGTAGGAAGCTCCATACCTCTCCAGGTGCTTATTTTAAATCAGTACTGACAGTTTCATGAAATTTGGAAGCAAGAGCGGAGAGGGAAAAGCAGACATGTTTGGCCTGTATATATTCCTTTCCTAGACAGATGTGTGTGTGTGTGTGTGTGTGTGTGTGTGTGTGTGTGTGTGTGTGTGTGTGTGTGTGTGTGTGTGTGTGTGTGTGTGTGTGTGTGTGTACTGGTAGGACCAAAGTTTCTTGGCTTTATCATTACAGAAAAGTGTGTTTCCTGCTAGCAGTGACCTTTAGAGCTGTCTGTCTGTCTGTTCACACTTTCTCTCTCTCTCTGTGGTGTTTGTTTATGCCAGTTTGTTATTGTTGCATTCCTAATAGATGATCATGACTTCTCATTCTGACCACGTGTTGCTCTTGTAGGTTTTTGGACTTCACTTAGCCTGATCAACAGACTTTTCCAATGATGTTTTCACAGCGTTACCTGCCCGGGGTGTGTGTGTGTGTGTGGGGGGAGGGGGGGGGGGGGGGGGGGGGGTGTTGAGATGAAATGGTGGGGGATAATGTCAGGGCTTTGATTAATAATAATACATTTTAAGAAAATGGTTAAAGTGACAGAATCATTGTGCCCTTGTCTTGCGTTAGTCATAATGCTTATGTCTCGCG
This sequence comes from Clupea harengus, assembly GCF_900700415.2. Taxonomy (NCBI): domain Eukaryota; kingdom Metazoa; phylum Chordata; class Actinopteri; order Clupeiformes; family Clupeidae; genus Clupea; species Clupea harengus. The sequence continues at coordinate 7,451,496 of NC_045156.1, read as the reverse complement.
GATAGAGAAAAATGCACAAACGTGGCGTTAGGTTAGGCCTGTGCAGACCCCAACACAATAAGACATCCATAAAATTATAGCATGAATAATATCTGAATATTAAAGGATATCATTGTTGCCTTTTACTATCCACCACGATAATTAATTTCTCTCTTTTATTGCAAAATCCATAATGGAATTATCACAAGGTGTGGTGAAGACATTTAGAAAAGTCGTTATTAAAGATTATTTGTTCTGCATGCTCTGTCTGTCTCTCTCTTTCTCTCTCTCTCCCTCCCTCCATCCCCTATGCTTTCTCCTTTCCCTCTCTTTTTCATCTTGCTTGGTCATTAAGGGATGGTGTTTTGCCAGTGTGAATGAGCACATTTTCCCCTCTCTCCCTGTGAGTGATGGTGTGTTTGTCAGCTCCTCTCTGCCTTTTGTGGCTGGCATAATGGAATAGCCTAAGGGGCTCCCACCCAATCTGATTGGAAATTAAAAATATATTGGTTCTGGCTTGAGGAAACGCAATGATTTGATGTACAACTGCGGCATGTATACATACACTGTTTGTGATTATGTCATGTGTTTCATCTCCATTCATATTTCATGAACATACACTGTATATGAATGGAAGTATAAGACAACACACACACACACACACACACACACACACACACACACACACACACACTTTATCACAATGTTTCTAGAAGGTTGTATGTTTTTTAAGTTATTTTTGTTCTATACAAGTTCTGTTTTCAATAGCATATTGTAAGTTATATTTCGAACGTCATTCATAACGGTGAAAAAAGTAAAAGTCTCCAGCTATTGTTTACCTGGCTGCTGGAGTTCAGTGAGGGAACACCACGGGCTTCTGTTAAGCACCTCCTGTCCTGACCTCCGACCTGTCTGCAGCCTGGCCTGTTCTCCACCTTCATCCGGCCTGAACATAGTCCCAGTGGAGGGCGGAGCAGGAAATTAAACTAGAGTGCTGCTCTTTAATGAGCAGTCATGGTGAATCAAAGCTGTCTAACCATTTATTATTCTCAATGATTGAGCTCCATATTTAATAGACATTTTCCCCCTACCTTCACACATTGTAAATGATGTATCTCAGCAGGGTAGAGTAGCACAGTATCTTCCTCAGCCAGGCAATAGTGGCCTGCAAATAGGTTTCAAACCCCAGGGCAGCCTTGCCATCACACCACCAGCTACACACCACATTATTAATTCCATTTAATGTTACTGACAACAGAATGCTGAAGAAAACGCCTCTACATATGCATTGGAAGCATCCTCATGTCAAAGAATTATGACGAGTTCAGAAAAAAAAAAAAGATTATTTTGGCTTCTTTTGAAACTTTGCAGACCCTTAAAATCATTTTCAGTAATGAAGAGTCCATTTTCAAAGCAAAGCCCTATCCAGTCCTAGAAAACACTTTTTCATTAATTTTTTTGCGACTATTCTATGGTACAGATTTGACAGCCTTAAAAGGTTGCAAACGATGAAGTCCAAATAGCTTTCTACAAAAAGGTTCTAAATAGAACTTTAAAGGGATCCTTTTTCTCAGAATGCGCATGGGAAACCTTCCACCGCTTTCTCTGGTCACATGTCCATCTGGCCTCTCCTGGCCAAAGTGCCTCCTTTTGGATTGGGGGGGGGGGGGGGGGCTCGATGTTGTCCGACAACACAGACCTGTTTGCCCGTGCTCGAAGTGAACGGTGATGAATAGCCCCCCTTTAGCTGTGCAGGATTAATGCCTAACGTGGAGAAAATGAATCGGCGTCGCGAATAAACGCATTAGCATTGTGTGGCGCTGCGCGGTCAGCACCCGGGCTCTGGTTAGCGGCGGGGAAAGGGCTGCGGAGGCAGTTAAGTGGAAGACCAGCTCAGCAGCGCTCGCCACAGCCATTAGTCTTCATTTTCACCCTGGACGTGCAACAGGGCCTCCACGTCTGAAGATACAAACTAAAATTTATTGAGCTGCCCCGCACTGGCTAATTGAAAGAAATTGTCTGTCTGTTTTCTTTTGGGGCGGGGGTGTTTGAGGAGGTGGCGGGGTGGCGAGCTGAGACCTCGTCGTGGCGTGCTACTCCTAACTGATGTCGAAATCCACGAGTGTGTGTGTCCCCGACGTAGCAAGCAAACGTGATAGCATGCGAATGGTGTTAAGGAAGTCAGCTAACAGGAAGGACGTTTTTGGTTTCTGGGCATGGTTTTTGCAGAGCTGTTTTCTCTGAAATTGGCTTCTCTTCTTGGTTGTTGTTGGTGGTGCATGTTTTTCGCCACCACCTCCAGAAATACATTTAAAAAAATTCCTGGGCCGTTTGGCAGTGCCACGTTACTTTTCCTCCTCCTTGCCCCCGAGAATGCTGATGCCGCTTGCCTGCATCCCCCCTGCCAAACTCATCTCACTGCCAAGGCCTGCCAGAACCATAGCCTAGCCAAGTCCAACGGAACCTAAGTAATCCATCCTTTTGACCATCCGCCTGCTCCATGATGACACGACAGTGTCAGAGACCTAGTGACAGTTTAACTGCCCTCCCAGTACCAAGGCCTCCAGCTGTCACCAGCCGGACGTCAGGCTCTGACCACTGTGATTCAATGCGGAGGACACTGTTGTTTGACAAGTTTGACAAAGTAGAAAGCAGGAGAAGATACTTCTGGGGGGTTTGAAGTTTGTTTGCTCAAAACTGTTTCCTGACAGAATGTTTGAGTGGGGCTGGCTGGCGTGGGCGTCCTGAAACAGAGAACTTTCGGTGTGCAAACTTTCCATTAATGAAAGGCCGACTGAAAAGGTGTCTATTAACTGTTTTTTCAAAGTTACTGCTTTGCTTACATTTACTAGATGTGTTGACTTCATGCCCATGTAAACAACAAACGCTGAACAGTCATCTTCCTCCTGATGACCAATTTGAAGTGTGAAAAAGCCCAAATATTCTCACTCAAAGGTGTCAAAAACACTGACAGATCACTCTCTCTCCTTCCTAGTCTCCTCCCTCTGTCGGCTCCTCACACACTGAGGCCTCCCTCCTTCTCCTCCAGCACACGCTCCGTATAATTGCCACATTCAACATTTAGAGTAAATCCTGCGAGGAGAGGGGGCGAGACAGAACAGAGGCAGAGAGAGACAGACAGACAGACAGACAGACAGACAGACAGACAGACAGACAGACAGACAGACAGACAGGAGGAGAAAGAGGATGGCGAGGCAGAATGAAAAATAAATAAATGCTCGTGTGAGACTGGCACACTCCTATTTAAAATAATAAGATGCAGCTGTTGGTAGTGCTGGCTGTCTCCTCCAGCAACCCCCTCCCCACCCTCACAGCCCTGTAGCCTCTCTGCCAGCTCGGTCTCTGATGAAGGAAGACAGCTGACAGCAGTGCAAGGCTGACTCCACCATCAGGTGCCTCTGCTAAACTTAACTCAAACAGGAGAGAGAGAGAGAGAGAGAAAGAGAGAGAGAATGAGAGGGGGAAAGTGAGCAAGCGAGAGAATGAAAGAGAAGAAACAATAAGAGCGACTGACAGAAGGGAAGGGAGAGACAGATAGATAGACAGGAAGGGGACAGTCCAAACTAAAAAAACAGGGACAAAAGGTCTCTGGTTCATTTTGAGACAAACTGCAGAAGCACATGGACTATTCTTCACTAACTATATTACCCTTGGCTTAAGAGAGGCATAGCAGTACACATAGCAGTACACATGCGTCCCCCAAAAAAGTCCATATTTCCAACTTGGAAAGTGACCAGAAAGTGTCTCCAGGTGAGCCAAGGTGCCCGGGACAGGAGACCCAAGAACACTGCAAACATTAGTAAACACTGCTGCCAATTTAGATGCCAGAGAAGGCTGGCTTGACAGACTCGCCCCCTCCTTCTCTGACGCACCGGGGGCCAGTCTCTCGGGAGGATCTGAAGGGTGCCACACAACCAGATGGGAAAACCTAACGCAGTGCTTAGCAACCAGCATCCATGCCACACAATCTCTCGATTACCAACCATGATCTGTGGACTCGAACTTGAGTTGAGCATGAGGCATTTCATTCCAGCTGTGCACTAACTTGATATCTTTTGTTAACATTTCTTAAAACACATGTACGTATGCACACACACACACACACACAGGCACACACACGCACACACACACAGCACAAGAACACGCCGTGGTCAGGGCCAGTGCTGGCAGGCTCTCTGGCCCTGGGATTCTGTCACCAATTTGTTTGTAGCCATGGGGGACATCCAGGGGATTGAGAGGTGATGGTAGCACTGGGGCCTCCTCTTCCCGGCTAATGAGCCTCTGCTGGGTGCCAGCTTGTCTCTGCCGCTCAATGCCCACCACCACTTCCACCACCGCGGGCCACTCACACCTGGCATTTCCACTCTGCTTCAGATGCTGGCCCCTGCTCTCTCTCTCTCTCTCTCTCTCTGTCTCTCTCTCTCCTCTCTCTCTCTCTCTCCCCCTCTCCAGGTCGGAATTATTCATCCCATTCTCCGGCATGAGCACGCTCTGCTGGGAAGCGGAAATGAGCTGAATGCGAGCGTGGCTGCCACGGTGGCGTTGTTGGTCCCTGGCACTCGGCCCTGGAGAGGTGGGCATAAAGAGCCGAGGGGCTTCGATGTTCCCTGCCTCATGGCCGGGGCCCAGAGAGACACTCATAGCCCGGTCCCAAAGAGACGCTGGCTGGAGGTGATGAGATGAGTGGTGATGAAAGATGGGCAGTAGGGTTGGAGAGCAGGGCAGTTTTGCACAGGCAGATTCGCAGCTCAGTTGACATATTTATTTTAGCATACATGTTTTGTTGATAACGGTTTTATTTGAATGGTATGGATCGAAACAGCCTGAACTGAGTTTGGATTCAAATTATTGTGCGTTGTACTTCCACAGACTCAGAACTGTCCGTTCTCAAAATTCAGAAACTTACGTACATTCCATTTTTCAGGTCACACTCTCTATTTCTTTGAAAACAGTCTTCTAATTCTATTTAATTAAATGGTATTGCATTGATACATTTAGATAGACGTGACTCACACACACGTTCATCTTTCAGTGTAATGCATCCAGCAGTTCAGTGAATGTCATGCACAATTTTGCTTCAGAAGACATTTCCACAGTAATTTGTCATGCATTTCAATAATAATATGATTTCTAGAGTAGTTCATCCAGCATGATTTTATTTATGCATTTTCTTTTTAGGTTGGTTGGAGCAGCTCAAATAGCAGGTATTCTCTGAACAACAGTGCCACCATGTGGCAAAAGTGGGTTTTGTACTGTGCGTTGTTCCATTTAGTAGTCTGTAGTCCCTGATTAGAGAACTGAGATGATTCACATTAAAAGCATATTTTGACTAACAAAGTTAACTGTCTATGTTTGAAAGCACAACCATATTAGAATACTTGGGTTATTAAACAAATAATGTAAGGCTTACTAGCTTCAGTGATCATTATTCAGGAAAGTTGCTAATCAGGCACTTCATGAACGCGCTGCTATTTTCAATGAGCATTATAACATTTAAAATTTTCAAAACTTAAATAGATTGATTAACTGTGAAAAATTGATTGGTTAATTTAAATGTGAAAGCAATTGTGACGGTTCAGATTAAGGTACGGGCTATTAGCACATTGCCAATATCTACTATACTCATCTGTCCGCAGCAAGCTCAAATACTGAAGCAACGCTCCAGTCAGGCAATGCTCCAACTGTCAAAACTGGATGGAAATTTTTTCACTCTCCAGATGAAACAAACACACTACCAGGGCTGGGAAGGTTACTTTTGAAATGCAATATCTTACAGATTACTAGTAACCCTGTTAAATTGTAATAAGTAATGTAACTATTTTAATTGCTTCATCAAAGACATGTAACTTGATTACTTTCGATTAGCACTTTTTGATTGGCAGACGAAAGGCGGTCCAAATTCAAACAAGAGAACCAATCAAAAACAATGTTTAAAATTTGAGCACATACTGCCAAATGACTGGAGCCTGTCTAAACTGCAAAAAGAAGCAACAGAATGAATATATATTATATTTGACATACTTTTTCTCAGAAACTGTAACAGATTACAATTACATTTCTTTTGTAATTTAGTTACGGAACTCTGTTTCAACCCAAATGTACCTTTAACAGCAATGCATTCGTTTTTGCTCTTTTTAGAGAGCATCTCACATAAATCCATAGTGAAAACAATACAATTTTGAAATAACAATACGATAAACAATAAAAGTCTCTCTTCTAAATGAGTGCTTCGTTCTACTCTAGATCCACGTGGAGTTAGTTTAGTCACATACTAAAAACTGAATAATTCGCAGTCGATGATCTGTGCGTCAACAAAACAAAACAAGTAACTGCTTTTTTCATATTTCAGTGAAATACATCTATATAGGTTCCTTCCTGAGGGATTGGTTTTAGAGGTGTGAGATCTGTACCATTTGATAGAAACTGACGTCACACAAACAAAAATTTTCTAACTAAAATATATCAGACAATGTATTGCATCTACAGAGGGTTCTGGAATTTTACTGACATGTGAACACAGACTTCAGTCCAGTGAGCACAGATGGAGATCAAGGTGTCAGACAGACAGGCAGTGTCAGAGAGACAGGCAGTGTCTGAGACAGTTGTATTTGTGTCTGAACGTTTCAATATTTCATAGGCAGGATGTAAAAACGCCCTTGATGAGGAAGACATGGCAAAAAGAGGTCCAGAAACAGATTCATCTCCCTTTTAATAATTCTATTCATAAAATAAGAACAATCACACAATTCATCCATCAATAGCTTAGAAACTGACTTTCACAACAATACATTTCACTGATTGATCTCTTCAAAGGAATAAAATAATAATAATAATAATAATAATAATAATAATAATAATAATAATAATGGTCAAAAACAAATAAGCAACATTTGTTTTTTTTCACTCACAGCATGTAATTAAGGGATTTTGTGTTTATCCACACTGCATCATTCTCAATCGACACCCAATCTGCCTTTTTCACACATGGTGGGGGTTTACACATGTCAAAATTCCTGATATTAGTTCTTGGTCGCACATCTTTTGGCACTTAAAAAAAAAAAAAAAGGAAAAATGAAACGGACTGTAACCAATGGCAACATGCCATGCGACTGATACTAGCTCATGTTGAACTCTAAGCACTACAACTGACTCATTGCTCTGTTTCACATGGATATGCCAAAATGAGAGTGTATAACATCCAGGTTGTGAATGCATGTAGGCTCCGGCATAATAGAGGCCAATAGGGGTGTCACAGCAAAGAAAGGAAAATAAAATATGCAAAAAACATCAATATTACTAAGTGACTGAGAGTGATCATAGACTTGGCCAGGGTACAAACCCAGGCTCAAATCGAAACTAAGTCCAGAACTAGAGTCCATCCTTCATGTACTGGTTAACTAAAAAGCTTGTGTGTGTGTGTGTGTGTGTGTGTGTGTGTGTGTGTGTCAACCCCTCCTCTCAGGGGGAGGATGCGGGGGGCTTGAAGAGACCAGTCTTTCGGAAGTATCTGACGATGAGTGGTACGCACACCAGCGTGATGCTGATGCGGACCGGGGCGAAGAGCTTGTGGACTGCGTAGGCCAGCACAAAGGTGCTGGTGCCCGCCGCCAGTTTGGACTGGACCACCGACTCACTGAAGCCCATCTTGTACAGCACCGCAGCCATGTCGAATCCACTGTGGGAAACACAACGACACAGTCATCAGTGCATCAGTGGTGTGGTGTTACTGCAGAGTGCGGCGGCAACCATGCGATTCTGCACAGTGCTCATGGTTCACAGGAACTCTTCCTTGTGCGACTGGCAGTCATAGTTATGTTGTCGTGCAGCTGGTCATAGTTATGCTAGTGAATAAACAGTGTTGTGTTACGGGTCCATAATGTTTAATGCTATAATAGCATATATTTAGCATGTGCAGAAAGGAATCGAGTAAATGTGCACTCATGCACACAGGTGCTGGTTACAGTTAAAGAACAAACACAAACACACACTCAGAAATGAAAATGTGTATGGATATATATGTTTAAGCTCATCAGCATGTGACAGACTGTTGACATCTGTCATTGTATAATTTGTCTCTATGGTCAAAACATGCTTTCTGCCAAGGCATATTAATGACATGATTGTGTTGCATTGCTCTACAGAGCAGATGCATTTCAATATTCAGACACCAGGGGGTGTCTTTTTGTTTCTGTGCATAAATTCAAGGAATTTAGCTTTGCTTATGTTTTTATAGCCAAAATTTCTTGTCCAAAACAATTCATGCAAACTAAGAACATTCTTTGAAATTTAAAAATGGCCACATTTACATATGAATAAAATGAACATAAATAACACGCAACACCGAACTTCGGCTCTGAGGACCAACCACGTTGTGGCATTTAAAACGGCATTCCTATGGAGCATTTCTAATCCCATGTTATCTAGGCGCTTAAGAGAGACGCATGACGCTATTCCAAACCATGATGAGCCTACAATAATTACCCTAGCCACACTGAGAGCAGCTTAGCTCAGCTAGTCCTGGAATGTTTGATAACTCCCTCGAAACCATTTCATGTCCAACCATGTACAGGAGGGACTGATATGTGAAGATATGAGAACTGAAATGAGACTCCTGAGCCAATGATAACATCATGGTAACATAGTGATAGAAGAAGATCGTAGATTTAGCTTGGGAAGTCATGAGACATTCTGATAAGAGGCTGGCTATGGTCTATGTCTATGGAGAGGTCCTAGTGCACATCTCACAACATCACCTGGACACCGCCCCGTAGAATATGCCCAGAGACATGAGCGAGATGCCGACGTGGAAAGCGACTCCGACCGCGCCGTACTCCTTGAAAACTTTCTTCAGCTGCTGGGTCTTGCTGGGTTTGTCATCCTCAGGCTGTGGCTGTGGCTGTGGCTCACGCTCGGGTCCCTGGGAGCCCCGGCTAGGCGCTGTGGAAGACTCCGGGTCCTGGAGGAATCAAAACCAAAAAGCAGCACATGAAGATGCTGAAGTCATCACAGCCAACACTTCAGTCATTGCTTAGTAAACAATAAAGTGGTTACTTGCAGGTTGAGAGGAACTTTTTTTTTTCTTTCAGAGCGGAGCGGTGGGCTCCTTAATGCTCCGTCTGCTTCCTTGCTTGCTTGCTCAACACAAACTTGTGCGAGGGAAAAATCTTATTTTGTTTGTGTAGTTCGCTTCTGTTTTTTTTTTTTGGGGGGGGGAGGTTTTTGCTGATTGCAGTGATTTTCTGCAGACACACGAGGGAAATCTGCTAGTGTACACTCACCAGGCTTGACTGAATCATAACATGGGGACAGAGGTTAGAACGCTTTTTCCTTAAGACTGACGAAAAAAACGAACCAGCACAGCAAAACTTCCCTAAAATGACTCGACAGCTACATGTTGATTCAGAGATGAGGGTAGTACATGACCCAGTACAACAAGGTCATTGTGTTTTCTTGTTTGTGTGTGTGTGTGTATAAGAATGTGGCAACTGATGAAAAGGAGCAATGTGTTATTCATGTAATCCTGTCCTGTGGGTGGAAGACTGTCCTGCTGACAGCATGTTGGCCGTGGGGGACCGGGGTGGGGTGGGGTGGGGTGGGTGCTGGGGGCCTCTGATTGCTCCTTTGTCTCAGCAACAGAAAGCTGACCTCAAAGCACACTCCCAGAGGCTTGTTGAGGCCTACACCCCACACACAGAGTTATCCTGAGAATGCTGTGTGGGTAGGTGTGTGTGTGTGTGTGTGTGCTGCTGAATCATCAAGATGGATGAGGCCCCCCCCGCCTGATGCCCAAAAGCTGTCAGAATTACACCCAATGTGGGAGCTGATGGCGTGCAGTGGGCCTGGATTACAGCGTGTGAGTGTGTGTGTGTGCGTGCGTGGGCCACACCAGAGAAGAACACTGGCGGGTTTTTGTATATTACTTTAATAGTTGCAACTTATGTGACTCATTATGTAACCTAATGGTCTAGTGACAAAACCCCCTAAAGATCAAATATCCTTTGTCAACAGTCCTTCCACCACAAGAATGAGGCATTTACATTAAGTGCACTAGTGCCAGAAACCTCTGCATTTTATTTAAGGTGTTGTGTACGAGGTTCTGTGTAACCTACTGACACTTTGTCAGAGTTGTCATTTGAAATACACAGATTCTCTCTCCGGTTGGCTTTCACGACGAGTTCCCTGCCTACTCCATCACAGCATCCAGCGTTGGCATTTCCATCCATAAAAATACAACAATCTTTCACCAGTGCTAGACCTGCTACAATTGTACCTGTAGCAGAACCGCAAAACTTGCAAATTAATTTGCTTATGAAAATCATAGCGACTGAAGAAGACAGAATTTGAGGCAGAATAACGTGTACTATTTTCTTTAATGATGTTCCAATTCCATTTGAAGGCAGGCCCTTCTTCAGCATAAATCGACTTTTTTTTAAGAGCGTGAAACACAATAAGTTGTCACAGTGTCTAATTAATTCTTGTTGAGGCATTTGTTAAAGGCGACGGGGGAAGAACTGTCTAGTATGTTTGGCGTTTCTGCATTGACTGTTAGTCAGCACACTTATCATCTGGTGCCATTTGTCTTGTCTGAGCACAACAGACTCCCGCCACCCTCTCTCCCCTCCCCACCCTACTGATGAAAAAAAAAAAAAAGAGAAGACACACCAGGCCACAGCCGTCATCACGCGAGACTACCAGCCCTGCCAAACGGCTAGTCAAATGCATAAACAAACAACATGCAAACGCATACAGCCCTGCAGGCTTGACTTCTGAAGACCACATAAAAAAAAAAATAAGCTTCCTGCTTTCATCCAGCAGGGCCCTAGCCTGGGAGGGGCGGGAACGGTGTCTTTCCCCAAAAACCAATCAGGATCCATGGAATGCTGTGATGCATTAGTAACAGTGCAGGGAATAACAAGGAAGGGAACAGCCGTTCTAATTATAGAGCCATCTCAAGATGCCAGTCTCCCTCTCTAAATGGGGCGTGAGGAATCTCTCTTGCTGAAAAGGGGCCGATCGGGAGGGGGAGGTTGCAAGCGTGCGATTCTCCTTCTGCTTAAATGTGGATGCCTCATCTGCAGCTATAAAAACAGACTAAGGTCTCGCTTCCTTTGGGCTTCTGACACAACAGAGGAGAGGGAGAGAGGGAGAGAGAGAGAAAGAGAAAGAGAGGGAGAGAGAGAGAGAGAGAAAGAGAGAGAGGTCGCTTTGGTGACGTAGGTTCCTCTCTGACGAACAATGGACAAAGAGCCCTGTGGGGGGGTAAGGCTTGGCCTCCAGTGTCCCAGACGGGGAACAGCCATGGGGTGGGGGAGGTCATAGGGGTGCTGTGGGGGTGTGTTTGAGTTTGTGTTTGTTTGTTTGTGCGTGTGTGTGCTCAGGGGTGGGTGGAACGTGCCGGAGAGTGTGCAGGGGGGTACAGTGAAGCTGCTCTGAGTGTGTGTCATGAGCTGGGCCCCTCGCAGAGAAAAACACGACACCACCACCATACCACAACATCTGCGGGCTGGGCTGGGATGGGGGGTGGAGGCTGGTGAGGAAGGGAGAAGGAGGGCAGGAAGAACAAGAGGGAGGTCTCTTGTGTCTTCTGTCTGTTAACTCTAAAGCATCTAGGCTACTGTTATTGAGGCTGGGTGGGGCCACTAGAGGTTAGGATAAAAGACGAAAACATAATGTAGCCTGATTGGAAATGGAGTGCCAAACAGCAGTAAGAAACACATTAACAATGTCGTTCACTTCATACAAGTGACTGTAGAGAAATCAAAATTGCATGTGTCAGATAAAGATAACATTGCACTGTACAAAGACCTGTACAAATGAGAATTCAATACAGTGTTATACCTCAACCACAATTAGTCTTGAAGTTTCAGTTCAGTTCTTATCAGAATAAAATGAAACAGATCGAAACAATCCAGTAAATACCTAACCACATGCAAAGTTTCCAAGTCCACCCCAAAAGTGGTAGTCTACCACTTATTCAGAACTATCAAAACTGTTCACATATTTAGACAGAGGCTTCCTTGAAAACAAAAACAAACTAATGTCTTTCCCATTAACATTTCTGAATCTCTCTTTCACACGGCTCCGTAACAGTAATACCTGAGCCTGCTAAGATCCATGCTTGTTAGCATGGCCCACTGAAAGTGTCCCTCTGCCAGAGTGTGGTCCCTTTATCATCATACCACCCCATTCTGTTTGAGTTAGAGTGAAAGGGAGTTTTCTTTGTGGTGTTTAATTGTGTTTGCTAACCCTCTTAGCAGTATTTGTCATGCCTCACTAGTTTTGTTAGACTTCTTTATCTGTGTAAATATTGATCATGTGCTTAATGGAAACTCTATAAAACGACAGGCAATGCAGACTGAACAAATAGCTACTGTTCTCAGGTTGATAAATTAGCACAAAAACTTCAATCTGTCGCTGCTAAAAATGAGCTGTCCAAAACAAGGGTTAAATAAGTTCCAGCATCTTGAATACAGTTGGGGGAGATAAATTGGCCATAAACTAATACATGCAGAACGATTGAGTAATGCTGATTCATGTTTACCTTATGAGTTAACGTTAGGTAATCTGCCATTAGCTGCCAGATCTCCATTTAAACATTTTATGTAACTATCGTTACACAATGAAAAACTTACCGAGCCCTAAAAGATTTTGTAAAGTGAATCGTACATTTATACAAGAAAACAAGCAGAGGGGCAACTACGTTAACCGGGAATCATCTCAACCATCACAATTATTCGTGAGAACTGGAGATTATGGGGTGCACCTCAGACTGTTGTTTGCACGATACATATCCATCAGCATGGCAACGAGTGAGTGCCAAAACACAGCGTTGTGTAGCCCAGCTACGTTAGTAATCAGTCACCAAGGGGGACCAGAGAGGCTCAAAACTATACCAAAAATACTTCACAAGTCTGGCCTTCGTGGGTCAAAAGACCAGCACCACTGCTGACACGAGACCCGGGTGTACTCCTCTCTGGGAAACTAGACTGGGAGTCTAGTCTTCTTTGAGATGTTCACCACAGGCAAGCTAAGAGCGCGATTACATAAGCAGCACATCAATTTGTAATGTTTCGTTGTTCGTTAGTAATGTACACTTATGGCCCAACGGTATGCATAATGTGATGTAATCAACACACCAGTTGAATCGATAGAGACAGATAGAAGTGGTACCGCCGAAGCACTTCATCACAAGGTGGCTAAGTAGCTAGCTAGCTAACTTGACATGCTCTGGCAATCACTCTTCATGTTTTACAATGAAGGTAGCAAGTAAGTCAATCATATCATTTCACCTCTTTCGGACTTGCCGCTGTATGCTCCTCGACACTGGTGTCACGCTTCGGTTGAGCAGCCGTAGACGAAGCAGTCCTCATTTGCAAAGTCGACGTGGAAAGCCAAACCGCACGGACTTTGGCGCGTGATGACAACAAAAAAGATCCAAATTCGGTCAGTCTAAATGTGTTTCTATTACCAGTTACCCAGAAAGGATACGACAAACGCGAACTGCACTTGGCATCATTAAAGGTGGCTTGTGCGACAGCTGAAATATAAGCCCGATCAGGATGACTCAGTTCTCCTATTTCCACCGTGGAAGAGTCCCTGAAGATATTTGGGTTTTCCTCCCGTCCTCCGACCGCTTGTTGACTAAAAATACAGGGTTTATTGTAGGCATATCCACTGCAAACTCTGGAAGAACATATTGTTGTGTTGTTACGCAACGAACAGGTAAGGTTAACGTCCAGTAACCTTACTCTGTTTGCTCTAACTTGGACAGAGTTCAAACACTGAGCTGAAGTCACTGCCGACGGTTTAATTACCCGACAAAGTAGCATTATTTATACGTGACCACTACTGCCTGGCGATCCTATTCACTGTGCACAAATTTCAAGTTGTTGATGCTAACGACAGCTAATGATAATCGGCTAACTTCATAGTGATCCAGTTTCCTCGCGTACGTTCGCTGACCGCTGCTGTGGTGATCGACTATGGCTCAGACAGCCAATGGAATAGGACACGCCTCCACCAATAACGCGCAAGTACATTCAAAACAAAAACCCTAAAGGTAACAATGTGGAGAGTGTAAACAATGAGCTTACTGTAATGGATAACCTGCCGGTCCGGATCTGGACGGAAGCTTAAACATTTGACTCTTTATGTCATCTGACGTGTACGTTTGTACGTGGTTTGTCCATTTCCGCTGCCATGCATGGCGTCTTTTCAACTTTAACTCAGCTGGCTCCACGCCCGATCTGGGTGACCTCGCCTACAGCGTTACAGGCTGTCCACATTATGAACACTGTATAATCATGTCGTTAAGGAGCGTTCATCTAAGCATTACTGTTTAGTAGTAGGCTGTCTCGTGTGAAATATTTTGAAATACATACGTGGTCATGCCATAGCCTTGCAAATGAGCTCTTCATCATGCCCTCTTAAGTTATAAGGGCCTCTCAAGAGGGTTTCTGCTTGTGAGGTTTCCCACATGATATAGATGTTCCCAGTTGTTTCCCAGTAGCAGTTGACTGAAAATGTCAAGGTCTCGTTGTCACAATCTATTCACAATTGCTCAGGTCTAGTCTAGAAGAGCATGCAGTGAAGTTTGCAAGATCACTTGCACGAACCCAGCAGGTGTCTGTTTAGGAAGAAACAACAGGAAGCTGTGGTGTACCATTTATGCGTGTTTTGTACTAATGCAAATCGTGTATCAAAATCATGCATGATCTAATCAGTACATGAGAAAAGAAAACCCTTTCATGCACTCACAAAATAGTTCAGTGCTGATTAACACTTCTCCAAGCAACAGCCTTGCAGTAGTGAGTGCCTCTGGAATTCACACGTAGTTAGCGGTAGAAGCTGGCTGTCAGCCATGCAAAACAACCTGCTGCTAAGCATGGTATTGCCGATTGAGACCTATGCTCTTTACAACGGTCGCCCTCAACTGTAAGTTAAGACCTCAGCTAGTAATATAGCTGAAGTGGGAAAGGACACCAGGGAAGCATTTGTCATTTGGTCTTATGGGGTGTGTTTCGATTGAAGGCATCGACAAGCTAAACACTATTTTAGTGAAATGTCAGTTTTTCCTTTTCAAGACATAAAAGGCCACAAAGAATATGGCATCAAACTGAATATGCCCTGTTTTTTTATGCTGGCGTGGACAGGTCTTTCAGCATCTTTCAAGAAAAAAAAAGCTGCACTGTGTTCAACACACAAACTGCAAAAATGACAACAAAGTCCTCAGGGACCACTGAACAAGAGGCTATCTGGCATGTGACCAAATCCTCTTACTGAGGACATTGCAAAAGCCATAGACAAGGAACACTGAATGTGTCCATTTGAGCTCAACTTTCATGACAGCTGAGCCGACCAATCCTGTGAGTTTCAGTCACACACAACCAATATCAGTATTCTGTAAATCACACAGACGTTATTATCTCCCAATACTGATAGGGTCACACAGCATGCAAACTTGGTTTGTTTATGTCTAAGCAGCTTTTAAATCATCCATACAGTGTCAGAAGAATAGTCATTAGCATGACAGGTGTTGTGCTGCTGCATGGTGATGATAAGAGGATTTGGCAGTTTTCTCTGCTATCTGACAGATTTTCCCTGGCTGTCATGGGCGTCTCGTTCCCCCACGCACGGCAGGTCAGTGCAAAGCCCCCAGCAAGCGTGGCGGACTGAGGAGTGGAGATCCTTACAGCTCATTGCCCTCACTATCACACTGTTGCGGGATTTGTGCCATGCCGCTGTGGTTGTCCTCATAGCATCAGTTTTTATCATTTTCAGGATTATTGCTAATGACAGACTTAGACACACACTCACTCTCACTCCCACACACACACACACCGAGCATGTGTGAATCTGGTTATTACCTTTCAGTCATTCTAGCTAGAGTGGAGTAACAAACACATTGCATGCTTATCTTGTCAATCCCTTTAGCTACGATGAGTGCTGTTAGCAGCAGGCATGCTACTGTTTCTTTATGTTTGGAAACAAAGGGCAAACACGATTTGGGAAGTGGCTAAATCCTTTGTCCAGTCATTAAGGATTACAGAAATGAATTCCAACCAGAACTGGACTGATGGTGTAGCTCATAAAAAACAGTAACCTTTGTTGCCACACTAAACCAATTAGCAAACAACCAAAGAGGAGAAAAAAAAAACCTCGTCAAATCTAATCAGCCTGAGGACTGGGGCAGGGAGAAGTATGGTGTGGGGAACTGCTGGACATTGTACACTGTGTCACAAGGAAATATAAGAGGAGGAAAGCTGGTTAAGCATATCCTGTTTTGCCCACTAACCTGGGGTGCGTGAAGAGAAGTGTGGTGAAGCTAAGACCCCCCAATCTGGGCTCATCTCTGGGAACCGAATGGGGGCACTGACCCGCTGCCTGAGCACTCATTCAGGGGCTCTGGCGGGGGAGTTCGGTAAGGGGGTATCTTGGCGTGGAGCCACATCTTTCCCAAGTGAAGAGCACCAACACTGGGGTCTCTGCCAGCTGGCCCAGGCTGAATACACTGAGCCAGAGCCTTAGGATAGAGGCTAGCAAAGGCACAATGAGTGGGGCAGCGCTATAAAGATGGGGGGTTAATGCTGTTCAATCATCATGTGATTCAGCGGCCATTGTCCGTGTGTCTGTATGCAAGCCAGTGTTTACGGCTCCACTGCCAGCTTGCATTCAAAGTTTTGTAAGGCCTCCATTTATAAGAGACATATTTGCTCCGTCATGTGATTGAGATGCTCTTGTCCAGCTATTGTGTAAGGTTCCCCACCACATCATGTGCACAGATAATAAAAAAATAAAAACAACACGTAATAGAACCAGTTTGCAAAGATCACTTCTCCATGTAAAACCACATAGCATTACCACTAACCACCACAAGTCACACGATCTAAAATCTCTTCGGTCCAGCGGTTATGCACGAGATTGACACAGAAAGTGTGTAGACTGTTAAGTAGATGACCCTACTGACCCCAAGGCCCTTCACTTGAGTGTATGTGTGTGTCTAGTCCAAAAGAGGGCAGTGAGTCCACCAAGAGCTGTCTCTGTGACAGCTGCTCAACGAAGGGCCCTTCATCTCCACAGAGACACGGCTGCCATGGAAGCGCCCAGGAATGGAGCAAACAAGCTGATTTCGAATACGCGACTTGGGCTGGGAGCAAGCAGCATGAAGGCTCTTCATTAGTGACTTATTGCACAACAATGGAACAGGACCGCTGACCTGTGTGCTTTCAAACCGATCCCAATTAGTCTGTCAACAGAGATGCTCAACACAGCATAGATCCCAGCCAGGTTATGAATGAGGTCTTGTTAAGACCCTAGATGAACCCACTCTCCCAATGTCACGACATCTGTAATGTCTTGTGAAAGATCAAACTGAAACAGCTTGAGAACACAGTGGGGAAAGTGTGTACATTTATTTTGTGCATTAACATAAGGCAATTGACTGCTCTCTCATTAAATACTATAGTTTTGTGTGCCACATTACCACTATGATTTCAGGAAATGTCAACATGAATAAGCGCAAGGTCAAACGAGAGGAAACTAACAACAAACTGGGTCATCAGGATGAGTGGCCCTGCTACCTGCAATCTCCTACCACCTCGGTCACCTGCTTTTTGCTGAGTCACTTTGACACAGCAGGCTACCAAACCGGAATTTCTCTTTGAGAAGTGCAGTCTGCCTCTCCATGGTAATACACTGTAGAGTTTGATTGTTTTATAGCAAAAGTACATGCACAGTCAAACTCTAACCATAGTTGAGGCTTCCGGTCTGTGACCTTGTTAACAGCAAGATGCAGGCTGTTCCTCTTCTTTAATAGAAATACACTGAGAATTATCAACTGTTTGCTGAGCATTCTGTAGAACATAAACAAGGATGAAAGTGAAAATAGCTAAGAATGCCGGTGTGGTGGCTTCAAATTACATAGTTACTGAACTATGTGTGTTATGTAGAATATCAGGGGAACAAAACAGGCAGATGATTGAGCAAAATATACAATTTATTCAAAATATGTTAATACAACGATCAGTATTTTCCAGTAATTACAAAATCAGTAGTTTTAATTGTATTTTCCCTTAACAGTAACCTCTGATCCATGATCGGAGACAAACATTAGTTTCTGTTTTTTCTTCTGTTTCAGTATTCACACACACACACACACACACACACACACACACACGACAGTTCTCTTTAAGACAGTGAAAAGTTGTCTTAGTGGCTTAAAAGTGGAAGAAACCTCTTTCCTCCTTTTGCAAGTTCTTTGTTTTGTTTCCTTATGTGTCTTGTGGAATTCACTGGTCTGAATATAATTAGACTACAATAAATACACCTCTGCTACAGTACGGACGGTAGAGATAAGGTTGGACTTTAACTTCAAGGCTCCGGAGTCATTGGGGACCAACATTACTACCATTTTAAAGCCTGTATTCGTTCTTGTTTTCCCTACATATGGACACATGTAGTAACCTCATTCTTCTTCTGCCCGGTGCAGAAATACATCTTCCTCAGTAACCTTCCATACTTGAAGACACAGAGTCACAAGTCAGATAGCAGGTTTGTCCCATAGACCAAACAGGAACGTACACAACTATTGCATGTCATTTTCAGTCACCCATGAATCAGACTGGAAATACAAAGGGAAACAGAGATATAAATCTATTTACACGACTTGACGGTTTGACACTATACACAGGGCTTCGGCAGAGGTGGGGGTGGATGAGAACATGGTGAGGGCAGAGGGACTAAAAGCAGTCTCTGAGAATGGATAGCATGCTCACCCTGCTACATCGTCCGCCCGCCCACCCATCCATCCATCCATCCATCCATCCATCTCTCCATCCATCTCTTCATCCATCCATTCATCCATCCATCCATCCATATTCCTCAGGAAGACTCTTTGGCACCCAAAGAGGAGAGTAAGGGAGTGAAACTGTGGGTTGTTAGTCATTGCTAAAACTATGACACCCTCCTCCTCCTCCACACAGTGTGAACAGAAAAACACTGACACAGTATTGCTGTTTGCTATTCGGCTACCTCTGTACATGGTAAAGGGTTACATTTTCAGCGTCTCACTACACATACCCATACAAATCATTTTGGGGTGATAAAATAGAGGTCAGATGATTCTTTCTTTCTTTCAGAAATACCTTATGAGACCATTGAAAACATGACAGTGTGGGAGTCATTTTGGTTGAATGTTCAAACATTCAGATTCAGCACAGTGGACAATGGCTTGATACTGAATTAAAGTGAAAAGTCTTTATAGTTCAACTTTATCAGCTGCAACTTCTGGCAGCGAAACACTAAAAAATACGCCCAAATCTAACCTTTGATCTTCGTATACAGACAATTGTAGTCTGTTTTTTTTTTTTTACTTACATAATCAACATATTGGACTGCACATCAGCAGTACTCCATAAAATGACAACCCAATGGCCTTTCATTTTCAGTGAAAAAAATGGGTCTCACTAAGGTCACATTTTGAAAGTGGTGGAAACTACACATCAGTTGTTCCGCTCGCCTTACTCACTGTGGCACAGCAGATAAGCTCAAATCAGATATGCATGAACACACACACACACGATTCCTGCAAGTCACAGATCAGAGAGCAAGTGTATATAAAGTGCGTGGTCGTGACAATCCTGTAAACAACCTCAATACAGCTCTCTGTCTTTCTCTCTGTCTGGACCTGGTCTGTGTGCAAAGAAATCAACCTCCCCCACCCCCCCATCACGATCGCCAAAAATGCTAACAGTTATTTTAGGGAAGCCTTCAAATATGCGGAACACTGGACAAGTTCATTCTCCAACTATTGCATTCATACACTTACAAAAAATTTAACTCTCCACAGACAGAAGAAGACAATAAATATACCAAATGGGATTGTGTTCTATACAGTAGCCTCTATACACAACATTTAAATATAAATAACATCATCTGACTGTACAAAAAAATGCTTTTTTAAATTAAAATGTGGCAATAGCAAAATTGCTAGCAATAATATCAAATGGGTTTGTTGCTCTGTATATCAATGCATGGTTCAACATGCAGTCAGTTTGTTTTTAACCACTAAACTGGCTTTGAAATGACACATGAGAAAACAAGAGAACACTGGCTAGTTTGTTAAGTATGTTTTGTTTTTTTTGTCTTTGACAAGAGCACACGTGGCTAAAACAGTGGTTGTGTGGTTACATCCCTTTTGTTCCTGGAAACAACACAGCACTTTCAATGAGGGCAATATCTGAAGTCAGGGTCTCCTTCTTTCTGACCGTTCCTTGACTGCTATCAACTGAAGTTGTTCCACAAAGCAGAATACACGTAGCAGATGCCGTAGCCAGGTAACAAATGAGTAAAACCCCAAAACTGTCACTTTGTTCATACCAGTGTTTAAGAATTAATTCAGCAGGGTTGACCACTGTCCAGCTCCCTCAAAAATCTTGCTTTGTGGAATAACCTCACTGACTTGAGATATGTAGAAGATGCTACTGGATACACAACCATATGCAATATGGTTTTCGAAATTGGCAAAAACAAAAACGATATGCACAAGGACCTTACACCAAGGAGAAGAACTTCCCTTTTGGAGATTGTGCAAAAGTTTCCTTCAAGTGGCATGACTCAGGGTTCAGAGTTCAGAGTTCAGGGAAGAGTTGGGTGAGGTTCCCATCCTGCTGAGGCCGTCTCTGTCAGTGAGGACCTTGAGCGCCAAAGTGTCCCACTTCAGTTCAGGATCTCCTCTTCTCTTTCCTTCTTTTCTTTCTTTCCTTCCTTCCTTCCTTCCTTCCTTCTCTCTCTCTCTCTCTCTCTCTCTCTCTCTCTTCTCCATATACTTCAGGGTTTCCCCATGCTCCTACTGGGGAGGCCTCCAACAGCGTGAACTCACAGGAAGGTAGAACTATAGGACAGGGGAAAATAAAGCACTCGCTTCCGTCTCCAGCTGCCGGATGGCTTTCCTCCTCTCTGGGATCCTGTTCTGGTCGAGTGGCTCCTGCACAGTGCTGTTGCTGCTCCTATCCGATTGTAGTGTGACATCCACACACACACACACACACCCTCTCACACTCACACACACCTACGAGATGCAGCAGCAGCTGTTCCCCTTTAACTCCTCTTCCTCTAAGGGTTGCTTGAACCTGAGGAGTGGCGGGTCGCCGCTGGCCGGCGTGAAGTAGACTGCGCTGCCGTTGGACGATACCAGGGGCATGTGGGAGTCCTCGGGGCTGTTGCCAGGTGAGCCGTTGCCAGGTGAGCCGTTGCCCAGGTGCCCGTTGAGCAGTGGGTGGCTGAGCAGTTTGGCGGCGGACCGCTGCTTCTTGAGCTCGGACAGCGTCTGGGCGCGCTCCCGGGGCCAGGGCTCCTCGGCGGGCGAAGGCGGCACCACCGGAGGCCGCGGGTCCGGCCCGGCCGCGGGCTCGCCGTTGGAAGGAGGAGGGGCCGGCGTGGAGGTGGTGGTGGAGATGCAGCCGTTCTGCTTGCCCCCGTCCTTCAAGAGCCTCTGTGGTCTGGCCTTGGTCTGGAGAGAAGAAATAGACCCAGTAAGACTCACGGAATGCATGGTGGATGAACTTAGGTGTCAAAATACAGAATCTCTCAACGTTTCTATTATATAGTGAACAGAAGGGTGTCAAGTATCTGAAGTTTCATTCTACAGACATACAATGGTGCTGTCCAATGACAATGGTGCTGTCCAATGACAATGGTGCTGTCCAATGACAATAGTCTTTGCAGCCCTACTCACTGATTGGCTGTTTTCCTGGTCGGACTCCTTCTCTCTCTCCACCTGCTCCTCCCTTCCACCCCTCCACACGATGGCCTCCGTCTCGTACTCCTTGCGGCACAGGTTGTGCCGGTCAGACAGACTGGCCCTCCTCACTACCTTCCTGCACACAACACACACACACACACACACACACACACACACATGATGAAAATGGGACAGAGTGGCTGTCCCCTGTACCAGTGCTATTTTGGAGTAAGTGACTATGTTACTGCAACTCTGGAAATGGTGTATCACCTTTGCCCATTTTCTTACAGACCTGACCTACAGGTGCAGTTACAGTTTTTAGCCACAAGAGTGCAGTGGTTATTCACTAAGGAACAACATGACTTGGCAGTTAGACTGCAGTCAATGCATAAAAAATTTCTTCTTGCAGCAAATGTAAGACCTGCAAAAGCAAGTATGAATTTCTAGACTTCTTGAGGTCTCAAGTGGCTGTGTAAAGAACGTATTAGAATCAAGTGATCAAAGGTCATAAAGGGCTAAATAATATAGTCCTATCCTGTCAAGACCTTCAATCCTGAATTTTCATGTTAGTAAAAAAAAATTAACCACATTCACAGCTTAAGTTGAAACAGGATGTTCTGAAGTGATGGAGTGGTTCTAGAAGAGCTGAAGAATTTCCTTAACCATTACACTGTAGTTACACAGTTTTGCCACCAGGGGTAGTATTTGCTGGTATGGCATTGTAAGACCTGACCAGCAGGTGGCAGTCCTTACCCACGGCTGCCTGCACTGGATGTTCGCCTGCACAGGGAGGTTTTGTGCTTCAACTGGGACTTCATGATGATGTCGTGCTTGTGCTTCAGATCCAGCAGAACGGCCCTAAACTCGTCATCCTCACACAAGTCTAAGGTGAGAGAGAGAGAGAGAAACCAGGAGAAAACAATGAAAGCACTTTACTCCCCCCCTATGTTCACAATAATAACCATGTCCACTGACATACAGTGAGTCATAGGAAGGAAGTAATTTACCTATGGGCGTTTCATCCAGGAAGGTCCTGGCATTAAGGCTGGCACCATGAGACACTAGCACCTCTGCCACCTGCATCTACAGATGAAAAGGAGAGGGCATGCTGAAGGGCATCTGAAGTCTACACATGACCAACACTGCACACGGACCAAGGCTGATCACATGACCAACACTGCACACGGGCCAAGGCTGATCACATGACCAACACTGAACACGGGCCAAGGCTGATCGATGTACCTACTAAGCTTGATGACAATGTGTGCAATAGGTGTGTGTGTGTGTGTGTGTGTGTGCCTGACCATAACTAAATTAGCTCTGTGTGTGTTTTTATCTGACCATAACTGTATTAGCTCTGTGTGTGTGAGTGAGTGAGAGAGATGTAGACAGAGGGAGAGCGAAAGAGCGGAGATAGCTGATGTGCTTGGGTGTTTGGTATAAAGAATTCGAGCACAAAAACTCCCACTATTCTTAGTCTACCTGTATGTCTGCCATTCTTACCTGGCCCCAGCAGGCAGCGGCGTGAAGCGGCTGCCAGCCATCAGAGTCCTTCTGGTCTGTCCGGGCCCCTCCCTCCAGAAGCTGCTCTGCTGCCTGGACATAGCCATTGGCCGCCGCAATGTGGAGCTGGGGAAGGAGCAGAAGGTACAGGTGAAGACGGCTATTCAATATTCTGGAGATGGGAGAAGGTCGCTGGAGCTCGGGGACCAAATACCCTTTCCCACTCAATTCATTGGAAGACTGGTGAGCGGATGGGAGAGAGCAGCACAGAGAGACCTGTACTTTTGTTGCCTGGAAACACACTCATGTTTAATCACCTGGCTATTTCAACTGAACCCCCACCAACAGGACCAGCATAATGTCAGACAAAGTCAGTGACAAGGATTATCAAATTAAATTAAATTAAATTAAATTAAGTTCATGACAATAGTAGTGATTGGTCATTTTCTCACAAAGATGTGGACCTAAAACTAGCTATTTGAGTCACCTGTTGCAAATATGTATCTATGGCGATGTCGTTCACAATGTGGCGTGGGCTGTAAGACTGTACTGTCATGGATAAACATCGGTCATGCCAGGGACCTATACTACTCTGTCACGCCAGGATCATCCACCCAGCCTTCCCTCCCCATTACCTGGCCAGGGTCAGAGAGGTCGCCCCCTAAAGCCCTTCGTGTCCTGGGGCAAGTCACATAGTGTTCTTAAGATTAGGATCAAACTTTCACAAGGGCTTGTGCACATTTAATCATGTACTTCACACCACTAATGGATTCTGGTACAACCATCTCGGTGTACAGTCAACTGGTAATTAAAGCAGTGTTTCTCAACTAGTAGGTCACGACCCAAAAGTGGGTCCCAAAATTATTCTGAATGGATTGCAGAGTTTGTATATTCTTTCAGAACTTCAATTACTTTTGTAGATCTCTCTCAGCCTACTGTACTAGTCATAGCCTGATGTAGAGGAGTCATAACCTACTGCAGGGGAGTCATAACCTACTGCAGGGGAGTCATAACCTACTGTACTAATCATGGCCTGCTGTAGAGGAGTCATAGCCTACTGCAGGGGAGTCATAGCCTACTGTAGGAGAGTGCAGAGTTCGGTTGGAGTAGTACTGTAATTTGAGCAGAAAGAACTTTCACTTCAAAGCTGTCCACAGGGATGCCACTTCCTAATTATTTTAGAAAAGTAAAACTTTTAACTAATTACTGTAGTTATATTGCTGTGTAATGTATTTTCTTGTAATTAGCGGTTAGCTGTGTGACTCAGATTAGCTGTGTTATATGCAGTTCTATTTCATTTCTACTGACCGCCAGAGGCCTTGACCCTTTTTTCTTCTCGCGTCAGGTGAGTAGTTTTTCCACAGGTGAGTGTACATGCTAATCGTTGGGAGTCTTGAAACCGTAGGTTGGAGCTGCGCATTTTCGCCCTCTAAAAGACTGCGATTAGCATTCTAAATCAACGCCGGAGAAAAAAAGTGAGTTTTGCCTCTTCTAATTTTTTGCCGTGTAGTATTCACGCTCGGGTAATGGTTTAAGAGGCATTGGGGCTATCAGTACAGGTGTTTCTTGCCTTAAACCAGGGGTTTTCAACCAGGGGTCCGTGGCCCCCTGGTGGTCCGCGGCGGCATTGCAGGGGGTCCGCGACATGAGCCTATGTTGATCAGTTCACCATTGACTTTTTTTATTTTTATAAATATACCTGGGCCTGTCGACATATTTATGTCTGAATAGCCAAGTCGCATTGCCCAAAATACTGATGTAGACCCATATTCAGCGAAGAAATTATTATAGGCAGAATATGTGTGCGGGGGGGAGGGGGCGTGGCGGCGGTTACAAACATGAAAAAGAAGGGTACGGGACTATAAAAATCAGTGGGCCGCGGATTACTTTCTGGTCAGAATGGTGGTCCCTGGGACAAAACCAGTTGAAAACCCCTGCCTTAAACTGATAGTTAAAATCACTTGTTAAGCGATTTGAAAGTTCATCGCATAATTTGTTTTGTACCGTTGTGAGATGCAAGCGGCGTTCTCGCCATAAAGCATGTCGATTGCGGTTAACACTGATTGGTGACTGGTGGGCTTCAGTACAGGTGTTTCTTGCCTTAAACTGATAGTTAAAATCACTTGTTAAGCAAGTTGAAAGTTCCTCGCATAATTTGTTTTGTACCGTTGTGAGATGCAAGCGGCGTTCTCGCCATAAAGCATGTAGATTGCGGTTAACACTGGTGACTGGTGGGCTTCAGTACAGGTGTTTCTCGCCTTAAACTGATAGTTAAAACCACTTGTTAAGCGAGTTTGAAATTCCTCGCATAATTTGTTTTGTACCGTTGTGAGATGCAAGCGGTGTTCTCGCCATAAAGCATGTCGATTGCGGTTAACACTGATTGGTGACTGGTGAGCTTCAGTACAGGTGTTTCTCGCCTTACAACCGATAGTTAAAACCATGATGAGTTTTCCTCTACTATTTTGTGCCGTTTGTAGTGTTCACGCTCGGATGCGGCTGTAATGGTTTAAGAAGCATTGGGCGGTCAGTGCAGGCGCCTCGCCTTACAACTGATAAATGAAACCCACTTGTTAAGCGAGTGAAAGTCCCTCGCATAGTTCGGTTTTGTATCGTTGTTATTATGAAGATGCAAGCGGAGTTCTCGCCATAAGCATTCAATTAAGTAAACGAACAGGATTTTACTCCTGTCAACTTTGTGTTAACACTAGAAGCAGGCTACGTTTACCTACTGTTTGGATAACTGTTAATTGGTAACTGTTAACGAGTGTGTCCACTCTTAAACAGGACAGGATTAACTCCTGTCGGCTTTGTGTTAATGCTATAAGCAGGCTACGTTCTACGCCCCGCAATTTCAGTTCTAAAAAACAGCTATGTTTGGGTAACTGTTAATTACAGTGCATGAAATGCCCTGTATTGTTATCCAAACTTTTCTTATTACAGTGCATGAAATGCCCTGTATTGTTATTCCTAGGCTTCTTATTCTTCTTCTTCTTATTATTCTCTTTACCGACTTCTGCGCTTAATTCAGCTTGAACCGCTTAACGTAGAAACTTCGTTCAAACTTTGCTGCATAGGTCTTCTAAACGACACTTATGCTATGTATTTTTCATTTGTCTAAACGTTATACTTTTTAAGATATTAAATAAAAACGAATACAAATTTTCCCATTGACTTACATTGGGCCATTATGACATCATAATAGGGTCATTAAACTGGCTTGCACCTGTGCTTCACTGACACCTGCGCCAAGGTTCCAAGGCTCCTCTTCTCTCTGTCCCTCTCCATTCAACTGTATAACTAGGAATATTATTATTTCCTTCTTCCACTCTTCTTTCCTTCTTCCACTCTCCTTTCCTTTCTTCTTTCCTTCTTCTACTCTTCTTTTCTTTCTTCACTCTTCTTTCCTTCTTCCACTCTTCTTTCCTTTCTTCTTTCTTTTCTTCTTCCACTCTTCTTTCCTTTCTTCACTCTTCTTTCCTTTCTTCTTTCCTTCTTTCACTCTTCTTTCTTTTCTTCTTTCCTTTCTTCACTCTTCTTTCCTTCATTCTTTCCTTCTTCCACTCTTCTTTCCTTCTTCCACTCTCCTTTCCTTTCTTCACTCTTTCTTCCTTTCTTCTTTCCTTCTTTTACTCTTCTTTCCTTTCTTCTTTCACTCTTCTTTCTTTTCTTCTTCCTTTCTTAACTTTTGCATTTCATGCACTGGTATTTCCTTCAGGAAATGCATTTTCTAGTTATTCTCTTTACCGAACTTCTGCGCTTAATTCAGCTCGAACCGCTTAACTTAGAAACTTTGTTCAAACTTTGCTGCGTAGGTCTTGTAAAGGACACTTATGCTATGTATTTTTCATTTTTCTAAACTTTATACTTTTTAAAATATTAAATAAAAACTAATACAATTTCTCCCATTGACTTACATAGGGCCATTATGACATCATAATAGGGTCTTTAAACTGGCTTGCACCTGTGCTTCACTGACACCTGCGCCAAGGTTCCAAGGCTCCTCTTCTCTCTGTCCCTCTCCATTCAACTGTATAACTAGGAATATTATTCTTTCCTTCTTCTACTCTTCTTTCCTTCTTCCACTCTCCTTTCCTTTCTTCTTTCCTTCTTCTACTCTTCTTTCCTTCTTCTACTCTTCTTTTCTTTCTTCACTCTTCTTTCCTTCTTCCACTCTTCTTTCCTTCTTCTACTCTTCTTTTCTTTCTTCACTCTTCTTTCCTTCATCTTTCTATTCTTCTTTCCTTTCTTCACTCTTCTTTCCTTTCTTCTTTCCTTCTTCCACTCTTCTTTCCTTCTTCTACTCTTCTTTTCTTTCTTCACTCTTCTTTCCTTCTTCCACTCTTCTTTCCTTCTTCTACTCTTCTTTTCTTTCTTCACTCTTCTTCCACTCTTCTTTCCTTCTTCCACTCTTCTTTCCTTTCTTCTTTCCTTCTTCCACTCTTCTTTCCTTCTTTCTCTCTTCTTTCTTTTCTTCTTTCCTTCTTCCACTCTTCTTTCCTTCTTTCACTCTTCTTTCTTTCCTTCTTCCACTCTTCTTTCCTTCTTTCACTCTTCTTTCCTTCTTTCCTTCTTTCACTTTTCTTTTTTTTCTTCTTTTCTTCTTCCACTCTTCTTTTCTTTCTTCACTCTTCTTTCTTTTCTTCTTTCCTTCTTCTTTACTTCTTCCACTCTTCTTTCCTTTCTTCTTTCCTTCTTATACTTTTCTTTTTTTTCCTCTTTCCTTCTTCTTTCCTTTCTTCACTCTTCTTTCTTTTCTTCTTTCCTTCTTCCCTTCTTCTTTCCTTCTTTGACTCTTCTTTCCTTTCTTCTTTCCTTTCTTTACTCTTCTTTCCTTTCTTATTTCCTTCTTTCACTCTTCTTTCCTTTCTTATTTCCTTCTTTCACTCTTCTTTCTTTTCTTCTTCCTTTCTTAACTTTTGCATTTCATGCACTGGTATTTCCTTCAGGAAATGCATTTTCTAGTTGGTAACTGTTAATGAGTGTGTCCACTCTTAAACAGGACAGGATTTTACTCCTGTCGGCTTGGTGTTAAACGCTATAAGCAAGCTACGTTTACCTGCTGATTGGTGACTGACGGGCTACGCCCGCAATTTCAGTTATAAAGCATCTCATTTTGGTAACCGTTAACGAGTGTGTCCGCTCTTTCTAAACGGAAGCCTACCTTACATAACGTAAGAGGAATCATTGCCGTGATCAGGTTTAATTCGCTTGGTTAATATTGAGGCTTGGTCCATAATAAACTGCCTAGTTTGAGTGGGTGATTGGCTCCACCCCGCAAATTTCAGTTCAGCATTTATTATTTGATTTCAGGTGACTGTAGAGGAGGGTGTTCGCTCTTAAACAGTAACCTATCTTATATAACAGAGCCTAGTGTTATTTCGCTAAGGCTGCTGGTAAATTATCACTCCTATGAAAAATAAAAATAAATAAATCTATGTATAGATATTGCAACATGTTCATTACATGCACTGTTGCCGGGCCCCTCTGGAGCCAGAGGCGGCCACGATAAGTGTCCCTCATGCCTAGGTGTTGAGGCAAGGACTTACTGAGCTGGCATGCATGAACTGCAGCTGCATGAGTCTAGCTGTGCGTTTGGAGAGGCTGGCCTAGCCAGAACCGCCCCGGCACAGAGACGCGGCGCCATGTCTCCTAAGCAATGCAAACGCCGGAGGCTGATTCCCGGGAAGCCTCGGGTAAGGGCAAATGCAGGAAAATTGATCCGCTTGCCCAGACGGTAGACACTTCGACTTCGGAGTTCGCAGAAATAAAGACTCTGCGTCTAAATCTGCAACGACTACATGGTAAAATTCTACGACGCAGCAGCGCGTATTGCACGTCTTGGGTATTCAATGTCACACCTGGTACTAGCTCTGTCCCAGACGTTACAGACTTCTGAGGCTGACCCCTCGGCACAGAGTCTGAGTGACAACTCCCTGCAGGCGTTTGCCTACATGACCAGGGAGTTGGGTAGGCTGTCTCCTCGTTAACCCAGGCCCGACACCAGATATGGTTGGCCCAGTCTCCACTTTTGGAGCTGTGCAGGAAAGCCCTTTTGTCTCCTCCTGTCATTTCAGGACAGATGTTTGGTCCTGCCGCACAGCAAGCTCTGGAGTGCAGCCTACTGGTTACACAGGTCAGACAACAGTTGCCAGTCTGAGCCGTGAGGCTCCCGGCAGACAGAGGCCCTCTATGGTTCCAACGTCGACCACCGAGGTTCCATAGGAAAGGCGCCATCGAGCCATTAGACAGGCTGGCACAATGGATGGATTCTACTCCACTTATTTTATCATCCCAAAGAAGGGCGGCGGCCTTCGGCCTATACTAGACTTGAGACGGTTAAACGCGCATCTCAAGATGTTAATATTCCACATGCTGCGTACAGCAGATGTGCTGCAAGGCATCAAGTAAGGAGATTGGTTTACAACCATCGACCTAAAGGATGCATACTATCACACCTCGGCAAACCGTTCCTTCGTTTTGCTTTCGAGGGCAGGGCTTACCAGTTCTGTGTGCTCCTATTCAGGATCTCGCTGGCACCAAGGGTCTTCACCAGAGGTGTGGCAGCGGCACTGTCCCCCACTGCAGGCCAGGGACGACTGGCTGAGCCGTTCCCAGTCAACAACAACGGGTCAACAACACCCTCAAGCTCATCAGTCATTTCAGGAGAGGCAGGGCTCTGGCCCTCAAATCATATCTGAGACTGCTGGGTATGCTCACAGCGGCCTCATCGGTGGTCCCTTTGGGCCTTCTGTCATTGTGGCCTCTTCAACTCTTCCACTTATCACAGGCACAAGCTGGTCAGAGTCACTTCCAGTTGCCTTGCAAAGCTACGCCCGTGGAGGGGAGAGACATATCTCACCCAGGGGGTCCCCTTGGGGGTCCATACCTTCTCGCAGAGAAGTGGTGGCCACCGATGCTTCTCTGGAAGGGTGGGGAGCTGTATGACAATGCAGGACTGTCAGATGTCTCTGGAGTCCTTGGCAGCAGGAACAACACAAATGTATTGGACCTGCAGAATGTTCTGCTGGCGCTCAAACATTTTCTTCCAGTGCTGAAAGCATGTCCTGGTAAGAACAGCCAACACTGGTCTACCAGGTAAACCACTAGGGGAGGTCCAGACAATCCTCGAGGCTGACCCAACAGCTGCGGTTGTGGGCGTATCCTCACTTTCTGAGCCTGAGGGCAATGCATTTGCCAGGCACTCAAAACACGGCCGAGGATTTGCTATCCCGGCAGCACCCACCTCCTGGGGAATGGAGGCTGCATCCACAAGTGGTGGAAGCGACCTGGCAGAGATATGGCAAGGCAGGGGTGGATCTTTCGCCTCACAGTCGACGACGCACTGTCCCCTCTGGTTTTCTCAGGGGGAATCTATAAGCCCCTTGGGCCAGGATGCACTTCGTGAGTGGTGCCAAGCACAGAAGCAGGACCCGACACGGTGTCCTGTACCGGTGATACTCCGCTTCAGCGAAGCCCAGTGCCCTCTTGGGACTTGCCTATAGTCCTAAAGGCGCTCAGTCAGTCCCCATTGAACCTCTAGAGAGGAGCTAGCATGCATAGTTAAAAACAGAGGCCTGGATGAACCCTTTAATTCAGCGGTATTCTACTGGTCTGGCCTTGGGACCCACAATTTCCCATGGTCATTAAATTGTGTCCCAAATTTGATAGAATTCAAACCATGAAGTAAACATAAAAATACAACCATAAACACTGGGCCTACTTGTGTCCCTGCATTCGTAGCAGTGACAGCAGATAGATTTTCTGTCGAGTTATCCGGGGACTATTTGCTTCACCTTTTGCCCAACTTAATGATTCAAACTTCACTTTATATTCTTCATCAAATTAGCTTGTTATACAAACAAGACATGTTGATTTCTTTCCCACACACAAAACGCTAGGTTACGTATGTAACCGTGGTTCTATGAATTTCGGATGACCGCCAGAGGCGGTGCTTTCAGCACTGGATGTCCATCACGTTTACGTGTAGTTCGAGTGTTTGTATCAACAAAGTCACCTGTGACCTGGGTGACGTATGCCCCTTGCCCCGGTACTAAAGGCACGTTCACCCAGGACTTGACCCTTGGCAATCTTCTCGCGAATATTCTGAGTGACTGCCAAGCTCTGCCGGTCATCCGAAATTCATAGAACCACGGTTACATACGTAACCTAGAGTTCTATTTCATTTCTACTGACCGCCAGAGGCAACATTTACCTATGTAAACATACCTATATCAACTTACCGCAACAAGTGTAACATTTTACACTTGTTGCGGTATGTTGATATAGGTATGTTTACATAGGTAAATGTCGACTCCACTAGCCACCCAGATTGCACTAGTTCTGTGGTCTGTGATGGACTACCCCGCAAAAATGTAAGAAAAGCTTTCATAGCATGACATCGTTGATTATATTGCCAAAAGGCACCAGTAAGCATGCTAGAAAGCTTCTATCAGGGCCAAGTATGCTGTTGTTGGTGTTTGCTAGGTTTTTGCATGCCTTTTTAGGTAGGTAGCTCGCTAGTTTTCAACTAAAACTCCTTACTTCTGCTTTAAATATCTATTAAATGTACAGAATTATATTAACCTATGTGTGCATTACATCTGGAGAATGGTATGGAACTAATACAATTTTATTGTATAGTGCATAGTGTTTCTTAAGGAATATAATATTCATCTGAAGAAATCTGACAACCATAAAAATAATTCCATATGCATGTTCTATTTTTTCAAAGGAACATTACATTTATTATATAATGTCAAAACTAAATACGCCTTGGAGCTTTGCATCAAGATCTGTTCTACAAGCCTATAGGCCAGGTGTTTCGATGAAATATAGGTCATCACCAAAGGTCAACAAGCTGTGGGTAGAGCACAGATTTGCCCATTACAAGCAGCCTGAGAGGGGAGCATAAAGTGAACATTTCTAATGACTTCTTCTCTGTTCAGGCTCCAGTTCAAAGCTTAACGCGGTTATTTTGAGTGCAGAGCATTACAATGCGTGTTTCCTGCATGTAATCCAATTGTGTATTCAATTTTTGTGTTTTCCACTGCTGCAAATCCTCGCTGGAGGAGAATTTTAATACAGCGTAAATCCCATAAAGCAAGAAATTGTGCCAGCAAAATGTATTTAATAAAGTTGGAGGAGCTGGTGTGTCAGATACTGGTTCTTGGGTCATGTCAGCTGATATTAATAAATATGGTTGTGTGTATGTATCTTATTATTAATAAATATGATGGTCTGTGTGTGTCTGTGTGTGTCTGTGTCTCTGTGTCTGTCTGTCTGTCTGTGTGTCTGTGTGTCTGTGTGTCTGTGTGTCTGTGTGTCTGTGTGTCTGTGTGTCTGTGTGTCTGTGTGTCTGTGTGTCTGTGTGTCTGTGTGTCTGTGTGTGCCTTTTCTGCCTACCAGCGTTGCACCCTGGGAGTCATGCTGGTTCACATCCTCGCCGTCTCGCAGAAGACTCTGGATGTCTCCCAGCATCCTCCTCTCCACTGACGCCCGTGTCCCGTTGATCATCTCCTGGGTGATGCCTGTCAAACAGACAGAGATTAGACATGACAGCTGTCAATCAAAATCACAGGCCCACCTGCTCTCCTTTCCAATAATGTACAGCTTATGAAGCCAGAGGACTTGTCTGCGGAGGCAATGAATACTAAGCAAAGCAGTCTGACAGAAAAATAAAAGGACAAACAGAGAAATAGGAAAAATCAACAGTGTAACTTAAATGTATATGCCCTGTGCCAAAATATTAGAGAGAAGGAAATTAAAAAGAACCACGACAGAACAGAATGGTGTGTGTTTTATTCCAAATGGAACGACCATGAATCGGTAAACAGACGCACGAGGTACAGGGAAATTCAAAGCATGACTGGGTGATCACTTTCACGCTGTGTCCAGACAGGATTCCAGACAGTGACAACTCCTGCCTTAGGCGCAGCAATCCCCTATGGTCTTTATCCTCATGTGCCTCGCAGCCAAATTTGGGGACAATTAGTTAAGTCCGCTGGGCTGTCGACCAATCCAGCTCACTCATTCCTGGAACCCAGACCTGGATGTCCTGCCTGTGTCTGGGCCCTGCTCTCATTTCCCTCGCATCGCTCTGCCCGAATGATTGTGTGTGTGTGTGTGTGTGTGTGGATGTGTGGTATGTATATGAGTGTACGTGCCTATGCATGTGGGCTAGTGTGTGTGCGCGTGCATATCTACACCTGCTGATCTGTGTGTGTGTGTGTGTGTGTGTGTGTGTGTGTGTGTGTGTGTGTGTGTGTGTGTGTGTGTGTGTGTGTGTGTGTGTGTGTGTGTGTGTGTGTGTGTGTGTGTGTATGCAGGTGTATTAATTGATAAGCATGCCTGAGCATGAACATCCACTCCCATATTCCCCCACGAGCGATTTTAGATCCTGAAGACATTTCGACGAGGGGCATCAAGCAGCTCCGGATGTGTGAGATGTGGTAATCATCTTAATCTCACCTCTCCACACACCTGCTTATTCACCCCCCCCCCCCCCCTGCCTCATCATCCCCACCTCCCTTCATCCCTGGCTTCTTTCTGTGGATGTTAAGCCCAGATAGTCTCCCCAGATCTTCTCTCCTCTCCTCTGCTCTCCTGTGTGGAATTATCCCGCAAGTGCCAGCTCACGGCAGCAGCAATAGAGCTCAGACTTATTGAAAGGCTCTCCGCAACGCATCAATCAAAGGTGCAGAGGTGTTGTGGTGGGGTGGGGTGGAGTGTGGGGGGGAGGCTGTTGCTATGGAGATCTTGAGGTGTGAAACAGGGGGGGGGGGGGGGTTGTCTCACCTCGGTTAGCCATGGCAGTCTCGATGATGTCTAGGGTGGGATCGTCCTCGCAGAGGTCATAGGGCATATTACCGTCGGAGTTGACCGCCAGCAGGTCTGCTTTACTGCAGGGAGAGGGAGGGGGCGAAGCCTTAATGAGACCGGTCAGGATGACTACTCAGCTTAATTATAAACACATGCAAGCTTGCACACAGATGTGTGTACACACATACACAAATACACAAACTGATGGGCAAACAAACACACATTGACAGACATACACACACGTGCACACACACACACACACACACACACACACACGAATGCTTACTTGTGGATGAGGACCTTGACGAGCCCGGCATGGCCACAGGTGGCGGCGGCATGTAATGGTGTCCACAGCTCATTGTCCTGGGCGTTTACGTTAGCACCGCGGTCCAGCAAGATCTTCACCATCTCCTCATAGTTATCTATGCAGCACTGAGACAGACAGACAGACAGACAGACAATGCAAACACCAATGATTTACATGAATTGAAGAAATAAAGATTCCTACCATTTAAAAAAACACCTTTCAATATCCTCATCCCAGAGCACCTATGCTTAAACGCGTTTGGCATTGGCCCAGATGGGACACAGGCCGTGGAGCACTTCTGTGGCCATAAACACTTCTGTGGCCATAAACACCTCACAGCAAGCAGGGTCTGCAGCACAGACAGTAGCAGAGCCCCAGAGCCCATCGGCTCACACCCCTATGCCAACAGCTCCCTCCGAGGCAGCAGCCATGTATAAGCAGGCAGGAGCTGCTCCGCTTTCACGCAGACCCAATGACACAGAGCTTTATACAGCCAGAGCAAGGAAATGAAAGGGAGTGGGCTTATACACACACACAGAAAATACCCATATATGTCAATACATGTGCATATATGACCAACCCACCCACCCAGGCATGTGCATGTACACACACACACACACACACACACACACACACACACACACACACACACACACACACGCCCTCATGCAAACCAAACAAACAGTAAAAAATGGAAAAACAAAATCTATTTTCCAGGCAGCAGGGCGTGAACAGTGGGTGGAGGCATTTTCCCATGTAACATGCAGCATGCCAATCCCCCCACCCCCACCCTTTCTAATCTGCGAGCTGATCGGGACTTTTTGGAGCCACATAATGACGTGGGACCCATGGGGTCAAGGCAGGCATGAACGCAAATGACAGTTGGGATGAGATCAGGAAAGGGGTATGGTCAAAAAAAAAAAACAAACAAGCAAAAGCCGCTGCCCTCCCAGCTTCTCTCACTGACGTGCTGCACAGGACGTGTGCATGTGTGTGGGATAAGGGGATAAGTGTGATGGTGGTGAGCTTATTTGTCGTCGAGTGATGGGGTAAGGGGAACAAGTGAAACAGGCCCGGCTTAATTACTTCCTCCTAGAGTGGTCGAAGCACAGCATCCTCTCTGCAGCACTACTGTTTATTTCTATTCAGCACTTCATCCTTCCTCTCTGTCTGTCAAGCAAGGGCTAGAATAGAAAAAAGCATGAACACACACAAACACACACGTATACACACAATCACTCACACACAAACACACACACACACACACAATCACTCTCACACTCACACAACCCCCCACGCCACCCCAACACACATGCACAAATTCACTCAGATAAACATAAACACAATCACTCACACACACACACACACACACACACACACACACACACACACTTGTTGGGGTGAACATTCAGTAGATGAGTAAGTCTGAAGTGACGTTTTTGAAACTTGTGGATTAGAGATATGTGTGAAAAAGCAGGATGTGTAAGAAAACAGCAGCTTGAGATCAGACGCACTCGGAGGGGAACAGGATATGTAAATGCTTCAACGGACGTCAGAACTCAACTGCGTAGAGTTCGAGGAGAACAGCACACACACGCTTTAAAAGCCGAGAGTATTTTACAACGAAGGTTAACGACCACTGAATGCAAACTATTATTGCCGTGTCCCGGGTTTCAAACGTGCCTTTTAAAAAGCGTTGGTAAAACTAATCTGAGAGGCAATTAGTGATACATAATGGAAAGGCTTTGTTGTTTGGCAGGCTGGCCCGTGACAGGCTTCGATTTATGACACATTTAAAACGTGCTCACCCAGGTTCCATGTGCCTTCACTACAGGCTCTAAATCAAGACCCCCCCCCCCCCGCCTCACACACACGAGAACTCAAACATCCTCATCCTCTCGGTTCCTCCGTATGCCTTCACTGTGATCCCTCCTTCCCTCCCTCCCTCCCTCCCTCCTCCACCCACCGATCCCCGACAGAAAGACAATGACATAAAGGAGGACATACTGCTCGTCTTTCATAAGTCCCCCTGCTGAGCCGCTGAGACACACGGCTCTTTGCAGAGAGGCCGACCACGTCCCATGGAGGGCAGATAACAACATGAGCAGTGTTTCTGATGCCTGATAGTGGGCCCGAGGGGAGGGGAGGGGAAAACTGGAGGTGGAAGAGGGAAGAATGGAAAGAGAGAGAGAGAGGGATGATGAACGAGTAGACAAATAGGCTGATGGGAGAACTCGTAAAAAAGCAAGCGAGAAATTATTGTTTTTCACAATTGAAAACAAAGCATTACAAAGCATTACTTCTGCTTTTATTTTCACTTTAGGGAAGTTGTCTGGACACTTGTGAAATGTGTGGTTTCCTAGAGTGTGTGCATATGTGTGTGTGTGTGTGTGTGGGGGGGGGGGTGTTCTGATTCAGTGGAGAGTGAACAATCCCAGGCGGGGCCTCTGGTTCTGCCAGAGTGGCTCTGTGTGATGTGTTGGTGGGGTGCTGGAGCTGGTAGCGGTGGGTGTGGGGGTGTGAGCTCTCTGGAGCCACGGCTCTATGGTCTCCGGGGCATGCAGTGGACTGTGGCGGTGGCTATGAAATGAACATCGCTTGGGCTTTTGTTGGCCCACTGTTCTCTGAGGCTCCTGCAGGAGGACATGCACTCACACATGACTGAGTGCACCGAACTGTGTATGTGTTTACATCTGCACATATTTAGAAAACACCCGTGTGTATACACACACACACACACACACACACACACACACACGGCACAATGACTATGGCCTAATTTTGTTGCAATAAGAAGAACTGTGGAACACAAAATGAATGTTCAGAGCCGACATCTGCCCGCGGTCGCTTTAGTTCTGCCTGTGTGTGTGTGTGTGAGCCACGCCTTGGTAACAGTGGCGAACTTCCTAAGCTGTGAGAATCCATCATGGACACA
The DNA here is from genome assembly GCF_900700415.2 of Clupea harengus. Classification (NCBI taxonomy): domain Eukaryota; kingdom Metazoa; phylum Chordata; class Actinopteri; order Clupeiformes; family Clupeidae; genus Clupea; species Clupea harengus. The sequence continues at coordinate 7,414,191 of NC_045156.1, read as the reverse complement.
TTAATAATGCTGCAGATAAACTCGCTGTGTCAGAAGCTAATTGTCCCTCCAGCCTAAGGGGAAGAATTCCTCCTGAATGCTAACGAGCGCAGGAAGTGGTAATGAGGTCTGAGGAGCACTTTACTGTGTCGGACCAGAGGAAATATGGGCTACCATACTAATGTCACATACGAAAAGAGAATACATGCCTTCACAAATAACACACACAAATGTGTGTACATATCCAGCATAAGTATTTATTGAGTTTCATATGAAGTATTAACTCATATTAAGTGTCTTTATTACAGTGGATTAAAGTAAATTATGAATAATCCTTCTGCTAATCCAGGGACCTTTCATTGTAGGTGCATACTGTTCCTCAATATACATGATAACCCTTAACCTCAACCTTAACCCCAAGGACATCTTGTACAACGTATGTACAAACGTACAAATATGTGAGACTAGTACGACAGATAATTATGAGAGACTAATGGGAGTGTGTTATGATTATTATGATTAATTAAGAACATGGTACTTAAGGACACTCAAAAGACCACATATAGGCCATATATTCATAGAATGGGGGGGCTACAATATGGTGGATTTAAAATCATTCTAACCATGCTGTTATTACTCAAACCATCATTCCACAAACGATCATTCGTACATGCTTAAAGCACTTGTTGCTTTGTTGACAGTGTTGCTTTGTCTCGTAGCAGTTTAGTTTTGGAGCTTCAGCTTCAGTTTGCAGTGAAACATCCATGTAAACAAATACTTAAAATCAGAGTGACTGGCATTACTTAATCCATTACCTTGTACAGCTGCTGTATACAAATACCATAGACAAATAGATAGATTCATTTTTGACAACCACTATCAATACTCTCCGCTTAGAATGACACAATGGAAAACTGTCCAACCCACAAACAGGCAGACAGGCAGGCAGACACAGACAGACAGACAGACAGACAGACAGACAGACAGACAGACAGACAGACAGGTGTCCCTGCATGTTTTTCTGACTGGAACAGGTGAGAGCCAGTAAATGGACACGTGAGAACCAGACGCCACCTCAATTTAGCCCCTGACAACCTTCAGTCGTCTTGGGGTCAGGGAGGGAGCGGTAGAAGAGATGGAATGGCGGGGTAGAATTAAGCAGTCGTCACATGTCAGTCCCCCAGCAATCCCAGCCCTTTCATGACACATTAACCTTCCACCACACAAAGACAGACAGTGATCGAAATGAATGGAGAGGGAAGGAGAAAAGAAATTGAAAGAGTATAGAGAGAATAGAAGAGGAAAAAAATGTGAGGGAGATAAAAGAAAGAAAGAAAGAAAGAAAGAAAGAAAGAAAGAGAAAGACTGTGTGAGACAGAGCGATAAACACACAGACTATCGATGCCAGGTGGGACAATGATTAATATCCCCCCTCGAAGGAGTGTGGCAGTCTGAACGGCCCCTCCGCCAAGCCTCAGTGAACGGGCCTTAAGCATCAGCCCAGGCCAAGCCACACATTCCCCTCGGAGCCCAGCCTGCCACCTCCACCTCCCTGGGCCGCCTCACAGCCATAACACAGATTGGGAAATGCATTTAAGTGTGAACGATTCCCAAAGGCGTCCTTAATTCCAGGTGTGATTCAATATTATTTTTTCATTTCACGGCGAGCCCCGGCAGTTCACAGCCTGGAGGGGGTGAGCCAAAATGAGGGTGGAGAGAGAGAGAGAGAGAGAGAGAGAGAGAGAGAGAGAGAGAGAGAGAAAGGTGACGGTGTGTGAGAGAGAAAAAAAAAACAGAATTTTGCCAGGAGGATGACAATATTACATCCTGGTGTGACTTATATGTCATCTCTCTTTCTAGTTGCTTTAGCATCTGTCTGGCTACAGTGGAGCGGACAGAGACATTTATCCTCCAGCTCCCACCATAAATTCAGGCCCTCCCAACACGGATGCCATCAAAATCCATGGACTTAGGACCTCGATCAGCCAGCGATTACAAACAAATGACAATCTCAGTTTACATAACACCACAATAACAAAACCTCCTATCTCCTCAATAAAACAAAACAAAACAAAAACAAAACAAAAAAGAGGGTTGTCCATGACTACCCACACGACAGCTCATCTCATCTCTCAACAATCAATCGCAGATGTAGCCATGACTGCAGCTATGCAGAAGCAGACGCCGAGATATAGGGATGTATTAGTAGTATAGTAGATTGAGATGTGGGCTTTGCGCAGACAGGGAAGTAGCAAGCAGTTATCTGCCGTTCATTGAGCCACCAAAAGGTCTAAATCTGTGTATAAGCCTGCCACTCACTGCCAAGGGAAAGCCAGTGGATTAGCCCATCTGGCGGTGCGAGGCTGAGGGCTGAAGGTCAATCTGTTTTTTTTCCTGGCTGGTGGTCGACCCGCGCTTCAGCCTGGTCCGGCGCCCATCACTACCTCACAGCCATGCAGCGCTATGCCCTTCACTTGCGACGATACATGAAGAGTGGCCTACCATGCTGTACTCAGTCGATCATTTCATGCATCAAAAGGATGTTTGGTCCAAAATGCACTGCAACTAAAGCCCTATTGTTACCATTTCCATGGCAAACCCTGAGGGCAATAATCCCCTTAGCTGTAACTAAACACTTAGTGAGGGTGTCCAGCCACTCTTCTCCTTCCCCTGGTCATTTGCCTAATGATTTGGATCATTGTGTTCAGGGAAGTGGGTCACCTCAGGTAATGAACTTAACGGAACTACTTAGAGAAGGGAAGCAGGAACATTCCAGAATCCTTAAAACATGTCAACATGGACAGAGTGGATGAAACTGAACTAATGCAATACCAACCGGCAGGTGTGAATGTGTGTGAATCTGTACGTGTAAGTGGAGCCCAATGGGTACCGCTGTGATTGAGAGAGCTGTACCTGGTGCAAAGCGGTGAGGCCGTCTTCGTTGCAGAGGTCAGGGCTGACGTTATTCTTCAGTAGGTATCGCACTGTAAGAGAGGGGGGCAGAGATGCTTGGTTAAGCCACAGACAATAGAACATATGTTATTTGGCACACAGACCTATGAGGTTGATGCACACTGACAAATCACATCTGCAGGTTCACGGCCCCAAATGTAGGGGAACAGTTATGTAACCGGCACGATGGTGAATGAAATAATGCATAGTGAGATACAGGTCAGGTACTGTAGTGGTCTGAGGCACAGGTTTGTTTGGGGGGGGGGGGGGGGATACAAAAACAAAATAAAAAACGAAGAACAACAACAAAAAACTGGCTGTTGTTATTCTTGGGATTGTGACGTGTGGCTCCAAACACCAACGCATTGCCCACATGTCCCCAGGGTGTCCTGAACGCAGCTTTACTCCGCAGCTGATACGCTGCTCTTTCAGCCCACCCACGCCACATTGGGCGACCGGCCGTTTCATAACACCTTAATTAAGCTGCTCCAAAACTCCCTTTCTCTGTCCACAATATGAGCGTTTTACCCCAAATCACCTCCAACATGTTATCAAACTAACCTTGGGGAATAAGCACGGCTGATGTGAGAAAATTTGAACTGTGTCTGTATGTGTGAGTGTGTGTTTTTTTTGTTTGTGTGTGTGTGACTGTGAGTGTGTGCCTGCATGTGTGCGTGTAATGAATGTGTGCGTGCAAATGTGTTTGCTTTTATATGTATGTGTGGGTGTATGTACTCATGCTTGTATTTTGTGGTGTGTGCGCATGCCGTTGTGTGTTTGGTTTTGTGTGTGAGAGTGTATGTGTGTGTGTGTGTGTGTGTGTGTGTGTGTGTGTGTGTGTACATGTGGTGAGTGTGTGTGTGTTCGTTAAGCTCCGTGTTTGTGATGCACTGCAGACATGTGAGTGGAGATGAGCAGACATGCTGGCTGATGCCAGGCTGATCTGCCACTGGTTGCTTTGTGGTGGTGGTGGTGGTTTTTTTTCATCCAGCATCATTATCCCCCAGTCTGGCAGCTTGCCCCTGGGCTGAAATTATTAGCAAAAGTGAGGACTCAGGGAGAACTGGGAGAGTGCCCACAGTAGTTAGTTAGAGTGTGTGTGTGTGTGTGTGTGTGTGTGTGTGTGTGTGTGTGTCCCATTGCCATTGTTGCATTTCCATCGTAGTTGTATGTGGTTGTACCACTACAACCACTACATGGTGATGCCAGTTGCATAGTGTCTAGAAGAGAATCACGCATGCATGGGTTTGTCAGTGTTTGTCTTCAGAGGTGGTGTCTGTGTGTGTGTGTCGGCATGTGTGTCTGGGTGTGTGTGTGTCTTTGTGTGTGTCTCTGTGTGTGTGTGTGTGTGTGTGTGTGTGTGTGTGTGTGTGTGAGTGTGTGTGTATTAGTGTCTGTGGGTGGATTTGGTCTGCTGCCGACTCCTAACACGGCCGTAATCTCTCGGGTGACTCGGTCAGTGCAGCACAGGACACCAAAGATTTGGGCTGGCAATCAACGGCAGGGAAGTAATCTTCACATCTACACAGATGTCCCCTAAGACCAGAGCCCACTCTCCACACACGCACACACACACAGCAAGCATATAAAACCAGCGGGTAAACTTCTCAACACCTTCTTCCACACACCCACACGGCGGCTGAGGGGCACCACGGCGCTCATCCCCACTGCTGTGCCCAGGGGCAACCAGAAAAGCCCCTCTGTAACAGCTCTCCCCCTTTTTTTCTCTCTCTCTCTCTCTCTCTCTCTCTCTCTCTCTCTCTCTCTCTCTCTCTCTCTCTCTCTCTCTCTCTCTCTCTCTCTCTCTCTCTCTCTCTCTAATGCCTCATCAGAGCGAGTGCAATGGAAAACAAAGACAACAAGTGTGTGTGGGGAAAAGTGAAGTTGGCCAGGCCCACACCAGGGATAGTTCCTGTTCCCTCCAGTGGAGGATGGGAACTACCTGCCTTCCTCCTTCTCACACAGAGAGACTCTGGGGCTGTGGCTGCTCTGGCCAATATGTCTCGCAATGTAGAGAGGATGACAGGAAGGAGAGAGACAGGCTGGGGATATGGGCACTTCCTTGGGGTCCGAGAGGAGAGAAGACAGGAACGAGGAGAAATGAAGAGAGGAGAGGAGAGGAGATGAGAGAAGACAGGAAAGAGGAGAAATGAGAAGAGGAGGGGAGAGGAGAGAAGACAGGAAAGAGGAGAAATGAAGAGAGGAGAGGAGAAGAAAGGAGAGGGGGTATTTTGTCTAATGCCAAGGCTGCTGCCACTGGCTGCTTCCGTCGCCTGTTTGCCTGTGCCACCCTGTGATTCATCACCATTAGTGCCACACTCACTCTGCCCGAGCTGGATCAGTGGGCACAGATGTTCTTTGTCAGCACCATGGCCTGTGACGGCAAACACACGCACACACACAGTTTATGCAGAGACTGACAAATTCATGCAGGTGCATACACACACATATGCACGTATACTCTCTTTCCCCTACACATGCGTGCGCCCGCGCACACACACACACACACACACACACACACAAATTCACACAGGTGTGCACACACTTCCTTCCCCTGCTACACACACACACAGACACACACACACACAAACACCCCCCTCATCTAATTTCCAATTCAGCACGCCTGTTCCTCTCCTGAACAAGTACAATTGTCCAGATTCGGTTATTTGACTGCTCTTGGCATGGAGGCACAGACACCTGGCTAATAACTCATGGCTGGAACATCAGGCCTCACAGCTTCCTGTTCTGCCCTCCCCTGACAACCAGCCAGTGCCAGTGCCAGTGCCGCCGACGCCACCGTCGAAACATCAGGGCCTCTGCACGCTGATACGAGCAGTCAGGCATACAAATCATACCCGCCCAGTGCATGCTGGGATGGAGGTGGCTCTGAGGGAGGCTGTGGGTAGGAGTGGATTAGAGGAGGAGAAGGAGAGGGAGAGAGAGAGAGAGAGAGAGAGAGAGAGAGAGAGGGAGAAGGAGAAGGAGGACGAGAAGGAGAAGGAGAAGGAGAAGGAGAAGGAAAGAACTGAGAAAGAGAAAAAAAAACAAGTAGGGGTTTCTGGCACTGGCACCAATGAGATGCTGGCTGGCTGATACTTGCAAACACACATCTGCCAGAGCATAACTGCAAGCCCACACAACAGTACTGTGAGGATGTGCATGGGTGTCAACTAGACCAGAGAGAGAGAGAGAGAGAGAGAGAGAGAGAGAGAGAGAGAGAGAGAGAGAGAGAGAGAGAGGGAGAGGGAGAGGGAGAGGGAGAGGGAGAGACGGAGAGCTCTGCTGTTTTTAATGAGAGGGCTCTTCACAGTCCAGATCCTCACCCGAAGATTCTGCCTCTTCACTGCGAGCCTTTAATCAGTTATGGAGCACCAAAACACACACACACACACACACACACACACACACACACACACACACACACACACACACACACACACACGAACACACACACACATGTGCACAAACACCCCTCGAGCATGTACACTCACACAAGCACACACATAAATGGCTTTACATGCGCACACAAATACAGCCATAGATGTATGCACACACAAACATTCATACACCCTCATAAATACTACTTGAACACACGAACACACACACACACACACACAAAATGCAAACTATACATACACACATACACACATACTCGACCCCAGCATTAGATGGCCCAGGAGAGGACTATTTTAAAGTCTCCTCCCAATCCCCCTCTGGACCTAATCCCATTGATTGAGACAAACAACTTCATTGGGGCTAATTATAGATTATCCTGCTCGCCTGAAACAGATGCATCAGTTCCATATGCTAAGCCCAGGGCTGCGCATCGGGCTCCTGGACACACAGCAACGCACGGCACAGCACCGCACGGCACAACAGAGCAAGAGGCCCCCAGTCAGGCTTTACACACACTAGAGTGCACTTCAGAGAAACCCTCTGACAACCCTCTCTCGGTCTCGGCCTCTCTCTGTCTGTCTCCATCCCTCCCTCCCTCTGTTTCTCTTTCTCGATGGGTTTCAACATCCTCTACCAAGAGACCACAGCTGGCTATAAATGGAAACCTGTATTTGACAGAAGACGACGAGTGATCTGAGAGGGGCAGAAGAGACAGAGAGAGACAGAGACAGAGACAGAGACAGAGAGAGAGAGAGAGAGAGAGAGAGAGAGAGAGAGAGAGAGACAGAGATTAAAGGAGGACTGAGCGATGACGAATTCTGTTAGGTTGATTCGTATCTACTTATTATTTATTCCGTGTGTCTACCATCTCCCAAGCAAGAGACTGACTCCTGATCCAGTCCAGATAGCTGTTCCTCTTACTGCTCATAAAAACCAGGTCACCATGGTTATTGTCTTATCTCTTTTTCCCCCCGATGTTTAATTTTGTCCTCAAAAAAAAAAAAAGAGAGAATAAACGAGAGTGCGAATGAATCTCTCTCAAACGACTTCCTGGGCGGGTGTGGCACATACCGAGCCAGGGAGGGGGTCAAAGATGCTTCCCAAAAGATAACAGAAACGTCAATAAACAAGAGCAGAGGGGCGCCGGACCCCGCCCACAGCCTGCCTTTATCGGACAACCGGACCGGCAGCAGCCGGAGGAAGATACTGCGGCCAGCGGCCATTACGGCTCGAAACAGATGGTTAGATAGGAGGACGCTGGCGAGCTAACTCAGACCGCTGGAGCTTCCACAATCGGGAAGATATCAGGGCACTTCAGTCTCACCGGAGAAAAGCCGGGTCAGAAGAGGCTGAAGGATACTCAGTGGGGTGTGTGTGTGTGTGTGTGTGTGTGTGTGTGTGTGTGTGTGTGTGTGTGTGTGTGTGTGTGTGTGTGTGTGTGTGTGTGTGTGTATGCAAGCTGGTGGGTGGGTGGGTGTGTATGGACATTCACTCAGTGTGTGAGAAAGTGTGTGTGTGCAAGTATGTGTGTATGTGCATGAAGCTTGTGTGTGTGCGCGTGTGCACACCAGAGAAAGAGAGAGGGAGAGAGAGAGAGAAAGAGAGAGTGAGTATACCACTAGCAAGACAAGTCATTCTCAAACTGTTCAACCTTATTATGAGATCAGGGTATTTTCCTGTGGTGTGGAATCATGGATTGATAACCCCATTACATAAAATGTTTTGATACAATGAGCCCAAATAACTACTGTGGGATCTGTGTGACCAGCATCCTAAGCAATGCATTCTGTAATATACTACACGGTTCATACACATTTTTGGCAATCATTTTCCATTACGTTTCCATGCGTTTGAGGTACATTTTCATGACCATACATTAAGTCGAACCTTTGAATAGAAAGGTCCCATAATGTGTTTCCAAAAGGTATTGTTATTATCCAAAAGAGCAATTAAGAGTAATCCTTTACTACTGTTTAAAGAAAACTGAACACAAAATATAAATTCAAAAAATGTGTTGACCATACCGGATCGATATTCTACTTGTAGCACACAAATTACCCTTCAGTACGCATGCCCTTTAAAAGGACCTTTTGTCTGCCATCATGCTAACTTCACCACGGCCAAGTGATGTGATCTGCCCAAACATATTGTTTAACCAATAGGCCACAGATTTTTCTCAGTCGATCTTAACTGAACCACATACAGTATACTCTAATATACAGATTTGTGTGAAGCAAAGGTCTACACTATACTAAAAGGCATATACTGGGAAAATGAATGCTGTGCTCAAATGAAAAACAGTACCGAGTTTTAATTAAAACAGGGTAGAGGAGTTAGGAAGGGTTGCAGCCAGTCAAAAGACCAATGCTCTTCAACATATTCATCAGTGAGCTAGCTGTAGCAATCAATCAATCAATCAATCAATCAATCAATCAATCAATCAATCAATATGTCTTGGACTTGTACTCGACAGCACATATATTAAATGCCTTCTCTTTGCAGATGATATGCTGCTATTCACCTTCACATCAGACAAAAATTATCTTTAAAAAAAAAATCTAGAGCATCTGAAAAAAGAATCAACTTGAAAAAGGAAGGTTTAATCTAGCATTGAAAAACCTGGCCAACAAGATATCAAATAGCAAACAAAAATAACATCAACAACATAACTAATATGCATTACATAACATTCTAGGAGGAAGAAATGAAATCAAACAACAAAGTGGAAATCTACAAAACCCTAAACAGAAAGTCCTGTAAAACACCATATCTAATTAACATTAAAGATAGGGACAAAATAATTCAAACAGAATACAGAGTAAGTAATCATCACCTACAAACAGAGGTCAGCAGGCATAAAAGAACATGGATGCCTAGCAATAAGCAAACATGTGGGTACTGTGTACAAGATATAGAACATTAGGAACATTTTCTTCACATTCTTGCCTCAATACGGGAAGCATTTTTTGAAAAAAAAAAAACATGGCAATGAGTTTGAAAATGTATCTCCTGAATTACCCATATTATTGGATGCACAAGCTTAGCGACAGAATATGAGATCACCTGCCATAACAAAAGGGCAACTCTTTAACTCTTAAAGTGGCATAATGCAGTAATTGTACTTCAGGGTTAGGGTTAGGATAAGCAGTTTTACCTTAAAATCACAGCTTAAAAAAAATTGGGGCGCTACAATGACTTTTAATATGGAGAATCGCTTCCGTGCCGTTGCCATACTAGGGTCCATAGGCATATTACTGGGTTATGTAGGTTTGGCTGAAGCCGCCCGGTTTCTACTGTCTGTCGAACTAGTAAGTAGCTTATTTGCCGTCTTGCTTTGTCTTGTGTTGCACTTGCTTGATGTTTGACTGTGTTAGGACAGTTGTTGACTAACTAGTTTGTCATAGTGTCAAAGTAAGCACATTTCAAGCGGTTTCGCTAGTTTTCGCCGCTAGCATCTCGTTAGCGATTAGCAATTGTTCCGTTATGCTGCTTTAATGGAAGAATGTTACCATAACTCATACGGATATGAAATCATATGATTAATAAATTGCAACTAATTCAAATTCAACAGACTTATGTATATATGTTGGTGGGTAAATCTACACTGTGTACATGGATGTGTAAATGGTATACTCTGTTACATGATAATTACTTTTCTTTAATTCTTCTTCTTTTTCTTCTTTTCTTTTTATCTTTTTCATTCACAGTACACCTTACAAAATATTCATGTAAAGTCAATAACTATGTACACTCTACATAGTTTCAAACTTGTGCAACAATGAGTTCATTCATTCATGCCAATGAAGCATAATTTGATTCGATTTGATTTGAAAAAGAGAGAGAGAGAGAGAAAGAGAAAGACAGAGAGAGAAAAAGAGAGAGAGAGAGTGTGTGAGAGAGAGAGTGGAGGGTGGCTCACAGCGGGAGGGTGAATAGTGTTGATCGCAGCCTATCCACCGACATCTGTTGGGCTTTCATAATATCGCAGAGGACACCACCAAAATTGCCCAGCTTTAGGCCAAAAAAAGCACTTAGGAAGCATACACACACACACACACACACACACACACACACACACTCACTCACCCACCTCACTCACTCACTCACCTCACACACACACATTCTGTCAGGGGATGGGAAATTCTCAAATAAGCTGCCTACTCAAGCAGCACCGACATCACATTAACATCACATCGACTTAATTCCATAAATGCACACCCTTCCCTCCTCCTGGATGAGAAGCAGGATATGGCAGCTGTAAATCCCTCCTGCAGAACTTGACATTGGCTTTAACAGGACGTTGGGGAAAGAAAAATGGAGATCCATTTTTATAATTAGCCATGTGTGTGATATAATGAATGAATCATTAAAGAACTATTAAAGACCTTGTTTTAATGTCGTCCCCGTGTGTGGAGGCACTGACACTAATAGGGCTCTCCTGTCTTAAGGCCCCGTCACACCATGACGTTCTGGTCAACGTTCTATGATGTTAGAGGAAACGTTGGTAATCATCCATGGTCGCTGGAATTGCGCCAGAAGAGCTTTGTGTGAAAGCTGGTGAACGCTGTAATCGTCGGTGATCGGAGGAGAACGCTGGTCCAAAAAAAAAGTTTTGAACATGCACAAAAGTTCTCATGGAGATCAGCGTTCTTCAACGTTTCATTTAAACGCTGGAGAACTTTCGTGGAAAGTTTTATTAACTTTGCACGCGTTTGGCTATCATAGTCAGTCGTTGGGTAAGGTAGACTGAGTACAGTTGATGCACCCGAAATAACTTATGTGCGCAGCAATCCTGAGACGTGATTTTTAGTTTGGACATGTCTACTAACGTCCTCTTTGATCCAGGGAAATTTGAGCACCTAACCCATCTCTCGTAGGAAGATATCGGCGAAAGTTTTTTCACCAATTGAAGATCTTGATTTTATCATGTCCCTTCTACAATTAATATGTTATTAACCATACGTGATCAACAAACGCAACTTACATCATTGCAAACGTTATTCTGTGCACTATAAATCTACATATTCCATGCTATCATGTCATGCAAGGTCATTGCATAATCTAGCGAAAAGCGGAGTGGAGGGTATATATGCTTGCTTGAGCCCAGCATGAAGTAGATGTACTGAACTTGAACATAGCTGAGCACTGTTATAGCTGGTGCTGTTCCATGGCAGATGGATATGATATGAAGACTCTTGTGACATGGACAATGTGTGTGGATGTGTTGATGTTTTCTAATAATAAACATTGAGAAACACAAATTTAGTGTCAAATTTAAATAATTTATTTTAATAACATAAAACCCCAGGAATAACGCCCGTTATTTCGTAAATCACAGTCATAATAACAGTAAATCTTCGTCCGAAGACATTGCTAGTGAAAGAGGCTTTGTATTCTTCTTACTTTCAGCAGGATTTATCATCTTCTTACTTGCAGCAGCGCTAGTAGCAGACACGTCAGCACACGTTTGTCGCGCACAAGTGACACGTCACAAGTCGCGGTTACATGCTCCTCATGCGTGAGTCCCACGTTAGTAGTCATGCGTCAGTCCTACGCTATTCTTTCGTTAAGTCACACGCCAGATGTGTCCACATCGCCCTAGAACGCTCGAAATTGAACGATTAGAAAGTTCAGAGAACGTTGACCAGAACGTCATGGTGTGACAGGGCCTTTACCAATGGAGAAACAGCTAGTGGCTAAGACGCTACTGAACAACAGGCCTAATCACAGACACTTACAAAACACTGCACTAGCTATCCACAGCCGAAATTACTTCGACTTCGCACAGAAACGCTTCGTCTCGGAAATCAGGGCGAATTCTCTCAGCAGCGACAGCGTGCCAATGAGGCGTTCAGGCACCGATGTCATTTCTAATGGACGCTGAATCACAGCGTAACTCTTTGGCAATTAAAAATCCATTTAAAGCTACAGCAGTGGACTCATGCATGCAGGCAGGCAGGCAGGCAGGCAGGCAGATCCCAAAGTACTGCAGAGGAGCAGAGGAGCAGGAGCAGCGCCTGCTCCCTCCCCAGCTTAAGTGCACTTTGTTGTGCGGATGCTGCAGCAGGGAGTGGGCACAGGGGGTGGTCTCCACCTACAGCTCCCCTGATGACAGAGAGGTGCTGGGGTTCGGCTTATTTACGGCTCCCGCACCACAGCCTGGTGGCCTACTTTCTGGGGCCGGAGGATTAGCTTGTTCAGTTGAGGTACTCTGAGGTGTGTGGGTGAGTATGCTTGTTTGTGTGTGTTTGTGTGTGTGTGTGTGTGTGTGTGTCAGCAGACCTGCATCCTGCCTCTACTCTGTCTGTGTGCTTTGTAGGTGTGTGTGTGTGTTTTTTTTTTTTTTTTCCTTCATAAGATTGAGTTTGTGAGTGGAAGTCGGTATGAGGGAATATTCTTTCATGTGTTTGTATGCCTGAATTGGATATGAGTGAGTGAGGTAGGGAGACATTAATGAAAAGTCAGAGAGAGAGAGAAAGTAAAGGAAAGAAAGAGAGTGAGCTGAAAGCTGTCAAATGAGGCCTCAGCACACAGATGCTCAGCTGACGCGCCTCTTCCCAAGTTCCCCAGTGACTCTCGCTCCTTTCATGCCCTCCTCTGAAAGGAAAAGCGCGGAGAGAAGAAGAAGAGGGCACTGGGGAGGGAGCAAATACAGGAAGAAAAAATTGGGACTTTACAGACATCTGTTTCTGGGAAACCATCGCTGATCTGTTTTGACATCGCTGAGGCAAGAGCGTCCACTTCACACAGCCACTCCCCACTGTGACTATCTACTGGGAACAATTCTGTGCTTAAAAAAATGATGTTTTGGACTCTTTTTATCATATTGAATAAACAGGTAAAATGTTATATTTCTATTACAGAGCAAAGGCACTAGTTATAATCTCAGCTTTAATCTTTAATTCACAAGGGACATTGCAGTGAGAGTGAGCTTCTGCCTCGTGCACAGAAACATTCATTTGTCCTTACTTTCTGGGTTCTGTGAGCAGAATGGAATCATTTTTGAACTCTCAGTTTTGCAGGAAACATGAGACTCCCTTCCCTATCTCCCGCCCTCCGACTCTGTCCAATTAGATACGGTATGCAGAGTAACAAGCAGATATCAAAGGAATTAAGATAACCAACCAACCAGCCACCCCCCAGCCCTCCACCACCCTCCCATTACAAGCGAAAGAGGCATGGAGGCATTTCCGTGCATGGAGACAGATGCGTTCACAGGCAAACGTCACAGTCGACCGAAAGAGACACAAGCTAATTCTCTGTTCGCCTAAAGCGCTACAGCTTACAGATGGGGGAATGCAAGGAAGCTCAAAGCTCGTTAAACATGACTGCTTGTGTGAGCGAAGTCTAAAGAACAACAATACCAGAGGCAGCTAAAAATCTCCCTGTGTGTGTAGCTGTCACTGTGCAAGTCTGAAATAAAGATAAATATTCCTCAAACAATGGATAATTTACATGCGCAAACAGACCACACGAACCAACACAAATCCATGACAAAGTACATCTATAATACATTGAAAAGGACAAACGGGATTTTCAAATCAATCTTGAAATGGTGATTGGAACACACTGCAGCAGAGCTGATTGCAGGACAATTGACCCTCTGGCCTTCTCACCATCACCACTTCAATCATCATCATCATCAACATCTGACAGTCAATAAGGCCTTAATAGCCACGTTTCCACTATGTGGCCTCAAGGCAGGAGATAGCCCCGCAGTATTGCCCTAAAACCCGCCCATAACATGCTGCCTCAGTGTAAACGGCATCCATCCTACCCATTTCACAAGCGAGTGGGAAGTTCAGATTTAGGCATCATGCGATGTCTGGATGCGACCTACAGTTCAGGAAAGGAATACCATGGAAACCGAAAGTGGCTGTTTGTTTGCTGTTGATGATCTTGGCTTGGTGGGACGTACAGTAAACCCTCATATAAAGCACATCCTTCATGGCGTAAAGACTCATCGGACTTTTATTGCTTAAAATGGTCATGGAATAGAGGCTAATTTAGCAAATCACAATAGCCTGAAGACGCAGCTTTAACATAAGACGGCTAACAGTATAGGCCTAGTTTGCTATTTAAATAAGTAGCCTTTAGTATCTCTAAAGCACACCATGGGCTAGCATAACATGCTAATCGTTCCTCGCAATAAATTCGTTTTAAATGATCATCCAATCTGAATTTGATGGCAATTAAACATCCATACATATTGTGTTCATTTGAGTTTTGTACTGAAATAAGTTGAGCTTTGATCTCCATGCGCCTGTAACAGACTTTGTTTGTAATTGATGCACACCCTGGTGGTTGTACAACTCAACATTTCTTATCGTTTATGCACATCAACAAGTCGGGTATTACAGTCGTGTTGGTTGTTCGCCCCTACTTGATCAAGCTACCATTGCACATTCTTATTAGCTGAAATAATGTATTATGCAGAGCCCTGATTTCGCATGCTGACCAGCTCCAACGATTCTCCATTTTTTATTATCTGTTATCGGTTATTTGGTAGTATGCAAGTTATTTGATAGTGACTAGTTGTCTTGTTTTGCTGTTGAACCTCTCTTGCCTGACTCCTACCTTAAACCTTTTTACTAACACAGCTTCAAGCAGCAGCTAGCCCTGTTTGGCCCAGAAAACCCTGGCCGTTGGCCCAGAGGAGGGATGATCAAGCCCCGAAAGTGACAATGGAAACGCAGCTGGCCTTGGCATGCACTGGCTCACCTGTGTTTGGCCCGATAGTGGAAACGCAGCTAATGAGACCGATGACTCTCCCAGGTTAACTTAATCCATGGCTGTTTGGTAATCCCAATGCCATTTACCGTCCACCCAATCCCCCACTGGGCATCAACTGAGGGCAGGGGGGGAGGGGGAGGAGGGATGGTGGTGGGGGGATGGGGTCGCAGATATGCTGAATAGGGAGGAAGGGATTGTAATTCCCACATCATCCAATTTAGTCCCTGGAGATTACTCATGCCTTCCCCCCACAGCAAACTATACCCCACTCCAGAAATGCCACATATGCATACAGAAGGTGGACACAGACACACACTGCGTTACATTGTGCTTTTGCAAACATGCACTGATATATCTAGGCAGTGCACACGCACGCACGCACGCACGCACGCACGCACGCACGCACGCACGCACGCACGCACACACACACACACACACAGAGAGACACATACATAAACAATCTAGTCCAGACAATGACTCATTCCTTGAGAACATCAGCCTTTGGACAGCCATCACTTTTCCTCAGCCACTGTGGGAGATGGGTGAAGAAGGCATTTAGATTTGGCCTTTGTGGTGAATCAAATGGAACTGAAAAAGCTCATCTCGCCGTACAATTTTCCACACACCTCCCGGGCAGGCTTTTCGGGGAGTAAACGCCCGTGATTATGCTAAAACGCCAGCATACTACTGCTGATCAATTCATCAGGTATTCGGAGAGCACACAGACCCTACCTGTAGGGGAGAGGCTACGCAGTGGCCGTAAATCTCATCAGGAGAGTTTGGCTGAGGGGGGCTGACAGCTCCTTATGAACCCATTTTCCAAATCATTCGTCTCTGCCAACCCCTTCCCCAATCCCCAGGTAAGGTGGATTTTAAACGCTGCTGCCACTCAACGGGGGGAAATTAACACCACTACAATCATATTCAAGACAGAGCAAAGGTTGTCAAAGTGAAAGATAAAGATAAAAGGGTCACAGGAAATAAGAGATGGAAAGCTTAAAGGGGGGATTTACGGCGTTGTCTATCAGAAATGATCCCCTGGGGCTCAGATGCCAAAATGTTCAGTTCAGCAAGATGGATGGCACGAAGAATGGCTAAGGCTTTGGAATGAATACGCCAGAGCCAGTAGATGCGATTCTCCTAAATCTCTACATCTCTCTCTTTGTCTCTCCCTTGATCTCTCCATCTTTCCCTTGCTCTGTCCATCTCTCTCTTTGTCTCTCCCTCTCCCCCTCTCTGAGCGGCTCACTGTCTCTGATTTGTCTCTTTCATCCAGTTTGTTTGTTTGTTTGTTTGTTTGTTTGGCCCCTCTGTTATTCTACTCCGTTAATTGCCGTATGTTGGTGGTGACTCAACTGGTGGGAGCTGTGGTGGTGTTCTGGGTGCCAGTCTATGAGAGTGTGTGTGTTTGTGTTTGTGTGTTTGTGTGTTTGTGTGTTTGTGTAGTGTTTCTGGTAATTCACAAGCCAGGCCTTGCTTTCAGGAATATTCATTTGGTTTTGGTCTGGAAAACTGGTCCTATTTGTCGCCCTGAAAATATGGTCATGTGATCCTATCCTTCAACCTACTAACCCAAGTCCAAAAGAAAGTCCTCAAGGAAGCATAATATTATGAGCACTACAACAACGTGCCCAACACTCAAATTAGTTCCTAGTACGGTAACAGATGCAGGAGAAGAAAGGATGACAAACTGAAGGGTTAATAGGCATCTGCCATTTTCGAAAAGGGACCATTTGTCAGCGCCGGGGCCCCCTTCTACACCCCCTTTTTTCCAATTAGTTAATTTACCAGAGATGACTCCCCTCTCTGATCTCAATGGGGTGGAAAGAAGCCGTTCGTCAGAAGGCCGACACGGAAGGGAAAAGGGAAGAGAGAACGAGGGGAACAGGTCCTGACGTGGTAATTAAAGTTCTAAGGCTCTTAGAAAACTCGTAAGGAGCCACACGGCCGTAAAATTAGAGAGATGACAAGGGTGGAAACGGGGGAAAGAACGAAAGGGAGAAAAAAAAAATGTAAAAAGTGAGCGAGAATGGGAGAGGGAGTGTGAAGCCAGGGGAACAAACGAGAGGAGGAGTAACAAACGAGAAAGAATGGGAGGACGGGAGGACATTTTTTTTACATATTTTTATATATTTTATTTTATATATTGTTTTTCTTATGTTCTGTAGTACTTATTATGTTTTTTATGTTTATTGTCCGCACCAATATGCCAAAACAAATTTCTGGTAGGCGTAAACTTACTTGGCAATAAAAACAATTCTGATTCTGATTTTTCTGATTCTGATGAATGAGAATGAATTGAGTAACATTAGCATGAAAATCTCTTTGAATTGAAAGAACTGTCTCTGGCGTAAGAAAAGCCAGTCTATGACGGCTTGGTAGGATGAGGCAGCTCACAGTGGGGATTTGTCCGGGTCCAAAGCTAAAGACGTCTTGAGGGGTGAAACTCAATGAACTGGACAGGCTTGTGGATGAGCAACAGAGCTGCGCTTAGCTTGATGGCCAGCTGACAGTCGCAGTGACAGGATTCCTTCACAAAGATCTCATACAATCAATCACCCCACAACTGGAAAAAAAAAGGATGCTAAAGTGTTGGATTGAATTCCTTCAGTGTCTTCATGTTTAAGAGAAGACTGAATATATGTCTATTTGCAAAAACCCATATCATTAAAAAGAATCACTGGTGTTGCTGTGTGTTTTTGTGATAATACTTGTGGTTGAATATTTTCAGTGCTACCTGACTTCAATGCTTAAAAGAGAATATTGAGTACTGCACAGCTGCAGTAAATCAGAAATCTGAAATCGGTCCATACCGAGCACAAAATGTCTTTTAGATGTTTTCATATATTTGTTTTGTTTTTCGCATAAAACCCAGCCCATGTCTGATGTCTGGCTTCAACCGCTCAAAATAATTCTCTTTTCCGTTTGGAGAAGTTCCGACAGCGTTTCCTCCCAAGGCCATTGCTCTCTTTTTAGTGCCACTCCATTACAGACGTGCGCCTGAGAATAGATAAGCGCGCTAAAGCCTCTGCAAAGAAAACGGGCCCGGCCCTGCCGCGCCAGGGGGAGATGACAGGATCCCCGAGGAGAGGGTTTTTAGATGAGCCCATTCACCGTGCACCGACCACAAAAGCAGACACAGTCAAGTCCGCTCCCACTGCCTAACAAATGGACCCAATTACTAGATATGAATATTCCATTAGACAAGAGCTCCCACTTCTCTCGCTTGCGTCTCCATCCTCTGCGTCTCCATCCTCTCCTCCTCCACCATCTCCCCCTCCATCCTCTCCTCCTCCACCCTCTCCTCCTCCTGCACCCTCTCCTCCTCCACCCTCCTCCTCTGTCCTCTCCTCCTGTATCCTCTCCTCCTCCACCCTCTCCTCCTCCATCCTCTCCTCCTCCACCCTCTCCTCCTCCACCCTCTCCTCCTCCTGCACCCTCTCCTCCTCCACCCTCCTCCTCTATCCTCTCCTCCTCCACCCTCTCCTCCTCCACCCTCTCCTCCTCCATCCTCTCCTCCTCCACCCTCTCCTCCTCCATCATCTCCTCCTCCACCCTCTCCTCCTCCACCCTCTCCTCCTCCAATGAGGTGGGTCGGACACAAAGCCGCTGATTTGAAGCCACCAGCCCACTTCTTCAAAATGCCACCGCAGGCAGAAAATAGTTTCCAGTAAGGGGACACAGAACAACAATTACAGCTATGGTGGAGTTGTCGTGTGAACGCAAGTGCTCTTCAGGCAGTAAGTGTCAATGGTGAACCATGAAATGTCAGCAGTTCAGAGGGGGATTTAAACAGACCGGATTCCCTTCCCTTCTAACCCTCTTTGGTGGTGTTGAGATGCTGACTGTGGGGCTGGCAGCCAAGGTGTCATGGGACGATTACCGTTAGGCCGTCTCTCCTGAGACACCGTTTCTCAACAGTGAACAGCTGCGTCTGCAATGGAAATGACAGGATGCAGAACACGGTCACTTCCTGTTGTGTGAAACGGTAGCTAACAGTGTGTGTGTATGTGTGTGTGTGTGTGTGTGTGTGTGTGTGTGTGTGTGTGTGTGTGTGTGTGTGTGTGTGTGTGTGTGTGTGTGTGTGTGTGTGTGTGTATGTGTATGTGTGTGTGTCCGAGGGTCCCATACGTACGAGTCAAGATGTGAATGTAGCCTCAAACGCTGAAAGCACTGAAAGACTGAATAACAACAGCCAAGCACCTTCTGTCAGTTTCATTTTCAGATTTGCCTAGAACAACATGAATATTTGGCAAGATAGAAGACTTCCATCAATGCATCACCCAACCGTGTTCCTCAACTGCCTTGATTAAGTGATTTAAAAAAATTATTAGTTCCAGTTCTAAAATGCAAAGGACTGCAAGTCAACCTAGCAGCATGGCGTTCCGCCTTCGACAATATTCACATTCAACCTCACCTTGAGCTTCTTTTTAAGTCCATCTCCGCTGCATTGAACAGGGAGAGGCTGAAGAACCCAGCAAATCAATCGGCCTCTATTATCGGGGGCACAATGGGGTTGTGGGGGCCCCGAGAGAGAGGCAATTTCAGAGTCATTACCTACAATGACACCACGGATGGTGAGGTTTCGAGACTATTCCTATGGCTGCAATGGAAGCGACTCAATAATCCAGCATCTTCCTGAATGCGAAAAGCTTGTGATGACGAGGACTTCACTAAACATCACGGAGATTCAGGGTGAGGATTCAGAAACATGACAATACACTGAATAGCATTTCAGGTATTTCAGAGAAGCAGTGAATTAAAGGCAAAGGTTCATATGGGCTTTTCTGTTCATGCAGGAGTGGAACCCTGGATGCTTTTTACCTCTTGGCACTGGAGCAAAACCTCATGCTTCACTATGCCAAATAATCACGGAAATAACTTCCTTCAACGAAACAAATCAAATTCCCCATTCAGAGGAAACTTGCAAACATATTTCTCTACAGCAGCAAACCTGGAAATGCTGCTGACTTATGCATTCATATTCTCAAACTGCATATCTACAAACGTAACTCGTGTGTGTGTGTGTCTTTACATCAAGGCAAAATTGCTGGATCTAAAGGCAAATCCTTGCTGAGCAAATCAGGCACTATGCAAATAGTTTCAGATGCCATAATTTATTTTCTGGTCTCAGAGAACAAGGGCAACTGTATGCCACACTCCTTAGAATATTCTTCACAAGAAACTGATTGCTGATTACACATTACACATTCTTTCTTCTTTTTTTTTACTAGAAAAAAAAAAATCTTCCATCAGCGAGGCTTCTCTCCAGCACTAGGACTCCCTTGAGTGGCCATCAAGAACAAAAGGGCTGAGGGGAGATTACTGGAATCCCGGGCATGTCAGCTGCCATGGCGACCAAAATGGACCATCACGCCACTATTGGCTGCCTGTGTGCGACAGGCTAACTGACATTGTCTGCTAGCCCACACGCATGACCCTGTGGCGCCACGGTTCAAAAACACTGTCCAGTACAGCCAAGAATACAGCCTCAAATGACACTAAATCAGGGTCATCAGGGATCCATCTGAAATGTAATATTTTAACGAGCACGTTGTTTGTAAATTTGCCGCGAGACCATCTTCAGTGCCAGGGATTAATGGCATCATGTCCATTGTAGGCGACCAAAGAGGATGTAAAACCATTTTGTGAAAGTGGCATTGTCATCAATCTTAAAACAATTTAATCAGGGCCTCGCGCAAACTTGATTTTTGATGTGTGTTACAACGATGACTCGAGGTTCCTCACAGTCATAAATAACGGTGCTTATGCAGCACTGTATGCTAAGCTGGGCCAGAGGGGCTGACGACAAGCAGGAGGATGGCACCAGAGGGAAAACCCGAGCTGATATATCGATCTGTCCCGTCAGACGCGTGGCAGTCATCAGCGAGAGTACCAGCCCGCAACAAAGGGTGAGGGAGGCTCCTCCGGGTCAATGAGAAACACACAAACACACACACACACACACACTTCTCTAGCTTTAGCTCAGAGACATTATGTAGGACTACTTCATAAAAAGGAATGGTGAATGCAATGGAGATGGGGGAGGGAGGGGAGTTACCAAGAAGCACAATACAAGGCTTTCTGTGAGGTTCATGAAGGCTAAGGGCAGGCAGAAAACAACAAAGAAAAAACAACAATGTTCCCGTCTGCTCTGGGAGTCTCCAGTAGCAGCACATAAATGCAAACTCAGTAATGCACTGAGGCAAGACATAC
The DNA here is from genome assembly GCF_900700415.2 of Clupea harengus. Lineage (NCBI taxonomy): Eukaryota > Metazoa > Chordata > Actinopteri > Clupeiformes > Clupeidae > Clupea > Clupea harengus. The sequence continues at coordinate 7,392,915 of NC_045156.1, read as the reverse complement.
ACATTTACAGGAATGCAGTAGAAATGTATGACTTGCTTGATATTTATTTTAAAACCCCATTATGCCTCCATTTTTTGCTACTCAGCTCCTCCTAAAGTTGCGGAGTGTAGTTTATTTTACACCACTATCGTCAATACCAATTGCACTTTGAGACCCCCTAATGGACAGTGGTACAGGTGTGTTTGTTGACAAGCTGAAGGATATGGAACCAGCAAAGACAACACCAGAAGCCAAAGAAGCTGTTGACTGACAAGGTGGAGTAGCATTACAAGATTTTACACAAATATGACTCTGCATAGTTTTATTTATTGTCACATTGGAGATGAACGCTAAACATAACCAAAAGAATAACAAAAAAGGAATGACAAATCTTCAGTTTTGCTGAAATACTGCTTGTATTTTCAGCCTATATATATTGTTTTCTAAGCATTTGAATGCAGATTATGTGTAATCTAATAAAATGTTGTTGGCTGGCAGGGATGTTTATGATGATAAACTAGCGGGTCAACAACTTTCATAACACAGCCAAACATCAAACAAGCGCAACAGAAGACATAGCAAGTCTAATAAGTTATTACTGACTAGTACGACAGAAAGAATGCCAGCTGGGCATCTCTTTTAGCTCTTGCCTACGAGTAAAAGCTAGTCCGAGACTGACTCTTGGTGTCTCTGGTTGCATTCTGTTTTTGTCTTGCTCGCTTCCTCTGACAACATCTTCCTTGGTTTCTTTGTCCATATGATGTCAATACAAAGAATACTGTGCTAGCTTCTTCTTATAGCTAGCAGAAGAGCCTAGTTGTTGTTGTGTGAGGTGGTGCCATAAAGCATCGTTCTCGCGAGAGGTGTCATGCCCTCCCTGTGTACCTAAGTAACATTTACAGTTACAGTGCAATACCAGGCGTACCAGGCATGCTGTGGCAGTGACACAGACGCCATTCTCCGTATAACAAATCAGTGTAGCACCAAAATTATTTTGAAGCTGTTTTCGGGTCAAATTGTTACACAATGTTGCTTTAAAATAATATGACTGGACGCTCCTCTCCCCTTTTCACAATATGGCTGCTCAAATGCAGCTATTTCATGCTATGTCATGCTATTTTTATGGCCATCTTAGTTCTCAACACTTCCCACGTTCTGTCAAGTGAGAAAACAGACAAAGAAGTTAAGACTCACACATGCAAAGTGCACACAATGTGCATTCAGACATTCAAATCCCCACGTGTCAAAAGTTCTGTTCTCTACTACCAATGCTCAGCTTGGCTTCAAGGGAAAACACGCCTGTGTGAATAAATGGATGAAATTACCATATGCTTCGAACACACGCCTGGCCAAACTATCATTTTCCATTCATACAGAGCAACATGCACAGCAGGCATGGGGGATGGGGGGGGGGGGCACTGAAAACCACGTCAGCTGCTGTTTTCGCAGCCAGTGATCGCACATCCAGTGGTTTTAATGGCAGCCTCCAGCCCACTGGGTGGAGCTTCCAGTGGGCATTCTGGCATTCTCCACCGCTCTCAAGCCATTAAGCACTGTCTGTCGGCCACTTGTGGATTTGAGGGTTTGTTTTTGTAGGAGGGTGGGATGGGGTGGTGGTGGGGTGCGGCTGAGTGAGTTAATTTAAGCATCTCTGCAGTCACAAGTGTCAGAGCCAGAGCTCAATTTGTGTGGCACAGAAAAAAAAAGAGGAAATAAATGGTGCAAATGCAGCGCTTTAGTGCCTCATTAAATTTCCGGCTTCTTTCAAGTGTGCCACAGAGAGCCCAGTGCAACAGCTTAAACAGACACAACCAATAAACACAGATTTAAAGAGGTCGGTGTGGGCAAAAAATCAACAACTATACAGGCCACACCATTTTCTTCCACTACCATGAATTTGAAATGAAACCAATTGAATGGAGAACAACACATAAACTAATAAAAAAGCTATTTGTTACAGCATTTGGACCAAATACATACAGCACCCTGGGACACTATAGAGGTGGTTATTAGACACATTTACATTTACAGATAATGAGGCCGATTGCCCTTTTCAAAGCAACACAAAGGCAAATCTTAGAGGACACACATCGTTTCTCACACCTCCATTAGCCTCAACAAATGTGCAGCTATTAGTTGAGCTGTCTGGTTCTGGTGCCTTTAAGGCTAATAGGATGGCTATACCTTACATAGCTATAACCATTGTGATCGGCATCATCTGAACAGTTATAAACAAAGGGAGTTGGTATCATAAGGACAGCTATACACATGCTAAGTCAGCATCATCAGCACCACTATAACCATGGTGATTCTGCATCATCAGCACCACTGTAAGCACGTGGAGTCTGGACCCGTCCGAGTCGAGATCTTACCTTCGTCTGGGTCATTCCTGGCAGAAGCCTCCAGCAGGGCCACGCTGGCGGAGAAGGACACACGCTTGCGGTTTTCGGCGTGCAGGGCACTGAGGCCGCCCCCGCGGCGCTGCTTGTCGGCCTTGCGCTTCTTGCTCTGCATCTCCTTCTCGTAGGAGGCCCAGCGCTTGAGTTGCTGCGCCCGGCGCTTCTGGGCCGCCCGCAGGCGCTCTAGGCTGGGCACCTTGTCCAGCTGCTGCAGCTCATTCAGCAGCTCCATGTGGTTGGCCATGGCTGGGTCCAGCAGGCAGATGCCGGGCAGCAGAGGAGGAGGAGGAGGAAGAGGAAGAGATGGAGGAGGGAGGAAGGAAGGATTCCTAGCAGGGGCCGTTCCTTAGGGCCAGATCTCCTCCCATCTTTTAACCCAGCTCAGCAGCGCACCATCTGTTGAGAGATGGAGAGGGCGGTCAGCTGGACAGCTATGATATGAGTCTGACTGACAGATGAAAGATGTGTGTAGCTAGGGGAGACTTCTCCGGCTAGGATTCAATGAAGCAAAAAAAATTAAAAATAAAAGATAAAATATTTGCAGCTCTAGCTCTTATAGAACTTAACCTCTGCTGTTGGCTCTCTCTTGATGGAAACATGTTTTGAACTGGAGATCTTTGGAGAAAAAAAAAAAAGAACTTTGGCATATGTACACATACAGAAATCTTTCCCCAAGTATGTAGGCCTACTCACGAAGGTGGCAGGATTTTCAGCAGTCCCCCATGGTATTTGCACAATGTGTCCTCATGTAGAGCACACACAACAGAACTAGCAGAAACTCAATAACATTGGCTGCTGGCTGTCAGGCGGTTTTGGGGATTACTATTGGGCTTTCTAAATTTCATAGAGGATGAGCAAGGAGGCCTGACAGGCGCTGGGATCCGAAGAAGATGAGGGGTTTTGCACATAAGCCCCGAGCGACGATGGGGGAGACTTTGTACTACTTGGTACTACTTTCTTCTCGGCTGCCTCGGCGTAGTGTGAATTTTCCATTTGCTCAGCAGAGCCGTTATTCGTCTCTCTTATATCCTGTTCAGACCAGACCCCACCATCACCACCACCACAAACACACACACACGTAAACTAGATTCACCACTTCCTGGACTCAACAGAGCATCAACAGCATAGATCACATCTCTGCCTACCCAGAGCAGGGCCGATGCAGAAATCGTGTGAATTGAGGTGAGAGGAAAATGCGTGGGGGGGGGAAAGATGTTTCACAGTCTGTTTCAGGGGCTACTAACATAACAGGTCCACTGATAAGCTTTCGTCCTACATTCCCCTTCTTAAGAACTGAATTCAATCCTTCCAGGCAGCTGGTTATATGAAATATTCACCAACAAAGAGAATATAACCACAATTTTGATGAAGCTATGTTAGGCATGGCTGCTTCATTAGCACCTAATTAGTGAACAATTGCTGTATCGATCACTTGTGAATTTCCATGAAACGTCTGTTTGCACAGCAGTTAGTTTGATGTGTGGTCAATAGTGATAAGAGCAGCTGTTATTAGACATTTGCTTTGTTTACCGGGGGAACTGTGCCGTCTTACCACAGACTACTGGGGAGGGGGAGAGGGGTGGTGCTGTTTTCTAAGGAGAACCAGTCAAAATGAATTACATCCTGGAAAAAAACACACGAAGAAAACAAACATGTAATTTTGACTAGTCATGTCACATCCTGAGCCTCTGGGGCACCAGCGCTTTAGGCAGAGTTAAACGCCAGGCCGAGACTCGGACCGCGGAGAGGAAGTCACAGGCAAGAGAACTTCCTGTAACACTGGCTGCATGAGGTTAGTCATGAACAGCCTAATCTAATCAGCCAGACAGGAGAAATGGATGAGAGAGTGTGAGACGGACGGGGACAGGGGACTAAGAGAAGGATGATGGCAGAGAGAGAGAGAGAAAGAAAGAAAGAGAGAGAGAGAGAGAGAGAGAAAGAAAGAGAGAGCGCAAAAAGCTTTTATCACAGTGAAAGAGCTACTTCCATTTGGCCTTAGAGATTCAGCTACGCTGATAAACTGTCTAGAACTACAAGAACCAGGCATATGTAAAATAATCACCAGCTTCCCACACAAATAGAGCATATGGCATTCGTTTTACTGGAGACAGAGCAGTCCTCTGGGCCAAAAAGATGAAGAAACTTGCATTTCTCTTTCAGACTTTTGTCCAGTCTCATCCTCAGGACATACCACAACGTGATTTGTGGGGATGAAGAGACACCACAGTGCAAAAACGACAAAGCTGCTGCTGCTGCGGCTTTGGCTGCGCTCAGATGGACTGTTAATCAGCACTGAATCCCCCAAACGCGGACAGGCCAGCTGCCGTCCCAGAGGACACGGCTCAGTGGGCCATTTAAAACCCACGAAAAAATATGTTGTCGGACGGCTTAATGCTCGAGTGGCTAACGCTCAGCCTCGCGCTCTGTGCCGTGGGGGGAAAAGGCGTGTAAATGCGTGCTAATGCTATTGAGTTACCCTTCGGGGGCCTATAACATCAGGACGTAAGTGTGTGAGTGTGTGTGTGTGTGTGTGTGTGTGTTGGGGGGGGGGGTTGTGGTGGAGAGTGTTAGTCATCAGATTCTGCAGGGGCCTTTTAAAACATGGCACAGCTGACTAGGATGATGTCCTGGTTGTGTTTTCCCCTCTCTGCACAAGAGAGGAGAGCAGTACAGCTCAGGAGATGAAATGAATTATGAGGTGTAGGACCCTGTGTGTGTGTGTGTGTGTGTAAACTACTAACAGCATTACCACCAGCCAGATGAGGCCTGTTGATCAAATCAGAGAGCGAAATTACATTACCTACTGCAAACACAGAGACAAACACACACATACGTACAGACGCACCCACACACTCACACGACACATTTGACATCTAGCTAACTAGGCCAAGGAGAAAATGAAACACACATGTCCATGCAACGTGTCAGTGCTGCTTCCGGCCGTACACCCATACGCCAGTCTCTGTCTCTCCACCTCTGTCAACCTATAGCCAGAGTGCATCAGTTATACATATCACCATCCAGGAAGTCTCCATATTTTCATTTTGCACAAAATAAAACAATAAGAAGTCTGTGTATGCGTGTGTGTTACATCAGTGTACATCAAAGAGAGGGGCCAGGAAAAAAACAAGAGATGAAAAAATATATATAAATTTGAGCATGGGTCTTAAAAACTCAAAATCAAAAATAGAGATTACAAATTACCCAGTCCTGGTAATGCTCATGCCCAAACACAATCACACGCCATCAAAAGATTACGCAGAATCAATAATTCCATGGATCACGCTAAGTCTTGGCATGCTAAATACTCAACAAAACCGTTATGCAAGCAAGCTAGTGCGTTGGTGACGCTTTTGTTGTTGCACTGTTTAGTCAGCCCTGTGAGTGGACAGTTACATGGGTTGGTGTGTGTGCGTGCATGCATGTGTGTGTGTCAACAACAACAACAACAACAACAAAAAGGGGGTGCTCTCCACCTGACAACTTCTGTTGACCAGCAAGATGATACATGAAATGGAACAGCACACCCCACTCAGCAGCCTACACACCACCACACCTCTAACACCACCACCACCACCAACACCACCTCATCCCTCTACCATCACGTACTCCAAGCCCCCCTCGCCTTCGCAACCTCTGGGCAACCAATAAGACTGATTAAGGCAATTCTCTAGGGATAGAAGGGCCAGGCAGGTAGTGGACATTGGCTCTGCCAGTCTTCTGCACAGACAGCTCAGATGGGGGGCCAACTCACAGCTCCCCCCCCACCCCCCAACCTCTGTGCATCCACTCAGGGATCGATGCACTGCCATATCGGCAGAAAGCGAAGGGACTGGCTGCTGATGTGTAATGATCCTTTTGCAGCCAGTGTCACTAACACAGTTCCAGTCAATCAGAAAAGGGTCATCTGGGAGAGGACAGACAGAGGCAGAGGCAGAGGCAGAGGCAGAGGCAGAGGCAGAGGCAGAGGCAGAGGCAGAGGCAGAGGCAGAGACAGAGACAGAGGACAGAGGACAGAGGCAGAGACAGAAGTCCAACTGGAGAAGACTAGACCGGAGGCTAAGGGACTGAGCAGGGCTGCCAAAGCTGCTCTTCCTGCCTTGAGTTCTCTTCTCTCCAGATGATCATGACAATGAGATAAAGCACGTATTTGTTATCAAGGGACATTGTGTAATCACTGGCCAAAAGAGAGGAGGAATCACATTATTTTAGCAACAAAGTGAAGCTTTTGTCTGAACAGACATGGCATAGAGATGAACATCCTGCATTCTACTGAGCCCCCAACTCCTGATGCTAAACACTACACCCAGATATCACCTTATCTGACACAGTTGCGAGATTGATGTTGACTGAGTTTTTGAGTTTTGGCTGTGAAGGCTTTTCTTGTTTCCTGTTCATCTTTGAGGTAACTGTCACTGTGTCACTCAAAATGTTGCAGATAACGCTATCGAAGGCATTTCATTCCCATCATTTTATGTGAAGTGTCAACTTCCGCAGATTTCCTTACTGAATTCTGCGAAAATCCTGCCATTTTCAGGTCTTCTGTGTTTTGTTAATGAAGAAGTAATAACATGTTGCTTAATGGAACTGGAACGTAGCCAGTTTATATGTCTGTCTGAATGAGCCTGAATGAATGAGTGTGTGTGTGTGTCTGCACACAAGAGAGGAGAGCAGTACAGCTCAGGAGATTAAATGAATTATGAGGTGTAGGACCCAGTGTGTGTGTGTGTGTGTAAACTACTAACAGCATTACCACCAGCACAACTCTGAATGAGTGTGTGTGTGTGTGTGTGTGTGTGTGTGTGTGTGTCCACATGAGTCTGAATGAGTGTGTGTCCGCATGAGTGTGTCTGAGTGTGTCTGAGTTGACTGTGTGTGTGTGTGTGTGTGTGTGTGTGTGTGTGTGTGTGTTGACTGTGTGTGTTGTTGGGGCCCAGGCTGGCCTGGCTTCAGTGCCCGTGTTCCGGCCCACTGACTGCGTCTCCAGGTCGTTGCTAATTCATGTAATCACCCATCAGCAGAGCCGCTTCAAGCTGCTGCTCCCCCTTGCACCCCTACCACACAGCATGGACAGGAGCACAGAGAGACAGAGACAGAGACAGAGAGAGAGAGAGAGAGAGAGGGAGGGAGGAGCGGGGCAGGGAAAAGGAGACAGAGAGCAGGACAGGTCAGGGAGAGAGAGAGGGGGAGAGAGAAAAAAAGGAAAAGTAAGCAGGACAGGGCAGAAAGAGAGAGACACACAGAGGGGAGAGAGAAAGAGATGAGGGTCAGAGAGGTGGAGAGAAAGAAACAGAGAGTGGATAGGAGAAATGCAGAGAGAGGGATGGAGAGAATAACAAAAGTGAGGAATGGGGATGAGAAGAGACAGAAACAGGGTAGAGACACAGAGGAAGAGGAATGCAGATCTGGCACACAGACTAATAGACAGCAGACCACCTGCCTGCCTGCCCACGGACATCAATTATTCAACTGCAATTTCAATTGGAATATTTCTCATCTGTTATCTTAGCTTCAGCTCCGCTTCAGACGGTCTCATCACGTGACTGGAGAGTCTGTATGTTTGTTCACCCCATGTCGGCTATTTCTGTACACTTTCATGTCTACGTCAAATCAAATCAGCCCCTTAGGGATTCATTATGTTATATTGTATTGTTAGGCAGAGAGAGAGAGTATGTGTGCGTGTGCGCGTGTGCGTGCGCGAGGTACGAGGAAGAGAGAGACAAGGGATTAGAGAGTGGGACAGTGGAGAGAAAGACAGGGAACAGAAGAGACAGGCAGAGATGAGTGGAAAAGAACAGAGAGAGGGGCATAACTGTGAAGAGGAGGTGAGAGAGAGAGACAGAGACAGAGAGACAGAGAGACAGATACAGAGAGCTTCAAAGGGTTATAGCAGGGAGAAGGACAGACAGAAGAGGAGGAGAGACAAGCTGCTGAGAGGAAGTGAAGGGAATAGAGAGAGAGTGAGGGATAGAAAGCTCAACAGAGTGAAGGAGGAGAGGACTGGACAGCTGTTTTTTTTTTTCAAGGTCATATTCACCTTTGTGTTTCATGAGGATGGGCTCTGATGGTGTCAACTGAGAAGACACTGCTCCATGTTTCTCCCCAGTCAGCGCTGTGTTTGCCCAACACATACTGCAGCAGACACTGCCAACACACCCACTGATAGACCGAGTCAGCGTGTGTGTGTGTGTGTGTGTGAGAGTGTGTGTTATGTGTGTGTGTGTGTGTGTGTGTGTGTTATGTGTGTGTGTGTGTGTGTGTGAGTGAGAGAGAGAGAGAGATAGATAGAGAGAGATAAACAGACAGACAGAGAGAGAAAGAGAAGAAGAGAGAGAGAGAGAGAGAGAGAGAGAGAGAGAGAGAGAAACGATAAATAAATACCGGCTGCAAGTCTAGCCACAGTCACATCGTTTATCAAAATATTAGCATAGTTTCACAATGACACAGCAATTACAAAATAAAACAGCGTCGCCAACGCCACAAGCATCCCTACTATGAGAGGCATGCACTGCTCAGACTGAAGTCCAGTGCGAGGGTAGCCCCGGCAATACATACCAGGAGAACCAGCCACATGTGAACACACAGCCCCCATTGTCCACAGCCAAAAATATTAGTGGAGCTGTTCTCCATCCACACTGGCGCTCTGTTTTACTGGGGGCACTTAACATTTATTTATGAGCTGCACTCAAGCTAAACAAGACGCTCATGGGCTAGCGGGAGGAGCTGAGGGCCCGTGTGGGAGTTAAGCAGACGGTTGACCTTTGACCCTACTGGGTTTACTAACGCCCCCCCCCCCACCCCCCCGACCGACACGCCCATGACCCCTTTGCACATCCACTCATCACAGCTTGCATAGCGATCGGTTGCCGTGGCACCCCAGAGACATCTCCTCAAAGGGAGGAGCAGTTGTCCTGGATTGGGAGAGAGTTTGTGTGTGTGTCTGTGTGAGTTTGTGTGTGTGTGTGTGTGTGTGTGTGTGTGTGTGTGTGTGGCCTCCTGCTGAACTCCTCACATATCTTCATGGCATAATTTTGGCCGGGCCTTTTGCAACAGGAAGGTAAAAAAAAAAAATCCTACTATCAAACTGGCTTTGCCAAAAAATAAAAAAAGAGAGAGAGAGAGAGAGAGACAAAAGCACATTCTTTGATGAGGAGAGAGATAAAAGAGAATAGGGAATGGATTTGCACATTTATCACAGTGCATAGTGCTGAGAGAGAGAGAGAGAGAGAGAAAAAGAGAGATGTACCAGCTTCCTCCCATTCCCTATCGGCATATTCAGACCGACAGTTTGTGCCGCTGGTTTTGTGGGTTTCATGTCTGACCGTGGTGGTGCTGCTGTAGCTCCAACACAGCTCTTTTAGCACCCGTCTGAAAGGAGGCGAGCTGCTGTAGCCCGTAGCCCCAACACAGCTCTTTTAGCACCCGTCTGAAAGGAGACGTGCAGTAGCTCCAACACAGCTCTTTTAGCACCCGTCTGAAAGGAGACGTGCAGTAGCTCCAACACAGCTCCTTTAGCACCCGTCTGAAAGGAGGCGAGCTGCTGTAGCTCCTGCAGGGGGCCGGGAGGAGTGCTATAAAAGCCTTTGGGATGGAAATGTGACTCCAGAGGGGCACTGGATGATCTGCCTCTGTGATGCAGCATGTGAGGCTCATTCATGTAAAGGGGAGAACAGAGGTTAAATACAAAGAGAGAGAGAGAGAGAGAGCACAGCATCGATACAGGCTTTATCAGACACATGACGCTTCATTTTATTGACGTTTGCCGGTCACTTCTGTAAGCTCATAAAAGCGACCCTCCCTTTCTCTGTTATGAGTATCTCTCGCCTGGTACTTTGCTTGTTTTGACTCGCTCTCAGTGCTCCTCTCCACCTCACATTGCTGGAAAGAGTAGAGAAGACAGGAAAAAGAAGAGGAGAGGAGAGGAGTTCTTTTGTCTAATGCCAATGCTGCTCTCAATGCTCCTCTCCACCTCACTCATCCACTCCCCTCCGAATAAAAGAGAGTGGTCTTGACTCCTGACTGCACCAAGCCTGTCCAATGAATGGGTCTTCATCTCACTCATGCCCTTATCTTTTCTTCTGACCTCCATTTTCTCTCTCGGTTTCCTGTCTCTCACACACTCACTCTCTCGTTCTTTTTATCCTCTCTGCCACTCTCTCGCTCTCTCTCTCTCCCTCATGCGTCCTTTTAAGAGGACGTTTTATTCTGTCAGGATTACTTGCCCTACTTGGTGCTAGGGTGGCATAGAGTTTATTTCTCTAATGCTTGTACCGTCTTTTTTCTCTCACTCTCCCTCGCTTGCTCTCTCTCTTTTCTCTCTCTTCTTTTTTTAAAACACTAGGGCCAAACTGGATTCTGGGTCATTGTGTCCCCAGTCGTCAGAACAAACCGGGGCAGCTATACAAAGCCTGGACTAGCTAGCGATACCACGGCGCGTGACAAGGCTCAGTCAGCCACGCCAGCCTTCCACAGCGGGTCAGTGGACAAGGGGGGCAGGCCCCAAAGGGCCGAGAAGGGGGAAATGAGGGGAGACTGGAGGACCATCAGAGCGTAGCTGTGAACTACAACACAGCTGTGCCAAGAGGTCCACTACAAGAAGGCTACCAAGAAATGCAGCTCGTACATGCTACGGTGTAAAACCTAACATTGTGGTTCCCTCCCGACGAAACTAAGACTTGGATTATACGATGTTTGATACATTTCGAGTTTAGAGGTTTGTTAGTACTGTCTATATAAGCCATACCATAATTATCTATGGTATAAAGGTTATACAACAATGCTCAATGACACACAACATTTTAAAATCTTCCCTCACAGTTGACTATTGTAGCCACCCGGTGCCAAACACAGAACAGCTTCCAGTGACGCTGTGCACTGCAGCAGACTGTCAGAGCAGACAAGGTTCATGTCTGGGGCAATGGGTGATAGTAGTACTGGTCATCATCAACAACTCCAATCCACCCTCTGCTAATAGCAGACAACGCCCACCATCCAGATGCAGCTGGCTGGCCTCCTCCCAGCCCCCGCCCACACTGTCTCCATCCCAGGGGTGAAGGTGTCCTGTCCCCTTGGGTCATCTGGAGCGCATCTGCTCAGTTTCTTCATCCAGCTGACCGACATGAACACACACACACACACACACACACACACACACACCCACACACACACGGTAGGGTGGGGTTTGTCTGAGGCACGCTATAGGCTGTGACATCAGCAGTTCTGTTTGTTTTGGAACACCATGCACCAGATGTATTTTTAAAACACCACTGCAATTGTGCAATTTTGCAGACCATTGTTCCAACTGCTGCCACTGCTGCTGCTGCTGCTGCTGCTGCTGCTTCTGCCACTGCTGCTGCTGCCAGCTTAGCAGGGAACGTTCAATAGACCTCATTTCGCCCCCAGGTCTTTTTTCTCACACATGTGGGCAAGGGGTACACCGGAAAGATGTGTCATTTCCCTTGAAAACACTGGCTGCTGTGTGTTCACGTTCCCCACTGAGCTCAAACTATAAATGGTGATGAGGGGTCTCTCAACGCCATTAGGGGTGTACGAAAATATCAATACACTTGAGTATCGTTGTATTAAGTTTTGTGATACTGCACTGATTCTCAAAAAAACATTGTATTGATTTTTAATTAATATCTTACCTGCAATGATGTGTGGCATAACAGTGTTTAGCCAAGTAATCTATCCCTGGACAGCCTAGGGAAGACTCCCTGTAGGGAATTACTCTAATGGTCTCAAACTATAAACGGTGATGTGTCCCTCAACGCCATTAGGGGTGTAAGAAAATATCAATACACTTCAGTATCGTAATTATGGTTTGTGATACTGCACTGATTCTCAAAAACACTGTATCGATTTTTTTATTAATAGCTTCCCTGCAAAAGATTTGTGTCAGACAGTGGTTCATTTTGTGTTGTGCTTAAACCCCCAAACGCTTGATAGCAGTGTTGTAATCCATTTGACTCTACCACGTTTTGGACTCAGATTGTATGCATATGGTGGTGTGTTCCATATACAGTACAGACAGTTTTCCTAAAATTAGAATAACTAAATCAAATTAAAAAAAATCATCTTGCTTACAGTATCTCAATATATGGAATCGTTACCCCTGTATCATGATACGTATTGTATTGCTAGATTATTGCCAATACACTGCCTTAGACGCTATGAAAGTTAATCTCACCCCCACACAGATAACTCCCATCCATCTCTTTGCTATGCTGAAAATGACTCGTCCCTCAACAACTTGTGGATTCACTTTCCACATTCCAAGTGAATAATTTGGTGGTAGAAAAATTCAACATGTTTCTAACCCCATTAAAATGTGAGTGGGAGCACAGTTAACAGCAGTAAAGGCTGCATTTGAGCCTCGTCTGGTGCAGCTGGGTTGCTAATAATTGTTCACTTCTAATGATTAAAAAAAGAATGAAAATCCCAAAGCTAGTGGACTGGTTACTACCTGCTCCTCCTGTCCTACAAAAACTGTCTCACTCAGTAGAGATGACAGCATACATCCACGAGGCACTGAGAAACACAGACAGACAGACACACACACACACACACACACACACACACACACACTCATCCAGATCTAGAGAGAGATATAGAGAGATAGAGAGAGAGAGAGAGAGAACGAGAACAGAAACAGAGAAATATATACTCAAAGAGACATGCATGCACACAAACACACACACATACACACACACACACACACGCACACAGAAGCACACATAAACACACAGATGTACCCACGCAGATGTACATGCACGCATTTGCATGCACACATACACACACACTTCCCAGTGTTTCCCCTACCGTTATATTAGGGGGGCGCCCCGCCCCCCCAACGGCACCCCCCGCCCCCCCTGGAAGGTCAAGTTAATTTTGTTACATTTTATTTTCTATAAAGCGCCAGATCACAACGGAAGTAATTTAAGGTTACCTTTCCTATAGAACAGGTCTATAGCTTGTTCTTTTATTAAACAAAATAAATAGCCTTATGTTATTTATCTTATTTACACGACGGCATGTAATTTCTGTCTCTACATGGTCGCGCGTTTACAATTCTCTGCTCTCTGTATCGCGCATGGCAGAGTTCCGCCGCGATGCGCACAAACAAACACAAACACACACACACACACACACACACACACGTGCGCGCACACACAAGTGAGCACGCTCCCACCAGCGGACAGAATTGGGCTTAAGAATCAGTGCACAGCTACGGACACTTTTAAGCTTTAAAAAAACTAATAACCAGGCGTTCATGAATCCGGCAGAGATCTTTTTCTAGGTAGGGTCGACAATGAGGCCCAATGAGAATGGCTACAACAGACGTGGAAACAGAACGTACAGAATGTCCGCACCGAAAATTCAGAAATAGATGTGGCTTCCATTTTTTATCATTTTCCGCGAGTTGTGCGTGGCCCTTTTTACATAGAGTATGGTAATAAATCTATGAAATGTAACGAAAATTATTTATTTTGCTGTGAATAATGAAGGAAGCAATAAATCCGATTATTTGCCAAACCCTCAAGAGCTGTTGCCATGGAGATTTAACGTTACTTTCTGTTTGAAGACAAGGTAGCAGCTAGTGTTGAAAATTGAAATTGGACGACAACAAGGATAGCAAAACAGATTGATAAGCAATGAGAACGGCAGAAACACAGGCAGGACGTCAGATGACGAGACAGATCATAGTGACACAGGCTGTGTTTTTTTTCCCCGTCATATGAAGGCTGAGACATTCATAACATTTTATTCAGTCGTACTGGTCCTTTTGTAATGCCAACATGTGCACTTCGTTGTGGATAAGTAAAGCCTATTTTGCTACATTTTTGTAGTCCTGGTAATCTTTTGTTTGGCATATTGGTGAGGTTATTAAGAGGACCATTTCTCAATCGTTTTGTTCTTGATGAATTAATGTTTGTTTATTAATCAATTATTTTTCAACAAATAACTCAATTATAATTACAAAGAGGACAATTCACAACTTTTTATCGCAACTTTAACTTGTTTTGCCAATTTCATTGCAACAAAAACCTAAAAATAAAAACTTTCATCGCAACTTTTTGGAAAAGCTCCTGCGAAATCAGGAATTTTAGGCCACAAATATCTCAAAAAATTTTCTTCCAGAATCCCAGAAAGATACACCACTGCAGCGACAAAAGCTGCACACTTTGTGGATAATTGTCATAAAAAGACATGTTCCGATGTTTAGTTGTTATATTGACTGCTGTCATTAAAAGAAACACATGAACACCATGATTCCTTTGAGCGTTTGTGTCGGTGGCCATGCCACGCCGCGCCGCGCACCGTGCACCGTGCCGCAGCCCCCCCCCCCCCCCAAAGCTGTAAACCTAGGGGAAACACTGCTTCCACATGCAATTACAACTAATTGCAAATTAATCTTGACAGGCATGGGTATTTTAAAGGCATGAGACCCACACATAGTGGGGTGGGAAATGAAGTCCAGTCTGCAGCTCCAGTCCCATCCACCCCAGCGATGCTGTCCAGTCTGCAGCGCTATCCACCCCAGCGATGCTGGCGGCCTGCTGAGTCTGTGCATATTAGCCCAGCGTAATGAGGACAGTGTAGCACTGAGAGGTACACAGACAGCAGGCTGTGAGCATGCACACAAACACACACACACACACACAAACACAAACACCTCAGGCTCTGCAGTAGTCTTGGTACAAGCAGGCACAGCAAAACACATTCCGTTTAAAGAGACAGGGTCAGATGCACAGCGTGCTCAAAATATTAGAGGGGCCCACATTTTTTAAGGCAGGTGGGGAAATTAACATGCTCCTTTTAACAAAAAGGACACCGACACACACACACACACACACACACACACACACCAACAAACAGAAATACTCTGAGGTTACCAAGAACTCTATGGCTTTGAAGTGTGCCAGCTTTGAAGGTTTCCGACTCTCAAAGTCTTCATGCCGTGAAAACATGTAAACATCAATTAAAGCGCTAATGAGGATGCACACAATGATCCGAACCATCCGAACACGCAATGGCTGTCTTTAGACAAGCAACCACCCTTTGTCACGTAAATCACTCAAAAGCCTTCCATGAAATTCAATGCTTTCGCAATCACACGTGCCAATTAGTTGGGCTCGGGCTTGGACCAAGACGTGCTATAAAAGCAACATGTGTTCCGCTTACATCTTCTAGAGAGGAACTGAGAAACCTCACAAACATTAGAGAATATAAAAGGCTTCTACTGTATCAGGCGTGTGCATGACTGTCAGGCTTGCTCTGGAACTGGAAGTTTCAGGCCGTGGTCTTTGCATGCAACAACAATGCAAGGAACAAATCCTTCACAATGGCCTCCTGCTCGTTGCTCCCTTCCTGGCATTCGCGAGCAGGCAGGCCAACTCTTATGATCTCACTTCCTGTGCCCAGGCCCTTCACACTCACTGATTGGATGCAGGCGTGCCAGAGGAACGTTTCTGGGAGGGTCGAGGGGATTGCGCTCCCCTACTACACCTTCATACCAGAGTGCTGCCATGTCAGTTTCTGCAATCTGAAGGCATAAATGTAGATGACAGGCATGCACGAACACCCTCATACAAATATGCGCACACACACACACACACACACACACACACATAGCAGGAGAGACGACAAAAATAGATGACGTAGCAAATGACCAAGCACACACCATCATGCATGCATGTCAAATGCATACCGGACATGCATATGCACACAAACAAATATCAACACATGCACAGGCATACAAAGGGTAATTGAAACAGTGACAGGAACCCATGCAAATGTGATGGTGACAGCAGCAAGTCCACAGGCATGGGCACACGCACGCGCACGCACACACTCACACACACGCACAAACACACACACACACAAACTCTTGCTGTGCGCCTCCTGCAGTCAGCGATAGATAGACTTCCACCACTCTCTCCGCATGGGTAAACAGGAGGCTGAGCTCTGCGGCTTCCTGCTGGGTCCCAGCAGTGGGGCGGGGGTTAGAGCTCCGTGTTAATGCAGCCACCCCACACACCGACACCAGCGCCCCAACCACTGCAGCCTGAAGCAGCTACTCCAAGAGTCTGGGCCTGCCTCTCTGAGCCTCCAGATGAACCCCCTTACCGGCCGCTAGCACAGCACGCTGAAGCTAATCAGATCACTCTGATTAAGTCTACTCCGCACTTAGGGGCAAGAGGTAAACAGGTCTGGACATAGTCTTAAAGAAGGCCCTTCCACAGCAGGAGAGAGGGAGGTCAAGAAGATGCTAAATGTCCCCATTCACAACACGCACCAGGGTTCCACAAAGGAGGCACTGCTCTTGGTCTAAGTGAGAGCTGTTGAATAAAGCGCGACACTGGCAGATGTTACTGGAAGGGAACAGACCTCAAACTGTCAGGGAAAACTGTTCCAGACACCTCATTGGGAACAGTCATGTAGTATCATCCTTGCAGTACTTGCATTAAAAAAATGTATCACAAACGTCACCTTGGCTGCCTGTCCCACCAGCCGCCTACATTTTTCATGAGCAACAACAGAAATTTTACTAATGGAATTATTTAAGAGCAGTTAGAGTACAAAGTAAACTACAAAAGACATCATTACTGAGGCAGCGGCGCCATCGGAGAGTGCAGGCTCTTCCAGAACATGAAAATGTTTTGAATAAAATGTAGCAAGAGCAGAGGCTCAAAGGAGCCTGTGCATGGCTGTAGGTGGAAGCAGAGCATCTCTGTGACGTGAAAAAGAGCGCAAAATAGATCATCTGTGTGTGTGTGTGTGTGTGTGTGTGTGTGTGTGTGTGTAAGTGGAGCAACAGTTTTAGTGTAACAAGGCCAGCTAGTAGCCTTAACTGATCTGTGTCTAAGTGTATGCAACGCATATGTGTGTGTGTGTGTGTGTGTGTGTGTGTGTGTCTGATGGTTTGTGTCTAACCTGAGCTGACAGCCAGTGCAGATGCTGTGAGGCGCAGTGAGAAAGCCACTCAAGACCCCAGCACACGATAAACACTTAAAGGGCAACATGCCCCACTGGGTGGGGATGCATCCCAAATCACAGACCCAGCACACTCTTCCTCCCCTTACCTCCCTTGCTTCCCTTTACCCTTCTGTGCAGCGAAACACGGTAACCCAGAATGCATCAATTCAGCAACAATCTCTTACTCCACACAAACCTGCATTCAGGACCATATGAACTGGATAGATCAAGGCTGCAATCTAACCATGGGATGATAAGTAATCTATCCCAAGTAATCTATCCCTTGACAGCCTAGGGAAGGCTCCCTGTAGGGAATTACTCTAATGGTTGCATCTTTAATGGCATTAACATATTTGAACTGATGCTAGGCAATGACAGATAATCAACCATCATGCACTTAATAATTCAATAATTGTTGAAAAAAACAAATATTTGAATTCATGAGGGGATGGGGAGGTTGCCATTTCTGATCGAGGTGTTACTTATATAGGGTGATCGCTTCTTATAATATAGCTGCCAACTGATACATCTGAACTGGTAGAAATAATTTAGGTAAAGCTTAAGATCAGACTTGTGGGCTAATTAATCTCCTCTGAAAGTGATTACAGTCACAAGAATATAATGCTGTCCATTGCGTTCCTGAAATCCACACAATTCACATGTTGTATGATGGAACTTCACAGACTTCACAATTTATGCGAGAATAAAAATCAGGCTTTTACATTGAAAAGCTCAGTAGTAGATGAGATATAATGAACATTACATTTTACTACTCTCTTGGTAATAGGCCTACCCGATGAAAGTGGAACAACATTATCATTATAGCTCTGAGACGTGACATTATTTCATAATGAGACATTTTCAGGGAGCCCGAAGAAGTGTAAGGAAGTGCATAAAAAGCGCTTGTTTCTCTCAGCTTCCATGTTTCTCAGTTACAATGGCGAAGTTCATCAGGTCGCCCAAACCCTTGGACGACAGAACAATGCTGCCTCTATGTGTAAACATGTACTATGAAACCCCCCAAACGTTAAAACGTCAGCTACTAAGAATTGTCCC
Organism: Clupea harengus; assembly: GCF_900700415.2. Classification (NCBI taxonomy): domain Eukaryota; kingdom Metazoa; phylum Chordata; class Actinopteri; order Clupeiformes; family Clupeidae; genus Clupea; species Clupea harengus. The sequence goes on along the minus strand of NC_045156.1, from coordinate 7,374,502 downwards.
ATCAAGATAAATAATATCACAGCAAAGATGATAGTTCATGGTTTGTTAAATCCATTACATACAAAAATGGATCAGCGAATCAACAAAAGCCCTGACACTTCAGAAACGTGAGGTCAAAGACCCGTCTACAGGACAATCTTGGTAAGACACTTTTGGTGTTATCCTTTAACCACACGTGTGGGCATTCTGCACAACCTGACAACTGTCACAAAACAATATCGATTATGGATGAAGAACAAGGAAATGCGTCTTACAAGCATCTCAGACTTTAAGCAACTCCGTTATATACCGGTGTGGTTTAGGTCTACTGCATGACCAATGTGCACTCTGTCGCCACATCTCAACTTCAACCGATCTGAAACTGTTGTAGCGCAGACGGACACATTGTTGCTATATATCAGTAACAACTCTCAAATGGTAACTCTAAGCACGTTTAATTAAAAACAGCGTTCTCTGTCACTGACTGTTGATGGACCAGGTGGAAATGCATGGCAGTTTCAAAGGTACTCAAGAACAAGGATGTATAACGGGTTGTGGAAGGCTACCTATTCACTCCACACTCCCGTTAACGGTTCACCATTGCAGCGACTGAGGACACTGCGTTAAGCCTACCTCTCTTCCGAGTTTCAACTGAAATTTTGCTCGAAAAAACGAAGGTTGTATCTAAAATACTCACCGTGTTTCGTTTACCCTCTTGTTCCACACTCAGTCCCAAAAACGCTTAAAAATGTGTGGCATGTTTCCATACAAACATACAGTAGCGGTTTGTAGACTTGTCTTTCAGTTCCCCGGAGTGGTTTGAAGAGAAGAAGCATTAGCGGTTGTTGGCTGCAGAACGCCCCCCCTCAGAAAAGTCACTCCTCCCGGGCGGGGCTGCTGAGGAACCCGTGGGAGGAGACTGGAGGGGAAAATGCAGACAAGAGAGTAATTTTAACGTGAATTCGTTTGAAAAATGTAGGCATTTAAGTCTTGTTGCGAAATCTTTTCTAAACAGTCCCTAACATCTAACATGTTATGTCTCTGTTTAGGGGCAGTGGAGATTCCGAGGGACTTTCGGAAACTTTCCTGTAGGCTACTGGGTATGTACTTGGTACGTTCTTGGTACTTTGTAGTATTTTGGACTGTTACCTCCGGTAGTTTACGGGACTTCAAGGGAACCTCAGAATGGGCGGTCATGTCAGCATTTCATAATGATCATAAATTAATTCTCAATCAGTTAAATTGACAATTATACAGTAATAATCGTCTGCTGCACACATTAGTTCGACATTTTACACAATAAGGTGGACAATCTCGGTGCATTGTGACAATCAAATGAAAATGAAAGGGAAGGGAATGTCCATTCATAACGACAGAAAACAGGCAGCCTCTAAAGGCCTAAGGACTAGTGCAACATAATGAAATTCATTTCACAACCATGGACCTCATTAAGAATTCTGGAATGTCAGAAATGTTTTGGGGGCTCCCTAGACCCAAACCAGATTATCTCAGCCATGACGTTGTCCAGGCAACAACTGTTCACACAGGTAGAGGAAGACATCAAAGCATCATGCTCTGACACAGATAAAAACAGTGCCCAGAGAGTGTATATTTTAGCAGACTTCATACCAGCTGAATGTTTAATTTATTTTGCGGAGGTTGCCTGTGTTCCATTAGTCCTTGACATTAGTGAAGTACAAAGTGAAGAATAAGCCATTTTCGGCAGACTATGACATCACCCTTTTGGCAGTTCTGCCATCTGCCCTGAACCCTTAAAACGTTAAGCATAAAAAAAAAGATGGAAAACAAGCCCCCATGACTCATTAATGGTATTTGCTCTATTTAAAAGACCACTGGAAAGGAGAACAAATTAAGAGTAAGAATTCTTGCATTTGATATCATGTTATATCCCCTCAACAAATCTAGGTCAGTGGAATGGCTCCACAGAGCAAGGGTACATGTGCCTACTTCTACCCTCTCTACCTCCCTCCACATTCCTCTAGTTCCCCAGGCAGTTGTGGAACGGGGGTATGGTGCCTGCCTGGGTGGCTGTGCATATTTCATGTGCATCATCCCCGCTCCACTCTCTCTCTCTCTCTCTCTCTCTCTCTCTCTCTCTCTCTCTCTCTTTCTCCCTCTCTCTATCTTTCTGTTTCTCTCTGTCTCATGCTTTATGCCTCTCAGTACCAGCATGGAGGGAACAGACTGTCTGTTTGCAGTTGTGTGTGACATTATTAAGGCCAGCCCGGCAGGGAAGAGACTGTGGAAAAGTGGAGCTTCTCTCTGTCGAATACACACCAACCCAGCCTTCCCTCCTGCCTCAGATATGTTTACTTCTGTATGAGGGCTTTACTATTTCCCTCTCATTATCATTGTATTATTGCAAAACAGGATATTTATTGAGGCGATTGTAATTTGTACATACTTTTGTTTCCTAACTCTATTTGATTGGTTTAGCCGCACTAAGCTAATTTTGATGCCCATGATGGAAAGCCTGTCTAGATCCCAATAAATATTCTGACATGTCAATTTTGAAGGACTCCAAGTGCTTAATTGAATGCATTAAAAAGTGCCTCTCAGTGCACTATGAAGCCACGATAAATAATTAATAATGTAGGGAGCTGGCCCAGAAGAAGGGCGGCGGCCACAAAGATCTCTGCTTAAATGGCAGGGTCCTGTATCTCATACACCGCACGATCCCAGGAATGCCATTTATTGGCCACTGAACAGACACAGAATGCATTTACACACAAGGGAAATCTCATACAGAGATAGTTCACTCCATGATGATAGACAGATACACTAACATGAGTGAGGCTAAGGAAAGCATACATACAGATGAAATAATAACAGGTTCTCACGCTAATACAGGACACAAAAGGGCAAGCATAATCATATTAATCCAGAACGATACCACCACAAAATCCCACGGCCCACGCCCAAAGCATTATGGGGGGCGAACTATTTACAGCCTGGTCATTCACTGCAAAAATTGATATCTTAGTAATATGAAATATCTTAAATCAAGGCAACAAGTTGTGTTTTGTCTGACAAGATATTTCTTCTTACCAGGCATTTTTTATGTTAGAGAATTGATTCACTTGATTCAAGCGTTTCAGTCCTTAATTATCTTAATAAGGTATTATGACTTGTTACTGAGATTTTATCACTGGTTTTGAGCAAGTTAATGCTTGAAACTAGTTTTATCACCACTGACAAGTACAAACCTGCCAGAATCAAGACAAATGTACTTGTTTTTAGTCTGGCCACTCTAGTTTTAATATATATTTGGGTAATTTCTTCTTGGTAATCTTGGTAAGTCTAATTTTCCTGTTTTGTTGGCAGATCATTTTGCTTTTTTTAAGTAATATATCTCCCATTTAATTCGTTTTTTTTTCTCGTTTTTTAAAGCTTAGTTCACATCAGCACACAGGGGAACTGCAGTGCCCCTGCACGCTACATAGCTAGCTAGTTATTAGCTGTCCCCAGCAACCAGAACCCAGAAGCCCCAGAGCGATGTAGCAACAATTGGACACAGTTGCCCCCAGCACCCTGCAGTGGAACCGACGGAAGGCAGAAAAACATGAGGAGACGGTGGTAGGATTGTGGCCCTCCTGATGACCGCAGCGGCAGAGAGAGCCCCCACTGTCAGCAATGAAGCAGAAGACCCCCAGGCTGTCATAGCAAGGCCGTGGCCCCTCTGGTCAACGGCAACGACACAGGAGACCCCCAGGCTGTCATAGCAAGGCCGTGGCCCCTCTGGTCAACGGCAACGACACAGGAGACCCCCAGGCTGTCAGTAGCCCTCTCTGGCCAGCACAGATGGAGCAGAGACCCTTCTGGTCGGCTGGAATTATGTGGTGGTCCATCGCTGGCTTTCTCTGTCGGTGCGTGGGAGCCATAGCTTTAGCACCCAGACATGATCATGGCTTTGGACGCCACCGGCGGCAGACAGCAGGCGCTTCCTCGCGGTAGCGTTCCCGGTCTCAGCAGTCAATGGCCTCTCTATCTGGCAGTAGCAGTGGGGCAGTGCTGTAGAAGTCCGTCGTAGGCCCCTCTGGTCCCTGGTGTGTGACGAGGACACTGTGCGGTGGAGCCAACAGGGCCGGCCAGGAGATGTTCATCAGTAGCGGGTGCCATCTTCCCACCAGGCCTGGTCCAACAGCAGATGTGCTCACCGGCTCGGCGAAGGTTTAAGATCTCTCCCTGCATTCCTCCAGGAGGTGTCTATCCCATTTCTGCTCCCAATGTATGACAGAGCGAAGTCAAGGCTTCTCTTTGGCATTAATGTTGCTTATTGAAACGGAGGACAATTGATACAGAAAGAGGGAACGATTGAGGGTCTTATACACAGGTACAGTTTACAGGATGAGGGTGGACACACAGATGGTAACACATAAGGGAACTACTCATCACACATAACACACAGACTCCTAATCGCTAACAGAAGCTACACGCTGACCTTAACAGAAGAGGGGAACGCAAATACACTCTTAATTCGAACATTACCATACAATAACACATTACACCCTACAGCTATGACACACACGGAATTATGGGTGAACTATACCCGGAACACAAACAAAGGAGCATGCATCCCTGCATGCTACCATAACAACGTGTCTTCTGTTGTTCTCCACGGCCCACCACAGCACCAGTCATCCTTACCAGACCAAGCATGCAGAGTTACATTGGAGAGTATTGATTCTTTGCCACAACGGGGTACGAACGGGATCAATTCCAGGCGGGTTGCCAGGGCTCCACTCTATCAGATCTCTCCCACTGAAACACAGGCATGTCAGCTGCAGAGGGAAATATCTTCATTCACCCTTCTTCAGGATTCCGGAGACAATCAATTAGACCTAGATGTGACTGCTATTGATTTCAAGTTTGCATCTGAAAGTAGTTGTGTTGCGTTTGTACGCCCCAGTATTTACAAAGTATTTGAGGACACGCATGATTAAGTCAGAACTATTGTGATATCCTACATTTTAAACATTTTCCAAAGCTTTCCATGGAATTCTCGTTATTTGCTGCATTCCACAAGGACATCTCACAGATTTCCCGTCATCAAAGAGTTCTTATCTTCCCTGATTTTTTTCCTTCCTCTCTAATTGGGCTGGGCTCTGTTGTGCAGCACACCATCAGGATGGGTAGGTCAGGAGAGGTCTTCAAGTGCAACTGATAAACACATAGTTTCAACCAAATCATTCACTTGAGGGAGTAGCATCTATTGCTAACCAGTCAACACACAGCCCATCAAAAGGTACAAACGTGACATTAATGATGAGATACTGACATGATGTATATGAGAACGCCTGCATGTGTGTGCACACACCAACTCCGCAGTCTATGTTAAGATGGGTAACAAATGGTGGAATAGGAGATAGAAACCAAACAGACCACAAATAGTCTGGGACAGGTGCTCTCACTGTTGTCATTGTATGCTTCAGGGCACCAGGCAGTACCGTTCTCAGACACAGCATGGGTGGATTCTTAGTGTCTTTGCCCAACATAGCAGCATCTACTTGCTTTATGATGCATTCAATCGTTCATTCTGACTTACTCTGAGCATTTTAAGCTTTATATTATTGACTATAAAGCATGGTCCACATTCAGTCATTTTTCTACACCACTATCTTGGTGTAAGCAAGGGTGTGTGTGTGTGTGTGTGTGAGTGAATGTGTCATTGTCATCGTCCTGTCATTATGTATGTGTGGTGTTTCCAAACACACACACACGCTCAAGTTTGACAAGTTAGAGGACATATCCACATCAAACCTTTTGCCTCAAAGACCCATGAATAAAACATGACTCTATTTAGACTCCAACGACCGAACCAGTAGTGTCATAGCTGCATATGCAGCATTTAGAGATAAGCCTGAACTAGTAGGAAGCAAGCGAGAGCGAGTGGATGAAGGCTTTTGGCAGAGAGCCCTCCCTTCTCTCTCCCCCGTGCCCCTGCCCTCACTCTTGTTTGCCTTTCCATATTTGGCAGCGGAGAGGACAGTGCAGTGCACACGTACGGCACTGACACAGACTTGACAGGCTGACAGTTATAAAAATGCCACAGAATACAATCACAGACCATGACACAGCAGTTTTCACCCCCCATGGCCGTTTGAGTCGTCAGTGCCTTGACCTACCAGACATGATTCTCTCAGGACCCGGCCTTGTGCGGCTGCAGGCGGCCATGTTCAAGCCGGACACGCACAAGCCCAAGAGAGGGGGGGCGAAAAACACCAGTGAGTGAGAGCCAAGGTCAGCTTGTCTGAAGTAAGTGTGTTTGATGTTTTGGATGTCAGCTAACAAGATCGATTTACTTTTGCTCTCTCTCTTCCCCTTGTCAGATTCCCTAGCCGGCGCAGAACTTTTGACTGTGGGAGCATGTGGGAGCTAAGCGTATGTTGGCATGCACAGAAAGGCCCTTGGAAATCTGTTCCAGAGATTTATCAGAATGTGCTGTCAGTATCCACAGCAAGACTGTTGCCAAGCATCAGCGCTATAGAGAGGAGCTTTGCCCACGCCAGGCACAAATCACTTGTGTCTTAGAGAGCTTAAGCATTTACATATTGCTGATGTCCCACTTCAAGCAAGCATCGCTGAAAACTTTTGACAGGTTGCTTGAGAAAGTGTTAAAATTAATGTTGCTTTTGTGGGCACAGTCTCCATCATAGTCAAACAATATAATTTTTCCAATATTAAACTGTCCAGAGGCTATTACAGTAACACATTGCAATAGTGCAGTGGGAACAAAATGGTTTGGGCTTCTGCATGGCTGTCAAGGAATTATAAGGTATTTATTACGTTAATCAGTCATTAGTTGAAAGTGTCGGCAAATACAGCAGCCATTCACTCACACATTCGCACACACTTAGCGGTTATGTACTTAGAAACATGAACTTGTGCCCGGATAAATTAGTTGGGGTGACAGGCAGAGGTGTTTAAATACTCTGGAGCAGGCGCGTGGGCTGGCAGGCCCATAACTCGAGCCATCAAACACATCCCGATGACACCCAGAGAGGCTTTGAGAGCCGAGAGCCACTTCGCTTCTGACACAATGAACTCCAGCGGTGCTGCCAAAGTCCATTACAGCATCCCCGGCATCATCTCCATTCACATCCCCCCTCTGTGCTCTGTGTCCGGCCCCACAGGAGTCATTGTGCTGCAGAATCCCTGATAACAACTGAATCGGGTTGCTGTCGTACAAACATGGTGCTGGAGGAGGCACAGGGACTTTGACGCGCAGACATTTAGCTAAAATGGAAAGAGGAAAGCTTTTTTTGTGCACAAATTACTATGGTGCCGAGAGAGAGAGAGAGAGAGAGAGAGAGAGAGAGAGAGAGGACGCCAATGTTTGCCTCAGAGAACAATATTGTGGTTTCTTTTTGGGGCATGTGTTTTACCAGAGTGTACTATTTGGCCAAGGTTATGCAGAGGTGAAGCACTTTACCTAACGCAGCTGTCTTCTCATTTTAGGCTGAGACACCTCACTGCCAGCGAGACCACACAGACCGCTACAGCAGCACGTCAGCATTTCCAGCCATCTCACGGAGCAATGACAGAAATAAAGTGGTCTTTAAAGTGTAATTGCATTGTGCAATATGCAGTTCACTTAAATGAAACGCTCTGAGGATGTGGATATGGAGGCCTGGCTTGAAAAGGTCGTGGCCTGAACTCGAGTGCCCTCACTGAGCAGATGTCAGTGACAGCGTAGCACAAGGCTTAATTTGCTGATTAAGAGCCCTACCTAGTGGCTAGTTTGGGACGTGCTCACTCTCCTTAGCGTCTTTGCCCCATTTCTGCCAGGGTTATGTAAAAGTGCTCGTAGCACAACATGCCAAAATCAGCTGGCAATTTTATTAAAATGCACATTGTGATGGGATTCATATTTAGATAGCTGTGAGAAAACTGTATGCTTCATATGATAGAAGCTGAGTTTGAAAAGGTCAACAAATGCCCATGTGTTTACTATATAAGCTGATTTATTAGGGCTTCTCCCCTATTTGGTTTCTATCAGGCGTAAAAATAGAAAAGGCGCTTTCAGCTCTGACCTTTTTCTGCAGAATCCAATGGAAATGTTGCAGAGGGAATTTAAATGACATAACGGCACAACATTCTTAGGTGGATGGAGAGCAAAAAAAAAGAGAAAGAAAAGCAGAGGAAAAAGTGAGGTTGTGGCTGAGTGTTATTGACTTTTCCTATCGCCCCCACCACTCTCCAGGGCATGGCCACTATAAGTGTTTGGATACGGTTATGTCAGCACAGACTCATTCCGGAATGTTTGTGTGTGATTGTGTGTGTGTGTGTGTGGGAGTGGGACCCACAAAGAACAATACATAGGGCTCCCATCCACACAACATTGTGTCCTTATAGCGGGATGCTGTGACACCTGCTAAAAAAGATCTTCACACCAACTATTCATTCTCCAGTAGACTTAAGGTGAAAAACAGCAAGGACTTTACATTCAGGGACCAGTTCCCCAGACACATCATAGAAGCGCAATCACTGCATGGCTGATTGAATACACTATTTCAATCACTGTAACAATTTCTGGAAAACGAAAGTGGAGGAAATATAAATTTGTAGTGGAGCTTTGAGAAGGCACTACCAAGCCTCAGTGAAATGCTAAAACAGCAAGCTACTGAATTGCTCTGAATAGACTACAATGTTTATGTGTCCCTAAACATGTGCCAGAGCACTGGCAAAATTAAGTGAGATTGGAATTTACAGTCATGCCTTAGGTCACGTCTGTGGAATATTGTCTATTTTCTATTTTCAGTGAGAAGCTTGTCATCCATCAGCTCTGTACCTAAGCCTCACTAGCTGCTTGCGTTCGCTGATAGCACAGTGATGGCTTATTCAGGGAGGCAGAGGGCTGCTTCGGTTTGTCTCATTTGATAGAGTCAGTTTATTGCTTGAACACACACACACAGACACACACACACACACACACACACACACACACACACACACACACACACACACACACACACACACATACACACACCAGCCGTCAAGGTCAGTTCTGTGTTTTCATGTCTGGATGCACATAAACACAAACAATTCTAAACTCAGAAATGCACACACACAGACCAGACCAGACCAGACCTGATAGCTTGGAATAGACAAATGAATTAGGCCTTTAAACGTACTTAGAGCTCTTAATGTCCTTCACTAGGGCAGTTTTGCTTACTGAAATGCACTGTTCCCAGCTGCTGTGTCTGAGTTGTGTCAGGCCTATGAAGGTGCGTGTAACCACTGATGATATAAAAATATATCTAACAATTCTACAAGAAATTTCAACATCAATGAGATTCTCATTGACAAGGCATGAGAGTTTGTGATCTTGTGTATGCATATGCAGAGATAAAAAAGATATAGAACCATATCTTTGAGGACTTGAAACTTTGCAGAAGTTGTTGAGGATCAGCATTCTTTTGAGATGAATATCTTCATTGACATGTCTTACACAAACATTCAGTATTGTTCAGAATCAGAATCAGAATCAGAATAGTATTTATTCTGATTCTGATTCTGATTCTGATTCTGAACAATACTTTAGAGGGATACTGCATTTTCTACATGCAATTATACAGAGAGGCTTCGGTGACTAAGGTGGTTCTGTAATCTGCCATGATTCGGTCCTGCATTACAACAAGAACCTGCTTTTTTGTACATCCATGAGTTCAGTTTGATGTCACACTGCAGGACGAGGCTAAATCACATAAAAACAAATACTCCTCAAAGGGACCAAAGTGAAGGGACTGAAATAATTGCTCTGCCCTACCACTTCAATTAAATTAATTTGTATTAATTTATAATGCACCATTAACCATAGATATTGTCTCAAAGCGTTTTACAGAGCGGGGGGAGAGAAAAGAAGTGGTAGGCAGTTCATTCATACTCAAAATCAAGCAAATAACTTCAAGCATACATCATATTGGCATACATGATGTACATCAGATATACATCAGGCATATATATAGGTTGCAGGGTGTAGAAAGGGAGATAGTAAGGTAAGAGAGCAATGACAAAACGCGAATAGAATGGTCACGCAACATATTGAGGATCTTAATGTACTCATAGAGTTCCTATTATTAGATTAAGAGGATGATTGTGATCATATTAGCAGATAAATGGGTAGTTAGGCTGGCAATCAAAATGTGTGTGTGATGTGTAGTACTTTGGACACACTTGTTATATGGGAATGGGCAGCAGGAAGCAGGAGACTTTTGTAGGGTATCAGTGCACAGGCTGCAGCAACACCTCACAGTGGAGAGTCTATAGTGAGAGGCAGTGGATAGTCTATAGTGAGAGGGGAGAGAGAGAGAGACAGCAACACCTCACAGTGGAGGGTCTATAGAGAGAGGGGAGAGAGAGAGAGACAGCAACACCTCACAGTGGAGAGTCTATAGAGAGAGGGGAGAGAGAGAGACAGCAACACCTCACAGTGGAGAGTCTATAGAGAGAGGCAGTGGAGAGTATATAGTGAGAGGGGAGAGAGAGAGAGACAGCAACACCTCACAGTGGAGAGTCTATAGAGAGAGGGGAGAGAGAGAGACAGCAACACCTCACAGTGGAGGGTCTATAGAGAGAGGGGAGAGAGAGAGACAGCAACACCTCACAGTGGGGAGTCTATAGAGAGAGGGGAGAGAGAGAGACAGCAACACCTCACAGTGGAGAGTCTATAGAGAGAGGCAGTGGAGAGTCTATAGTGAGAGGGGAGAGAGAGAGAGACAGCAACACCTCACAGTGGAGAGTCTATAGTGAGAGGGGAGAGAGAGAGACAGCAACATCTCACAATGAAGAGTCTATAGTGAGAGGGGAGAGAAAAGACATAATGAAAGAATGAAATGAGGTATTCTAATATATTGCCTATATACATATTTATTTACAGTGGGGAAAATAAGTATTTGAACCCCTGCCGATTTCGCAAGTTTGGCCACTTGCAAAGAAATGTGTGATCTATAATTGTAATGGTAGGTGTATTTTAACAGTGAGAAATAGAATATCAACAAATAAATCCAGAAAACTGCATTTTATAACATTTATGACTTTATTTGTATTTGATGCAGAAAATAAGTATTTGAACCCCAAAGCAAACAGCAAGAATTCTGGCTCCTAATGACCAGTTATGTGCCCAAGAAGCACACAGATTAGTCCTCATTAGGCCTAACAAGGTACACCTGATCTCAACTGGTGACGTATATAAAAGAAACCTGTCCAAAGAATCATACTTCACACCTTCAACCTCACCACCATGGGCAAGACCAAAGAGTTGACCAAGGACGTCAGAGATAAGATTGTAGACCTGCACAAGGCTGGAATGGGTTACAAAACCATCGGCAAGCAGCTTGGTGAGAAGCAGACAACTATTGGTGCGATTATTCGTTAATGGAAGCAACACCAAACAACTGTCAATCGCTCTAGGTCTGGGGCTCCATGCAAGATATCCCCTCGTGCGGTATCGGTGATCATCCGAAAGGTGCAGAATAACCCCAGAACTACACAGGGGGAGCTTGTGAATGATCTTAAGGCAGCTGGGACCACAGTCACCAAGAAAACCATTGGCAACACACTACGCCGTAATGGTTTGAAGTACTGTAGCACTCGCAAGGTCCCCCTGCTCAAGAAAGCACATGTACAGGGCCGTCTGAAGTTTGCCAATGAACACTTAAATGATTCTAAGGAGGATTGGGAGACAGGATGTGGTCAGATGAGACCAAAATCAAGCTCTTTGGCATCAACTCGACTTGCCGCATTTGGAGGGGGAAGAATGCTGAATATGACACCATCCCCACCGTCAAGCATGGAGGTGGAAACATTATGCTTTGGGGCTGTTTCTCTGCCAAGGGTACAGGACGACTCCACTGCATCGAGGGGACTATGGATGGGGCCATGTAACGTGGAATATTGGGCTTGAACCTCATTCCCTCATTCCCTCCCATTGAAAACGCAACCTTAAGGACCAAAATCTCTCCTGAGATGTGTGTAAACCTGGTGACCAACTACAAGAAAAGTCTGACGTCTGTGCTTGCCAACAAGGGTTATTCCACCAAGTACTAAGTCATGTTTTGCTAGGGGTTCAAATAATTATTTTCTGCATCAAATGCAAATTAAGTCATAAATGTTATAAAATGCAGTTTTCTGGATTTTTTTGTTGATATTCTGCTTCTCACTGTTAATATACACCTACTATTACAATTATAGATCACACATTTCTTTGCAAGTGGCCAAACTTGCGAAATCGGCAGGGGTTCAAATACTTATTTCCCCCACTGTATATGTAAATGTAGGTTATAATGGTGGAGAACAATGGATATTGCCATTGCACACTGGTCTAGGGCTATAGCAGCATAACACCATCATGTAGCTTAAAGTTTGACTTGATCAGGATACGCTTGGTTGTGTGGAGAAACCTTTTTAAAGAATTTATATGAATCCCTAACTAGATAACTAATGTGCTAAATGATGAAATTGTAGTAGGGGACTAGGGGAGTTACGTAGTTGAGCACACAGCAGAGCACTTCCTCAAACATAGGGTAATGGCGCTATCTGGTGGTGAGATTTATAAATGTCGGAGGTCAAGAGTAATGTTCTGCAGTCTAACTGAAGTATGTTGTTTTACAGTATGCTTTCTGACACATGACATTTACCAATCATCAAAGCTATCCCATGAAACTAAATATACATAGCCAACCACTATTTTGCCCACCATACCTTAGTAAAATATATCACCCAGCTGGAAACGTCTATGTCCACTTGCAACTGATATTAAATAGGCAGCATGCACTGATTAGCACACCATGCTGTGTGGCACTGTGTGTATCTTTTAGAATCTATATATCTAGTAGTTGTGGTTTAGTAACTGGACTATGTGGTTTTAGTTTAAACGTTAAAATGACCACTGTATCCACAAGGGGGAGTGTCTGAGACCCAGGTTTGCTGTATTCTCCCTGGTTTTCTATGAGCATGGACTCAACAGCCTCTGTTGTGCCTGTTAATGCCTTAAACAGTGGTGCCACAGATGTTTTTTTCATCTTTTGCTGTTTGTTCTTTATTGTCTCCATTACAAGTATATTTAATATGCAATTGATACGTGGATGTGTATTTGTGTGCGCGTGCGTGCATGTCATAAAAAAATTCTGAGCAGTGAACAATCTGATCACTGCCTTGCCCACTTGAACAGGTCCCTAAATCAGGGTTAATCCTTGTACAGGATATTATTACGAATGAATGGAACAAAGATAGCTAAAAATAGCATGAAGATTTTAAACAGCTGTGAATAGGGGCCATTGTTTGTAGCTTTACATAATATCGTGTGTTGTAAGCTGTTGATGAGTACCTTCTCATGCTATAGTATCACTGACGTACTTACATTAGATTATGTCTTATTGTGGATTATTAACAAAGCACATGCATGCAAAATAAATGCATCCCTTTTTAAGATGTGCATTGGTATGTTTCTGAAAAGCAGAATTATTTACATTTATTAAGTTTACATTTGGAACTATATGTGTTTCAGCAATTTACAGTACAATGCATACATATAATTGCTTTCATCATTCTACTGTATGTGTCCTATCAAAGTCAAAGTCTGTTTTATTGTCACACAGCACACAACACCACACACATGCATTTGGCGGCAACACACACACACACACACACACACACGCTGATGAGGTCGCCGGTGATATTTTCCTTCTGCCTTTAACCCATCCTGAAGTCCTTGTCCTTCCTCAAGGGGCTCCAGGAGCAGTGGGCAGCCTTTTACGGCGCACGGGGACCAGGCCAATCTTGTCCAATCTTGGTCAGGGACAGGACAGGAGAGCGATCTTTTTCTGTTCTTTTTGCATGTTTTTGTGTTGGGGTTCTATGTGGAGGAAACCCCTTGTGAACACGGGGAGAACATGCAAACTCCACACAGAAAGGCCCGGGAGGTAACCCACCTGAGCACTGAAGGTCTGGGGAGGACCTGCCCCCCAGAACCAACAGCACCCAATGCGGGAATCGAACCCATGACCTTCTTGCTGTGAGGCTGCAGTGCAAGCAACTGAGCCACTGTGCCAGTACATACATCAAAGACATCACAGTAGGCATGTACTGCATATGTTGTCATTTTGGTTCTGTGAAAGGGTTCTTATGTTTCCCAGTTGGTGTATGGTACTGGCAAAGGTACAAAAAAAAAAAAAAAATTTTTAAAGCTAGGGCAAGGGTTTTCAATTCAAATTAAATGATGTCAAGTTAGAGAAAATGTTGTCAAGCAGAGGTCCGGAACATCATAATGTCTAACTTGTGTTATGATTCAGTGCCATATATATTAAAGAAGCCTAGTATCAACATCTGTATGTAGTCAACAACTGACTGTCAAATCAAATAAAGAAAGTACAATTCAGGGGCTCCCTCTGTGGTTATTCAAACCACTTGTTTCGGCTCTATTCCCCTCTTTGTTAACATCTCCTTTATGGCCAGGTAGATGTCCTCTCCTCTTGTACTGGTCTAAAGGTGTGTAACACCTAACAAGTCTTCACAGAACTCTTTCTTCTCCTTGTTTAAGAATCTTACATAAACTAACAGCTGAGCATTGTCACACACATCAGTGGACTCATCTACAGCTGAGCCTACACATGGTGCCTTATGAATTGCTTCATCCAGCTGTGCTAGCACATCCTGGGTTAATATTTCAGTTTTCTTTGTGGCTGATGATGCTGACAGAGGTATTTGCTTGATTTTTTTCCCCAAAACTCTTCTTTTCGTTTTCCCTCAAGTAAGGTTTCAGCTACCGCACTCCTTGACAACCCCTTTTCAGTAGCCTAAATGTTTTGTTTTTTATGTTGACCCAAAATCCAAGCAACTCTAAGAAAACATTCGTTAAAACGTTGTTGGGCAGTGAATGATGTGTTAAGATTCTGGTAGATCGATCATATTGGGCTCTTAGATCGTTTATGTTCTGTGCCCTCAGTTCGGATTTGAGTGGGTATGTTTGCTCGAAAGATTTGTGCTTCGTCTCGTGGTGGCGCTTCACATTGCCGCTTTTGATAATCGCCAGTCTCGGAACATATTAGACATACTGGTTTTGAACTGCCCGTGGGGAGAATGAACATGTAAAAGTCTGTCCATTCTTGATTAAAAGCTCTGTTTTCGCTGTCTACTGTTCTCTTTTTAGAGCACGCCATGTGCAATTACCTTTCTCTCTCAATTATTTCTCTGACTACTGCCTCTCCACTGATTGTTAATTTCAGTCACTGACTCGAATTGCAATGCTTATCGGAATGCACAGATTTGATTGGCTGATTAGCATCACGTGAGATTATTTACAACGAAGGTAATTAGTCTGTGAGTTTCCTGGGCCGCTGTTTAAATAGAAAGGCTCCGTCAAAAATCTATAGGTACGGGTCCGGATCGCCTAATAGTGACCTCGCAACTAGGGGTTTATTCTTTACTTATTTCATGCAGATCATTTTGCCGTTTACCATTTGGCCTGTTAAGGAGAGGTAAAATTGGACGGGGAAAAATGGGGTTCTTTGGATCTGAGC
The DNA here is from genome assembly GCF_900700415.2 of Clupea harengus. NCBI lineage: Eukaryota > Metazoa > Chordata > Actinopteri > Clupeiformes > Clupeidae > Clupea > Clupea harengus. The sequence continues at coordinate 7,358,984 of NC_045156.1, read as the reverse complement.
TATGTTGTGGTCTATTGTTAATGCAGTAACTCCAATAAAAACGTTATTTTTTTTAAAAGTCTTCTGTCTTCTGCAGAGTAAAATTTGCAACACATCTTAACCAGAGAATTGTAGATGCATCAACAATGTAAGCTCAGTCCACAATAAAGGCTGTCGTGACGAAAGACTCTTATGAGCCAAAGGTGTTCACACTGTATCCTGTTTCTAGATAGTGTAAGGGCTCTATAATGTGTCCTTGTCTTTCTAAGATTCTTCTGAGACTTTACAGTGAGGGAGTGACCAGCCTTGATCTCACGTGTCAGTATGACATGGAATTGCCGTGGCAGATGCATGGCTGTCTTCCCAGGTATGGTGGGCCAGGCGTTAAGAGCCAAGAAAGCAATCCAGCTTAGCCTACTGCACACGTCAGCTGGCAAGCCTACGGTACCTTAAAATGGTCTAGCTACTGAAGAAAGATTCAGTTTCGTTTTGGATTGAAATCACTATAAAAGCTTTTAATGAGTAGCGCTGTGTTGCTTCATTTTCAGAGAAATGTGAAGTTAATGTTTGAAAAATGAATGGACACTACTGACAATAAACAGACTGTTAATGTCTATGCCAATGTTTTATATTATAATACTGAGGAAGATCTTACATACAATAATGCATGTTATGCATACCCAACTAATTTGCACAATGCCTCCAGTAGTTGCTTGACACGAATTATGAAGTAAAACAAATACCCACCATGTGGACTCCAATCGTCTTGAATTCTTAGGACAGCCATCATTGTAGGACACTCATCATTTTACAGACAGACTGCCATGTCCATGGTATCCATGGAAACTGAAAGATAATCAGAGCATGTTCAAAAGCCAGGGGGGCGTGGCCATAGCCTCATCTGGGTCTGGAATCAAACAATGGCAGGAAGCAAATGGCCTCTTTCACTGCCATACTACACACAGAGAGAGAGAGAGAGAGAGAGAAACAAAGCCACGCATGTCGGCACTCACACACTCACAGACATATATATGGACATACAGTGTAGCCTACTGGAGGGCAGTAACAATGGGGGGAAAAATAGCAAAAAAATTGCCCTTGAAATTGACCTTCTGAAATCCACAGCGCTGTATGTTTTTCTTTTGTAAATGAAAGAAAAAGAAATAGATCGTCTGACACAATGTGATATGGTTTTCAATGTTGTGTCCATTTGAAAGGAATTGCAGATTCCAATTGGTGCGAACAAAATCGGGCACGGTCTATGCACCTGCGGTGGCAAAGCCTAAACAAAGGAATAATGAGGCAAGCCCGATGATTTGCAGGGGGGAGAAATCCATCACTGCAAAAAAAAACGTCGCGCGCACACACAGAGCACCCTCAGCAGAGGACACACTTTGTTGTGGTCTCTTGGTGACGTCACGAAGGTGAGGATAACGTGATGGTGGTGAGTGACTCCTCTCCATCTGTCAGTGCCGAGAATCTGCCTATAGAATTGATCCCCATCTCATCCGACCGACAGCACAGAATCCCACCTGCACCATCCTCAGTTGGGCACTCTTTTTCAGAGGTAAATCAAAATATATTCCTTTGTTTGTAGTGAGCTAGCCATCGTAACATGGCAGGCTTCATAGTATTCACAAAGAACCAGGTAACCGATAGCGAGACTGGCTAACACATGCTTTTTTCCTTTCCGTCTTACGTTGTTTCTGTCTTTAAATGTTTTGAATACTGGTTGTGTGTTTCTTGAGCAACACAAAACAAAACAAACTATATATATATATCTGGTGTTTAGTGACTGAATGCTTTTACTTCGTTCATTGTCATCCGCGATATGCTCGCACAGCGAGAGGTTGCTATGGGCGCGAGACCTGTTGCTATGGCTGCATTTGAAAAGGGAGCTATGGCTTTTCTGGATGAATGGAATTATTTCTTTGTTTCTTGAGTCACGAATGTTCTTTCGAAAACGGGCAATGTTATCTGATGAACAGGATTCATTTGGCAGGTCGGTAATGTCGGTTTTCATTGTCACTGCTGAAAGACATTGTTTTCACAAGAGAGATGATGGGCTTGGTATAAGGCGAACTGCTTTTGGGATTGTAGCAGAAAGTTTGGAGTGTCCAAATAATTTGAGTTAGATTAATGTGGCCTGTAGGTGACCATTATCACTATATTGAACTGTAACTGTAATATCGTAGTCCCATGCAACCTGGCCATTTTGTCAACCTACTGTGAGGCATAAATTAATTCTTGTGAGGAAATATGCTTCCTGCGAGGAGCTTGAGGTGATGGTTTAGACTCTACTCTGCATTACAAATGAAAGATATGAAGGATCCCTATTGTTGCCCAGCTGGTAGTCCCCTTATTAGATAGCCCAAAATTAATCAGGAAAAAGATTTGTGGGTGTGGGGATACATTGAAAGGGTTAAGGTCGGGTCAGTTATTCTGACTCAGTGCACTTTTTGTCTGACTACAGTACTGCTATTCAGTTTCAGAGTAATCATTGCCTATAGTCTTAGCTGGCCTCCTCCAGCTTGTAGCCTGTGCACTTTCCAGTGAAATCAAGGACTCTTGTACAATAAAATGTACTGTAGCATATTGTTTTGCAAAAGTGGAATTTGCTGCTCTGCTACAAGTTCTTCTCATCCCACTCATTCCTGTTGAGGCCCGAGAGACAAAGTAGATATTTTGAGAGTGGTGTGTTTGTCTTGAGTTAACCCCCCTTGCAAGCATAGCAAAACAGTAGAATGTATCCAAGCCTACATGGAATACATTGCTTTACAAAGAATGCATGTTAGGACTTTGGCCAAGTACAGCTGTAGAGTAGGCAGTGACAGTAGAAACCTTGTAATCCACCAAGCCCAGATGGCCAGCTGTAGGCAGATTACCCAATGAACTGCGGTCTTTGACCAGACCAGCAGGTGTTTGCAGTGCCTGGGTGTAGGATTGTTGCTTGTCCCAGAGAGATAGAGGGAGAGTTTGTTATGCCACGAGTCATAGCGACTACTCTTCACTACAAACAGTGTCTGGTTACCTTGTGTGAAGCAACAGTGTTATCACCAGTTGGGATGAAAGTGGGCCTAAACTTTTCATTTGTTTCGTTACATGGCACCCCTTTGACAACCCCCTTCCCCAACACCAGAGGGAAAAGATTGAGACGCTCATATAGCCCATTACCTGTTTTTTTGGTTTGTTTTATTTTGTATTTTAAACGGATATCCATCAGCTGTTGCACAGCTTTTCTTAAACATTGTTTCCACATTTGAACAGTTAAACATTTTCTATTTAATTTAATCAATCTGTTAAATCCGTTTTTTATTTTATTTTATGGCTGTGTATCGTTCTATTCTTTAGATCGGTTCATGCTGGGCACATGTCTGTCATATTAATAATTAGGCTAGCCATCCCTTCTAACATATAGGCTAAACGGTAGGCTCTGACCATAAGTACAAAGTAGGCTATAAACTCAGCACCAAATAGGTTAGTTACAGGCTACTGTAACAGGCTGTAACAGCACTGCCATACTTCATTTGACCAGTAGTCGGTTGTTTAGAATTCTCGTTCCTTTTTCTTTTGTCTTCAACAATTTCTGTAACTTTGCGCCCCCCAGCCCACTGGCCTAAATACCTGGATTACACTATACAGATAGGAAACAAGGTTATGTGTAAATCATTGGTTTGAGATGACATTCTAGCTTTAATGCCACCAGTGTGTTTCAGAATTAGTTTAAAGGTGCAACATTTTGTATTTTGTTGTTCTAAATAAAATGTTTCCTGTTTCCTGTTCCTGAGCAAAAAGATGGTAATAGAACGAGGCTTAGCAAGGCATGTGGCAATGTTTATGTTCCTGCCGATTGTGCCAGCATGTGACATATGAACCCAATTCACTACACATCTTCTGACTCCAGATAAGCCAGTCTCCAGATGACTCGCCTTTCTCTCATGTTTTCGCCACAGCTACAATTCAGGCCCTGTGCCAAAGGCAAAATTGCAAAGGCATGTCAGGTGTCCGTACTTTCTCTCTCACTCTCTCACACTCTCGACCTTTCTAGGCGTATCTGTCTTCCCCCCCCCCCCCCCTCTCGTTGCCTCTAACTCGCCCTTGTGTCATCACATGCTCCGCTGGGGTTGGCATAGGAAGGCCTGGGTGTCACGTTCCACAGTGTCTGTGCTTCCCCTTGCTTAAGGAGGATTGCAAGGCGAGCAGGGTTGGCTTAGGCCAACTTGCAGACAATAAGCGGAGGTGGTGGATTTGACATGGTGAAAGCCAGTCTCCCCCCCACCCCCCATTAATCACTAGAGCTCAAGCCAATGGAGGGCCAGGGGACTAGGGGGAGAACAGGCTGCAGTCCACTGAGTCAAAGAGTTTAATCCCAACTTTTCACTGACAATCTCCTTGATATAATGAGCTCAGATAACAGACTAAACTGTGGTAGCAGATACAATAGAAACACAGATGTACAACGCGTAAGCTGTTGTGTCTGTGTCATGCAGTAAACCGTTTAATCCAAAGTGATTTACAACATGGTAATGCCTCGAAAATCAAAGCAATGATGATATGATGACATCGCGTGGTACACATTCACACAGGCTTCCTGGCACACTGTGACAACAATATCCTGTAAGATCTGTCCTGTTGTTTGGAGCATGAAGAGTGGCACAGAGAGAGAGAGAGCACAGTGTGCTTCGTTACAGTCCACTGCCGCTGTCCCTCACTATTCCTCACCTCCTGTTCTGTCAGTTCAGTACCTGTCAGCAGACCACTGCTGTCCACCCAGCAGGCTGTGCTGCCTGACTGGGCTTTCAGTTCATGTCAGGAGAGGTCGGTCAGGCTAAGACACATCAGGGGAGCCAAACAGTGTTTACACCCCCTGAGGTATGGTGCATTGGGTTGGGAATGATGGCATGGGTTTGCCTACTCGAGATTAAACTCAGAAAAATGTGTGTCTGTAATATAGGCTAATTGGGACGATTACTTGTAATCTCTGCATTGTGTTCCAGTCTGAATGCTGAATCCAAGAACCGCACATGTATCCAACACCTTACATGCCTAAATGTAGCCAACTCTTTATACCACAACACTGGCAGATCACATGTAAAGCCCCATTACGCGAGAATTGCTATTTTTTGCTACCGAGCTCCCCTTAAAGTTGTGGAGTGTAGCTCACTTTATGGACAGTGTGCACGTGTATTTGTTGCCAAGCTGAAGGACATGGAACCGGCAAAGGCAACGCCAGAAGCCAAAGAAGCATGTACACTGACAAGGTAGAGTAATATCACAAGATTTTATACAAGTTTTCATAGTTTTATTTATTGTGACATCAGAGATGAAAGCTAACAGAACCAAAGAATAACAACAACAGTATGTGGAGTGGAGTATGTGTAATCTAATAAAATGTTGTTGGTGACATGCTTAATTGGACAGTGTCATTTTGACAGTGTAAGCCAGCTGAGTTAGGTTTTCAAGGTTGCAAACTTCCAAGGCTTATTGGCGTGACATTGATGTAGAGTAATCAAACTTTTTGACGTGAGATTAATTTATTTGGATGCTAGGTTGAGACAGGACAGGTCAATGACTTTTTAGCATGTGGAAAAACTACACATCTCTGTGAGTCAGGGATGACACCAATAATGTTACAGCCTAGGGCGCATTCTTTCATAAATAATCTTGGCAGGGATGTTTAAGATGAAAAACTAGCGAGTCGACAACTTACCTAACACAGCCAAACATCAAGCAAGCGCAACACAAGACATAACAAGACAGCAAATAACTTATTACTGACTAATCCAACAGAAAGAATGCCAGCTCAGCACCTGATTTGCATCCTTTTGTAACGTTCAGCTCTCGCCAACGGGTAAAAGCCAGTGAGACTCTTTTTTCGGTCTCCTGCTCAGTTACTCTCTCTTTTTATATTCCTTGCTTCCTCCGACGTCTTCCTCAGTTTCTCTGTCGCCTCTGCTATGGTGTCCATACAGAGAATACTGTGCAAGCTTCCTCTTATAGCCAGCGCATGGGTCTTGATGTTATTGTGTGAGGTGGTGCCATAAAGCATTACGTAGTTCTCGCACCCTGTACCCCTGCGTGTTGTGGCAGTGGCACAGAAGGCATTCTCCGCCAAATGATTTGGAGGCTGTTATTTTAAGATAAAATTGTTACATAGTGTAATACTTTAAGCATTGATGTTTGGATATTTTAGTTTTGTTATAGGGTAACCATAGGCATGAATAGTGAACAGAACATTAATATAGGTCTCGTCGTAAAATAAAATAACGATAATACTACCCAGGTAGTATTATCAAGTCACCTACATTTTTGTAAATCTTGTAAATCATTTTATTATCATCAGAAGAAATATAACAAGCTGCCAGTTTCACTATATGACGAAGTATGAAATTATGTTGCTAATAGGACATTATGATTACTTAGCAGCCTATTGAATTATGTTGCATCAACTTAAGTCTTTATATGACGCTGACCTCTGGATCTCTCAAAGCAAGGAAATAAACATTAGTTAACATTAGTTCAAATTTCTGAAGGCTTTGGCTTGATCCTGTAGTACTGTAGGGCTAGGTTTCCATGAGGTCCAATACTGCCTTTACTGGTGGTGTCACGTAGCCTAAGCTGTGGCGCATGTCCCTTTCAGGTTTTTCCCAGAAAATAGTTACACGTCAGACATAGTCTCTCACCCCATGTGGTGTCACAGTACCCTCATGAATGCCAGGCCCTGTTTCTCCCTCTGACGTAGTGCACTGAGCCAATGCAAGAATAATCTCTCAAGAAATTCTAACTGCTGAAGGTGTATTGGAATGAGCAAATCTCAAAGAAAGAGATTATGACGAGATGGTGAACAGCACCCTACGCCACCAGTGACCCCCCCAACCCTCTTCTCACTCGATCACTCACTCAGACGCCTCTAGTGGCTGTGCAGGCCAGACTTCAGTGTGAGAGCCACAGTGACCACAGCAAGAGGAACCGGGAGTAGCTACCCCAGTAGCTGTTGTGCAGCCCGAGGAAAGGGGATTTCCCAGCCAAATCTCTGTGGCCTTTAGTACCTTTGTTGAGTTTGGGGACGGGAGAAACCGTGGTGAGCAGGGAGGACCTACGAGCAGACTAGGCTGTCATGTCCAGTGGTTGTGTGCAGTTGCGGCACTAACAGAAGTAAATAGTGCGACGCAGAGGAGCGCAGAGGAGCGCACAGGAGCACAGAGGGGACCTGCCGAGGAAGAGGAGGGGGTGATCCAGCATTTATTTTACACGGGAAGTGATGCGGGGCCCGGCGTGCTGCCCCTGTACGGTTCCCTTCCTGTAGCAGGATGCGACGCGGTGACGTGCCAGCGAGACTGTCCTTGCTCCTAATGTGTTTACGCGCTGACGAGATTACAGGGAAACAGCTTGCTGGGGGCAGGCAGCTGCTGTTTCCTGCGATTCGCGGCAACCTGGGGGACGAGGCCAGGATGCCGTGGGGGAGAAGTGTGCCTCAGGCCCGGCTACACCGCGCAGGCAAAGCCAATGGACTCCCGAAGGCCAGGTAGGCTCAGGCCCCCGCCAGCCGGTACTGATCTGTGTGCTGCGCTCGGTCTGTCTGTCTGTCTGTCTGTCTGTCTGTCTGTCTGTCTGTCTGTCTGTCTGTCTGTCTGTCTGTCTGTCTGTCTGTCTGTCTGTCTGTCTGTCCGTCCGTCTGTCTGTCTGTCTGTCTGTCTGTCTGTCTGTGTCTTTGCAACCCAATTAGTAGCCTAAGCCCATCTTTCATTCAGCGTAGTGTGTTGAATAGTGAACGGAGTAGTGTCTTGGTGGGTTTCGCAGGTGTCATTCAAATGACATCTCAGTGAATTTCTTAGTGCTGTGATGTAAGTAAGCTAGTAAACATTCATTAACTTTTAAATACTCACTAATAAGACCCTTTTTAAAGGATAGTGAGTAATTCGCTGTGGTGTTAGGTCTATATGTTTCACGTGGGCAGCCTTACAGCTGTACTGCAATTTGTGTATGCTCTACTTCTGTACTAATTGTAGTAGATCTGACACGTCCACATTATTTAAGCGCTGAACTCAGGAACATAAGAAGCTTTTACCTCTGCTGTTAGGATTTAGACCAGTGGCCTGCGATGAGCTGTCACTGATCATGAAGCAGATTAAACCTTTGCTCCATTGCCTGGGCTGCTGATACCTGAAGACACCGTTGTACCTGAGCCTACAGGTTCTGCCAGTGAAAAAAAAAAACACACACAAGGAAACTTGGGAGCCAGAGTTTCTTCATTCCTCATTCAGCTCCATTTAGTTTGATTTGGTCCCCATGAGTCTGTGTGTCACTCACAAGGTCGCATGAGGAGTAAACAAGCTAGAGTGTATTTCTTATGAAGTGAACTTGTATGTAGCAACATACTTCTGAAAGCCCCCACCACTACCACAGCATTGGCGCCATTAAAAAAGGAACAATGAAAGCTGTGCTTGCGTCATCAGTTTTCCTGCCAGCGACAACACAGGAGTTTTTAATCAAAGGTCAACGTTCTGACCATGAAGTATAGTAGGCTGTAACTGTAACTGATGCACTGACCTGGTTCTTGGGAGGTACGGCTGCCCGAAAACAAATGTTCAAGCTGGTTGAGAATATCAGTCAGGCAAACAGATCAAATGTTTGTTTTCTTTGGAATGATTCACTGTCAGATATTTGGCATATTTTTAAACTCCAGGCAAGTAGGAAGAATGCACTGGAATGGGGGTAGAGAGAGAGAGAGAGAGAGAGAGAGAGAAAGGAAGAAGATGTATTACTGGCATTCCAGAAAAGCCTGTTCGCCAAGGGAACCACCTCTTTGGGGCTTTCAGTGGAAGCCAATTAGAGTCACTAACAGAGTCACTTAAAAAAAAAAGAGTATCCCTCCAGGGTGCAAGTCATCAGTCATCACCAAATTCTCATGAGCAACACTTGTGAAAGCGTGAGTGTGGGAGGCACTGCTGCCTGAAAACAAATGTTCAGCTGGTTGAGAATATCAGTCAGGCAAACAGTGGAATCTGTTTTGGTCGGTTGTTGATCTGGAAGATCTTTGGTTCACGTAGAAGTGGATAGTGAGTGTTTCCAAGCACACTGCAGCTGACCCACTTCTTCCTCTTACTTCCTGATTGACAGAGCCATAAAATCATCAGTAAAGATGTAGGTGCTTTTTGTGGGACTTCTGTTGATTCGGGAAGTTGATATGTCATGTTTGGGGCTATCTCTCCATCTCATCTGCTGAATTTCCATGGCGAGCTAAGGGGAAGTGAGACTACTTGTCTATTTTGAAAAAAAGGAGATAATGCACGTATTCAGTTGTGTTCATGTATGTGGGCGTGTGTGTGTATGCGTCCTTCTGTGACATCAGCACCAGAAGCCACTGGCTAAGGCGTGTCCACGGTGAGAGCTGACAGGTGTGTAGGGTGTGTGGAGGCGTCAGCCATGCACTCCCACCCACGTCTCCTCACGTACCTATCACTCACCCCAGTGGAGCAGTTCTAGGCAGGCCGAGGTCAGTTTCTGCAACATCAGGCAGCGTGGGGAAACCAGAGGCAGGCTAAACGGAATCCTCCTCCAGCGAGCAGCGTGGTTTACTTTTTTAATGCCGCGGAGCATGAGAGGCGGGGAGGAGATCGTGCATCGGCTGGCTCCCTCCAGGCAGAATGTTCGCGGAAAGGCCAACCGAGGCCGACCGCGGTTCTCTAACAGCCCACGTAGCCAACGCCTGAGACCAGCCGCCCTCCCACAGATCAGGTACCAATGCAGCACCACACAGAAGAAGAGCGAGGGAGAGAGAGAGAGAGAGAGAGAGCAGCCTAAACACATTGGAGCTTTACTTTTAAACACACACACACTCAGAGGCTACTGGAAGTCTGGTCTTACGAACGGAGGTGCGTGGTGGCTCGGAGCACGGAGTGCTATTAAGCAGCGGTTGTGTTTGTCGACCTTCATACCTGCCGAGCGACGGTAAGGTTTGGCCTGTTTTTACTCCCTGCTGTCTGGAGCGAGAGTAATCGACTGTCAGTGCAGGCAGATGTTGCATGAGGAAGCCAGCATCTGAGTGCTGCAAGGCTGTGAAAAAAAAGAGCATGGCTTAGCATTTCAGCTTAATTCATGTATTTTATGGCAAAACTGATGGGAAATTTCTGTACTCATGTACACAGAGCTCTGATATAATTGAAAAAGGATTTTGGGCAGATATAAAGTCGAGAAGTAGTGTTCCCTGAGATATCTGTGTGTGTTACATTATTGTTTATTTGTGATGAAGCAGTTTTGGAAAGATTGTGTGTGATGTATGTATATGTGTATGCGCGTGTGTGTGATGTATGTGGATGTGTGTGGATGTGTGTTTGTGTGTGTGTGTGTGTGTGTGTGTGTGTGTGTGTGTGTGTGTGTGTGTGTGTGTGTGTGTGTGTGTGTGTGTGTGTGTGTGGGAGCATTTGTGTTTGGACAAGGAGGGTGGATATGGTTGGATATACTTCCTTCTGGGTTCCTACAGAAACTGGCACAGCCTGACCCCTCCCCCTCCCCATGGTGACCCTGAAACTAGTTTTGCATATCAAAGCAAAGAGGGCTGTGTTATTGATGGACTTCCTCGTGTTTCATCCGAGACTGGAAGATTGGACAACTACTTCACAAGTCAACTAAATATTCAGAAAAGATTGTTTATTATCTTCCTTACTCTGCCATGTGGTCAAATCAGAATGAAAATCATCTTTATTGCCTAAACATGTTGACATGTAGGAAAGAATTTGGCTTTGGTCGTTATTGTTGGAAATAATTATTTGGTCATTGTAGCCCTCAGAACCAGAGATAGGGTTAACAGATTTGCACAGGAAACTGCTTCTTAAATCACAACACGTCAAACTAAACATTTGTCTTGAACTGTTGTGCGTTAAAAAAAAAAACCCGAAGGCACAGCAATTCTTCTTGACTGCGTGACCCAAGCCACATACCAAAGCTTGGAGACAGCAGTTTCCTCCCCTCAGTGCAACAGCATGCCCTCGAGAGGCCAGTGCTGCAGGGCTCTTTCTGGAAGGACATCCACCACGTTGGCTCACAGGCTTACACACACATTAAACGGAGCCCACGAGAGTGTAGGCTTGTGAGAGCTTCCTTTCGCTCCAGCCACAGGTTTTCAGGCCATGGACACATACAATCTCCCCTTTAAACCCCCTCTAAACGTGTCTTACGCAATAAGTAGCTTTAAACATGCACAATGGTGAACTGTTTTTGATAAATCAGGCAGGCAAGAAAAAGTACTGGTACTTTGCAGTGAGTAGTGGCATTTGTGGTATGTGGATAGAGGGTAACAGAGACATCTACTGGTCATGTGGGGGAACTACCTGGCCAATTACAGTTTTCTTTCAAAGATCAATAGAGGATTCCTATTTCCTCCACATCCTTGGCTCGCTCTGGTCATCTGTAATGATTAGCCTCTGTGAACACATCTTGTTACGCTTGGCTTCTTCCCTTTGTTTTTTGCTCACCTCCAACTCTGTCCCATTTCACCACACATCAAGGTTATAAGGCCGCCTCTGCCCTGTTTCTATTCAAGAAACAGCTAATTTGCTCTTTTTCTCCATTGCACATGTATTTTCTAAAAGTGTCCTAAACTAATGATCCAAAAATACATTATGCCTCTACTGATTTTTCAGAGCTGTTTGGGCTGAATGCGGTGCCAAATCCCTCTTTCCCTCTTTCTCACCTTCTCTCTACACTCTTCTTTGCTGGTCTTCATTTTTTCTCTCTCCGCTTTGTCTGTGTATAAAAGCCCTTGTTCCTAACCCCCCCCCTCTCGCCTTGCTTGTCGTCGTCTCCCAGGGACCCCAGCCCCACCGAGATGAGCGTGGATCCCTGGGTGCACCATCACGATCAGGCCACTTCGGATCGGTGCCCCCAGACAGAGCATCCAGACAAGCTGTGCCTCGACTCGTTCTGGAGCGAAGTGGAGACCATCCGCAGCAGCAGCAGCTTCAGCGAGCCCAACCCCGAGAGACGAGACTCCAAGCACTCAGAAGGTGAGAGGGGAAGAGCATGGAGACTTAAAGGTGCAGTCCGCGATTCGAATCCCATACGCTTTTTGTCAAATTCAAACTCACAGTCCTCTCGCTGTCCGTCCAGTGTTTGCGCTACAAAAACCCTGCATTGTTCGTATACAGCCCCGGCTTTTATAAATGGGACGAGTTGCTCGGACTGAGCCATAAACAATCCCAGCCAATCAACACTGTGCAGCATCACAGGTAGGAGGGGTGTAATTTGATTAGCTGTTGAGCTCAAATGTCAACAACCTTTTGAGAAACCTAATCGCAGGCTGCATCTTTAATAGTTAATTGATTGGATTATCGTGTGTGTGTTTGTGTGTGTGTGTGTGTGTATGTGTGTGTTGATGTGTGGATGGGTATGATTACACATGTGTCATGGATTTGTGGGCATGTGTGTATGAATTTGTTTACATTTTTGTTTGTTTGTTTGTTTATTCGCATGTTTGCTTGTGTTCAAATGTGCCTCGCGTATGTCTCCCTCAGAGGGCGAACAGGAGGAGCAGTGGCTTCAGGATGCGGGCATGTCTACTCTGATCCGCGAGGACAGTGACGAGTCGGACAAGGTGGTGCTGCTGTCCACCCTGACCCGCACGCAGGCGGCCGCCGTCCAGCGTCGGCTGGACTCCTACACGTGCTCCCTGCGCAAGAAGAACAAGCCCCCCCCACGAGACGTCAGGGACATATTCAACCCCCCACGCTCTCAGGTTAGGAGCCCGTACTAAGAGGAGCGTCGGGAGAGTATTGTCCTCAGTGTATATCTTATATTTTATGTAATGAAGGTAAACCACACTTAACAAAAACAAAAACAAAAAAGTTTTATCAAAAGCAAGTCTGTACTGCAAAAAAACGGCAACAGAGACGAAAATGTGTCAGTGAAGTGACTTGCCTATGTAGCCAGATGAGTTACGTTCAATTCCCACTGCTCTGCGCTCAATCGCCACTGTCCAGTTGAAATGAACAACAAAACAATAGTGACATTTCAGATGCTTCAAAAGGGCAGAATTTGATTAACGTAAGGGAAGGGATAAATAATACATGGGTTGAAGTAATATAAAAAAGCCTATGTGACACAGTTTACGGCAAAATGTTCTCCTTCCAAGAATGAGTCCATAGCGTGAAGGCTGAATGTCCTATAAGGTCCCCCTGCTCACAGTGTAAAAGCAATGGTTCTGTCCTTGTCCCGGAGACTGCATCACCGAACAATGGCAGCTGACCTATCCTCACAAAAAGACGCATCATCCTCAAAGGGCAGCCTTTGTTCCGGTTGTCCAAACAGCACAAGGGAGACAGACGCTACTCTGTTGGGTTTATCGTGGTTGTATCAGCAATCACGACCTCCCCGGTTGCCCTTATCAGACGCAATGAAAAGCACGCTGTCCCACTTCAGGGAATGAGCGCTCGTCGTCGTGTAGTCCCACCGGTGATTTTCATCTCGGATTTGTTTTTTGCTTTTTGCCTTTTTTTTGCAGAGTCCACTCACAGCCGGTCGGGACTCAGAGCAGGAGCCGAGGAAAAGCATGGAGACCATCACCAAAACCCCACTCTCAGGTAACATTTGCTCTTCACTGCCACTCTTCAGCATTTTGTTAAGATGTCACTTTGGCATAGTGCTCCGCATTTATCAACTTTGCCATGTGTAACTTTTTATTGCACCCCTGGACCCTAAACATGAGATATTCTTGTGACATAGTACACAGAGCACATTTAAAGGTGCAGTCCTTGATTATAATCCATTACACCTTTTACAACTCCTCACGTTCCTCTAGCTGTGCTGTGTGTGGAGGTGTTTGTGCACAGTCCTAGCTCTGCAAATGGGAAACAAACAAAGTGGCTTAGACCGAGCAATACTCTAATCCAGCCAAATATCAACTATTAGACATCATTAGTCTTTCGCCAGCATCAAAGACTACTCCTTTAATTGAATATGCCCCCTGCCCTATCTTTTGGTCATTTTTGACCTGGTGTTTTTCCGTCATGTCCACCCCTTGTGATCGGGGTCAGGGCAGTTATCACAGCGGCATCGAGAGTCAGGTGGTCGGATTGGACGAGCTCGATTTGGCCTCTGCTCTTCTCAATCTGGCCGCATCAGACTCTCTGAGTCTAATTGGCTGCGATTAATCTGGCGCAGCTCCCCCCATCGAGCCATCAGGGTGCATGTGTGTGAGAGTGAGTTTGGGCACTCTTCATGCCCAGAGCCCTGCCTCTACAGCTCTGCCAGACCAGTCCAACCACCTAACTGGCCTTAAATGTGTCACAGGTGGCTTAAGGTCGGAGATTACCGCTCACGCTCCCGGTGCGTTTTTGTGTGTGTTTGTGTTGGCGAAGCTGCCGATCGCCACGGTCGATTTTTCTTGCGTCTACTTGCGACTTGGCGTGTTCATAGAGATTACATTTGGTCGATGAGGATGTATGTATTTGCCGTGTTTTTATGCGTTTCGCACAGCTATAGAGTTTAGATGAGAGAGTTTTTAGATGAGTGCACTGTATGTGTACCATAGATCACAGCAGGGTTGAGATATCACTGTTCAGGGGTGATATTGCCTTGTGTATTTATGTAACTCAAATTTGATTTAGCCTTTTATTTGTCTTTTTATTGTAATTTGTAAAGTCCATTTTTGTCATCTTTAACTCAAAATCTCTTTGCCTGGATTCTTTCAGAGAGGTCGGTGAGTGTGGACTCCCAGAGGGGATTGCCTAAAGAGGAGACCTTCATCACAGACGTGGCGTACTGCGAGCAGGCAGCCATTCTGCTCAAGCAGGCCAAGCTGCCACCGACCACCAACCAGCACCGGAAAGATGACGGCACACTTCCTGTGAGTACTCTGTCCACATCCTTCTTCTCTGTGACACACACACACACACACACACACACACACACACACACACACACACACACACACACACACACAAACACATGTTGGCAGTAGTATCTCTGGCATCACCAGTCTTTGCCTGGTTCCTTTCCACTATATTATGACCCAATTTTCATTCTCCTCTCCTCTCATTGTCTGTGTCTCTTGATCTTTCCCTCTCTCTCTCTTTCACTCCCATTCTCTCTCCCTCTCCCCCCTCACACACACACAGACTTTGACGTTGTCTTTAATCAAGGCCTGCAATGAAGCACGTATGAAATTATTCCGCCTCTGATTAAGCCCATTGTGGTTAGATAAAGGGACGAGCGCAGAGATGCAAATGAGGGAATTACCTTAGCCGCCAGAGGACGGCGCTTCCAAATAAGCCATTAGCATTGGGGAGAATTATGTCAGTCAAAAAGGAAATGAATGTGAATGTTCACAATCACAGCGCTCACCCCAGGGAGCGTGCTGGCGAGACAGGGAGATGTTCTGCCTGTTGCTCCTGGCTCTGCCAAGGAATCCACCTGCCGTGGGTGTCAGAGACTCAGAAATGACACTACTGTTTGTTTATTTGTTTCCTTCTCTGCTCTGCCGTTCTCTTCTCTCTCTCTTTCTTTACTGTTTTTTCTTTCTATCTACTTTTCTTCTTTCTTCCCTTTTTTCTTTCCTTCCTTTTGTTCTTTTTCCTTTGTTTTCTCCATCCCCTCTTTTTTTCTCCTTTGTTTTTTTTTCTTCTACTTAATTTCTCTCTCTCTCTTCTCTCCCTCTCCTCCTGTCAGAGAGTGGTCTGCCCCCAGTGCAGGCTAGGGGTGACCCGCATCCATGACCTCTCGCAGCAGGACATGAAGAAGGTGCGACAGCTCGCCCTCATCGACATGACGGCTCTGTGCGACCTACTGGAGCTGGACGTCAAGCGCCACAAGACCTGCAAGAGGAAGATCTCAGGTCAGTCCGAACTCCATCCTCACCTGACCTCCACTGCCCCCCTACTCTAGCACCGCGCCTTCAGTGACTAGCTGGTTGAGAGTCTGTCCTCTATTTCCAGCCCTTGCTCTCCCTGCATGGATTCATTCTGAACAGATTGTGCAACATGCAGGGCTTAGATAAATGTTTCTTAGTTTCCCATGGAAGGCCAGAGAGTTTCAGTCTGCTTAAGTCTACGGTCAACTTGCTCCTCGTCCTCCCTGATGTGTAAATATAGCTCCGTGATAATCCCTGTACTTCCTCCCTCCCTCCCTCCCTCCCTGACTTTCTCGCAATTTCTCTCATCTTACAGAAAGCTTACTTTTTGGGGTCTCCCTTGCAACGTTGGTGGAAAGCGACCAGAAAATCAAGGCCAACACGAATATTCCTCTCATCCTGCAGTCGGTAAGCACTCAGTTCTTCCCAGTTCTGACCGGAACCACAAGTGTAACCGTGTTGTGTGAACACAGCATGAGGGTTTAACACAGGGCTAACGAAGATCAACATAGAATGAAAAGCCTAACTCAGGGTTATGCTTTTGACTCCATCTTCATCATGTGCTCATGTCTGTCATATCACCAGCATTAAATAAACGCAGAAAGTATAAAGGTGTTTGGACACCCTCAGGTACATCTCTTTGCCTCTTTGTCTTCTCCAGCTGCTGTCTTTCCTGGAGAAAAAGGGGATTGACTCTGAAGGGATCTTGCGGGTCTCGGGGTCCCAAGCCAGAATCAAGGTGTGCCTTCTTTTTACATACTGAGCCCTGTCTTGTCATGCCTTGTATTCCATTAATCATGGAATCAACAAATTCCATTATGTCCAAGAATATTGTTCTAACTCCAAATTGTATCATATTCACTCTATCATTTCCATGTATTCTAATTCACGTGTGCATATTTATTAGACAGCTTATTGCTGCAGGTAAAATGGGTAGAAAAGTGATGTACCTGATATTGAAAAGATATATCTTTAAGGCGAATGCAACACTATTGAATTACCAAAATGTTGAGATGTGGTCACCGCACAAGCAAACGATTTGCCAGAGTCATCAGGGTCACAACAAACTTGTTGAGCCGCAAATTAACTGCAAGAGATTTGCAGTTACAGAATTAAGCAACCCGTTAACCCTGAGTGCCATGACTGTACCTCCTGGAATGGGCAAAGGTGCAAGGTGCAAAGCTCTCTGAGGCATAAGAAACACAGACTGAAGCTTCAGGAATGGGACGAAATATCTTCATTTTTTCAGAGGTTTTATGGCCAGTTGAGATGACAGGGACTCTGGGTGGGCCTGATCAGTGGGACTGTGACTGCATTGCTCATGGACACAGGATGTTAGTTTGATTAGTTGTTGAAAGAGTCATTATATTCTGCCTCTAAAACCGATAAAATCGAACATATTCTTTGTTAACATTCACTTTTCATACACAATTTGACAATCGAAATAATCCTGAGAAAAGACGCTTTAATAATAGTGTCTATATTGAAGAATTGTGAATATATTTTCATAATATTAGCAGTATGTATACAATGTGACATTCATAATATAGCAATGCTGTTTTTTTTTTAAACCACTTTTTGGCCTGCTTTGCCTGCCGTAGCTCCTGCAACAGAAGCTGGAGAGCACGTTCTACTCTAGCAGCTTCAGCTGGGACGAGGTGAGTCCCAACGACGTGGCGGCGCTCCTGAAGAAGTTCATCCGAGACCTGCCCTCCCCGCTGCTGACCTCGGAGCACCTCAACACCTTCAACGCCGTCAGGGGTGAGCTGCTCACAGAAATCTAAATTCCTTCATTTTCCTTTATTGTAAGCGCTGGTTACACGGTGTTTGGTATCAGTTCCTTGAGAAGGGATAGATAAGTTAAGAGTTAGTTTAACTTATTAGTTTAGTTAAGAGAACAAGTTATTTTGTACACACAAGTCTCTTTGACACATTCAGGAAAGCCGGTTCCAAAGTGTTAAGAAGAAAAAAACGAATATATATATAGCGATCTAAGCGAAGCAACTGTGTAATAGATAGGTTATATATATATACATATATATAATCTATTATCAGGGGTATCCAGATGGCAGCCTCGTTTGGAGGTGTCGCCTTTGGCATGTTGCAGCTCTATTCAGATTCCGCTGACTGGCATAACTGAGTTATGTGTCATGACAATATTTTCCGTGCCTGTCATCTCAGAGTATGTTACATAAGCTTATTCAAATACCAGTGCTGACTGATGGGTGAGCATCATACTGATCTCTTAAGAACTTCCATTCATATTAAGAACAAAAGGTCTTCCACATAACCTTAAAGTGCCTGTGTCACTCTAGATAAATCCTGTTCAGATCCTGTATGTGCACAGCATGTGTTGGGATGATTACCGCATTTATACAATTGGCCCTGGATTGTGGATTATATAATCCTGTATTGAAATGCCTCTAGCAGAATGCTCAGATGGCTGCAAATATTGTTTTGAATTGTATAGAATTGTGCGGGTAGAGGGCGTCAAAAGTTAAACTCATTGCTTTTTCGCGGGTCCTTTTGTAGACATCCCTGATTTGAAACAGAGGCTCCATGTGCTGAATCTGCTCATCCTCCTTCTGCCTGAGCCCAACAGGAACACACTTAAGGTACTACACACACTCTCCCTCTCTCACTAAGCTCTTTCGGTGTTTCAGGTACTCAACACGCCACCTCTTACACACACACACACACACACACACACACACACACACAGACACACAGCAGTACTTCTGAAATGATACTCAGTAGCACTGCAAATGATGTCCATCAAGCCAGGACACGGCACTTAGGGACTGCACAAAAAGCCATGCTGGAATCTGAGGAATGCCTCTTGTATAGTTTAAGTGGGTGGCGCTTGGCACACACTTTGCAGTTCATTCCCGGGGGCTTACATAATGAAGCTAATGTACCAGGTATGAGTCACTCTTTTGCACATAACCACGTAGGTGTGCGGAGGGCCTGTTGGTTAGCATTTTCAATCTGGTGTATCAGAGCGAAACACGCAAGCCTTTATGTAACCTGCCTCCGAGCGCCCAGATGCTTCGGTTCACAGTTGTGTGTGGGCCTCGTTGTGGAATGTCTTCAAGCCTCAAGTCCACGTCTAGACTATTAATCTCAGGCCAATTGTTGTGTTTCATTGGTGCGTTTTGAACATGAGAAGAGACCACACCAACCATATGTAGCGTGTAAAAAAGTACAAAAGATCTGCGGTCATGGTAATGAGTTACTCTGAAAGCTTTCTTTTAATGTCACCAGAACTAAAACCCACTGTAGTGGTGACGTAACGCTCCTGAATGGTTATACAAGCCGCCTGCAAACCAGCAGGTATCGCTCAACATTTGGACAGAGAATGCTGTTCATTTGTCACGACTCAAGGAACTGGCAGCTTTGGCAGGGTTCTGTTGCATGAACAATCTGATGTGATTTCCTTTCCAAAATATAAGGTTTACTGAAATCTGCAATAAAAACCTTCTGTTGCCAATTTATATCAGGGATAAGAGTTTTATCTTTTAAACGCCATTCAAATATTCACCAGTGGAAAAAAGATCCCTTAAAATCCGTGACAACACAAATATGTGGCTTTGTTTCTCCAAGTAGAAATAAAAATGTGAATTGTAGATGCATCTTTCAGTGTCCACAGCAGGCAGTGAAATCTGCCCCAGTAGCATTTAAATCATGTGACCCCAGCTTGTGCTGCACTGGAGCTGCACTGGTGCTGCACTGGAGCTTTAACCCTGCGGTGGCGTGTTGGTCTCTCCCCAGGCTCTGCTGGAGTTCCTCAGTAAGGTCGTCTCCCGGGAGCGCCGCAACCGCATGAACCTGTGGGCCGTCTCCACCATCATGGCCCCCAACCTCTTCCTCCACAAGTCCGTGCCCAGCCGCCTGGACGGCTCCGAGAAGGGCCAGGCCGAGCGCGCTGCCGACATCATGAGGCTCCTCATCCGCTACCAGGACCTCCTGTGGAATGTGAGCACCCATTCACTTACACCTGCAGCTCCTGCACTTACACCTTTAAACTTAGAATATACACACACACAAACATCCCCACTTCTACCTTTACACTTAGAATATACACACACAGAAACATCCCTGCTTCTACCTTTACACTTAGAATACACACACACACAAACATCCCTACTTCTACCTTTACACTTAGAATACACACACACACAAACATCCCTACTTCTACCTTTACGCTTAGAACATACACACACAGAAACATCCCTGCTTCTACCTTTACACTTAGAATACACACACACACAAACATCCCTACTTTTACCTTTACACTTAGAATACACACACACACAAACATCCCTGCCTCTACCTTTATGCTTAGACTACACACACACACAAACATCCCTACTTCTACCTTTACGCTTAGAATACACACACACAGAAACATCCCTGCCTCTACCTATGCAAATGATGCCACAGTTGTACATCTTAACCCAAACTCATATACTGTATATCAATTCCTACAGGTATAGCAATATATCTGAAGACCCCTGTGTATTTAAATAGGTTCATATAAGACAAGAATAGGCTAACAAGAAAGTGATATAAATATATGCTTAAAAGAGAGATCATGTTGGTGTGAGTGATAAATGAACAACAAAATCTCTGTGGCTTTTTGCTATGTATATGTATACATTTTCCCCGCTGAGTCAAAATGCTTCTCTGCCTCTGCTAGATTCCCAATTTCCTGATGAGCCAGGTGCGTAAGCTGAATGAGAACAGTAACCGCCGCTACCAGTTCTACGACAAGCGCATCAAGAACCTGCTGAGGAAGATCCACACCGACAGCAGGGACAAACCAGACAAGAACTCCACAGAGGTACGGATGGAATGTGCCTTTCAAAACAAACTAACTCCTTTAGTTACAGCTGAAGACAGGACAAGGAGAGAAAAACACAATCACTATTCTAGTTTTAACCATGATAATGTTTTAATTTGACAAAATGAATTGCTCGGTGCTCCATGATGGCCACATCTATATTCTACTTCCTCTAACTTGATACCCGGACTTAATGAAGAAAAATTAATGTTTATTTGGGTGTGGATATACACTCATTCTCGCCCCATATCGCAGGGGACTAGAGATTGTTTGCCTGTCACATTTTCACACTTTCCACACTGAACTTTTCAGCGATTTACTGAAAAGTGTTCCTTTCATTTCAAGCCTGACAAATGTTAAGACACACACACACACACACACACTCAGACACACACAAACACACACACACACACACACACACACACACACACATATATGTACAAGACCTCAAATGTAAAAACACCACTCCCCACACACAAGCCATTTTTTTAAACAGTATGCCCCCTTGAGGCCTCATCATGAGAAGAAGCCGTGTCCCTGCCTGTCCTCCTGAGCCCTCCAACTTTCCCTGGCAGCGCTAGCAGGCAAGCCTGGGATTAGCGATTAGCATTGCGAAGGAACCCCTCAGCTCTCTGCCTGGTGAGCGCAGGGGATGATGAGCCCCTAATGAGATAGGCCTCGCTCATCCCCTGTTAGCGCAGGGCGGCTAATCTGAGAGCCCGCACGCTGCCCCTCTGCTAACTCCCACCCTGGCTTCCCTCTGACCTCCTCTCCTCTCCTCTCCCCTCCAGCCCTGCCGCACGGTGAAGATCGAGGTGGGCGAGGCGCCGTGCAGCAGCATGGAGGTGCGGCTCAACATCAACTCGCGTGCCGCTGACCTGCTGGTCCAGTTCCACCGGGAGACGCACGCCTCGGACAACAGCAAGGGCCCGCTCAGAAGGTACGGCCACCACTCTCACACGTGCACATATAGGTGTTTACGCACACAGTTAAGTGCACATATAGGG
This sequence comes from Clupea harengus, assembly GCF_900700415.2. Classification (NCBI taxonomy): domain Eukaryota; kingdom Metazoa; phylum Chordata; class Actinopteri; order Clupeiformes; family Clupeidae; genus Clupea; species Clupea harengus. The sequence goes on along the minus strand of NC_045156.1, from coordinate 7,337,311 downwards.
GATACAGCATGGCTTAATACACAGGTGGTGTATTACACACTATAAGACACTTCACATACACACTAAAGAAAGAGGTATGACCTCTGCAGGGCATTGTCTGTAATGCAGAACATGCAGTGAACAGTGTTCACAGGCAGAATGAAATAACAGTGTGTTCAATATACACCATACATATGCAGATACACAGTTACCAGGGTGGGCTTCTAAGACACCATTTGTCACTACTAGAAAATGTTAAGTTTGATGTTATTGTAATTGACACAATTGGGTCATTAGGAATTAGGCCATACATTTCAACAAATACATCAAGCACTAGGTTAGCACAGTAAATCCCTGAATTATCGATCAAACAGACTACACATGCATCCTTTAATAGAAAGTTGCACACCCATATGATGTCAGCATTCGGTATTTGGCCTTTCCGAACATTATTAGCTCTCTTTGAGCATGAAATATGCCAAAGTATGTAATATGGTATACGCTGATGCAATGTACTTTTCCCCTTTCAACCACAGGAACGGATCAGTCCACTACCGTGACTACGCCATCTACGAGGTGGGAGGGAACATCGGTACGTGGAATGGCGCGTCTCTTCTGAGAGGCTGACAGCAGTTGTGTCATTGGTGTTTTCCATTGCATAGTGAACTGGCTAAAGAGGTTAACCACTTATGTAATGCACAGCATAGCGAGAGACACACACACAGGAAGAGAGAGGGAGAGAGAGAGAGAGAGAGAGAGAGAGAGAGAGAGAGAGAGAGAAAAAGAGAAAAAGAGAGAGAGGGAGGGAGAAAGAGACAGAGGATGATAGAGAGAGAGGTAGACACAAGCCTGACACAATCTCCCACATTCAGGTAAATCATGGCAACACGCACACACACACACACACACACACACACACACACACACACGCACACACACACACACACACACACATACAGTATGCACCTTGCACCAGTGAAGACCTTGTTGCTTATTTGGAACCTTTCCCGGAAGGGGATTGCATGCAGGCTTCATGAAGTACTGATATACCTTCTTTATAAGCCACAAAATGTATTTACCAAGATTCATGAATGTACTGAGTCGTGATATGCTATAGCTAGAATGTAGATTGTGATCGTCTAGGGGCATAGTTCCTTTCTACTCTAATCCTTTCTGTTTGTGTGTGATGGTGGAGGAGAGGACTGTATGTAGA
>NC_045156.1:7326119-7328619 GCF_900700415.2 Clupea harengus | reverse complement strand
GACAGAGAAATCATAAATATGGCTGGTTTTGACATAATTTACTCTATATAGATAACTTGAAATCACAGGTGAGAACAAATGTTTTGTTTTATAATTATTGCTCAATAAAAATGTATCCATATTATCTCACATGACCCCAATCCTTTAACCTTTATAGGATTGAAAATACATTACTATTAAAATATGTCTATTAAAACTTTGAGTCATGAAATTCTTCTGTCACAAATAGACTCCCGATCCGAACGCTCTCGTAGCAGCGTCTCCTCAGTGGATGTTTGCGGGATGCCCTGAGCCCGTCTCTGCAGTGGACAAAGAAACGCAGAGGAGGCAACGACTCCCTTCCTCTCGTGAGTCACGACTCTGACGGCTGTCCCCGGCGCTGTGTTGGGGGTATGCGGAGGGGCGAGTGGATGTGTGGGTGGGGTGAGTTGGCTTGTGTGCTGCAGGGATGGGGGTATATAGCTGAGCTCCACCTACCCAAACCACCCACCACTACGGCGAGTTGATTTCCCTGCTTCCCCTGACACCCTCGCTCCTCCGCAGAGTCCGTTATGCATCACCGCAGACCTCGTCTTACCCACGCACATACTCACACACACACACACACATACGCACAAACACACACACGTCACCGCAGGCCCTCACGACTCACAAGTGATGACGCACCACTGCACCACCAGGATTTATCCTGGGCTTTCCTCAGCAAGGCCTCACCCCCACCCCCACCCCACCCCCACCCCCACCCCCACCCCTTCCCAGGGAGAGTGTTTGTGTGTGTTACATGAGCGAGGCCCTGAGAGAGGCCAGAGCAGAGAGGTCACCCACACCCTTAGGACAGGGAGACCAGCTCTCAAGGATACGCTTCTGAGTCTAGACTCTGTTCACAAGATGGAGGGCTTGTTGGGGATCTGGGCAGTAGCGAGATTTATGCAAGCCAAAGGATATCCTTAAAGTGAGTCTACTGATCCCGTGATGATGATGATGGTGTCTAATAACATGAAGAGGGCCTTTGATATGCATCAGTGTAAATATTTATTAACTGCTTAATGTGATGAAAGAAAAATCACTTATCATTTATGCAATCATCTGTAAGCATGTGGTCCTTCGTCTCCCTGCACAGAATCTGCCTTGCAATACCATCGATCACCAACAGGTAGCGGTGATGTACAATGTCGCCTTCGGTGCCTCTTGTCAGACAGTCCCAGACGCCTTGTGTCCTTATTTCAGCCTCCCAATTACTGCAGCCATGGCAACTATCTCAAAATGGGGTCTGTGGACAGCTTTACCATTAAGGGATCTAAGAGCCCTTCTCCTAGTCACACACTCACCACAATTTCACATCCTGTCTCTCCCTCTCTCTCTCTCTTTCTGTCTTTTTTCCCCTCTCTCTCTCTCCTTTTCATGGCAGAAGTCAGGAGCCATTGAGGCCTGAAGCTAAATAGATAACCATGGCAACCAATTTGAGGCAATTTCAGTAATGATATGTATTACGGCCTGCCCCTAAATTGTTTCTGATGGATGACAAAAAAGTATTTTTTTTTCTATGCAGTGGCTATAAAAAAGGATGTCAATCCACCCACAGAAAATGCGAACACAAAGTGCAGCTGAGGAGCACTCACACCGCAAAGCTGATTTGGTCTACAAGGGAAGAATAAGAGTTCAGATGCAATCTAGTGTTGTGAGAATTCCGTCTCGTGTTCCGAGTTCGGTGGCAGCACACAGTATGGCCTCCTCGAGTGCGTGCCCATGTGCCCATGTTCCCTTGTCACACGCAGATTCCATGTGCATGTTCCTGTCTACTGATGCGAATGAGCATGTGTTAGACAGAAAAAGAGAGAGAGTGAGAGATAGAGACAGAGAGAGAATAAAAGAGAAATAGAGAGAGTGAGAGAAAGAGAGTGAGTGAGAAAAAGAGAGAGAGAGAGAGAGAGAGAGAGATTTATGTATGAGTATACACAAACACTTTGTGCATGATTCAGCCAGTCAGCCCATTCACAGCATCCTCATAGCCCCTGGTGAGACCATCAATGGGGGTGGGGTATACACAGATTCCCCTTGGCATTGTGAGACAAACCAAACAAGCCCCACCCCCCCTCGCCCCCTCGCCCCCACGTCCACCCCCCCCATACCATGACCCCCTCCCCCTGGTTCCCCATGCAGTGAGATTGTCTGAGCACAACTGGCAGCTGGCAAAATAGAGGCAGCCAAGCATGAGAATCAGCGCAGCCAACTTTCCCCCTTTGGCTGGAGGTTCTGCACCATCAGTGATTCTATTTTTGTCGGCAGTGTCTTCTCTTGGGGGCCGAGGCTCCGGGGAGGATTTAGCACTGGCAAGTGCACCTGAAGTGTCCAGTGGTCTACTCGTCCAGGAGCTCCTCTTGGAGATGGAGTGGAAATGCTCACTCATATCTACAATGTTGATTCACTGCAACATGTAGAGTACACATACTCCACACCTATGGAGTGTCAATATGGTAGAATTACATATATTCTTTGGAAA
>NC_045156.1:7236119-7321119 GCF_900700415.2 Clupea harengus | reverse complement strand
TAAACAGCTTCCCTGGGAAACAGCATCCTGTTTATTGTGCCGTCTCACACATCAACACAGAAATCAATAAGAGAGGCTGTTGTGGAGGGAGGTGTGACTGGTGACGGATGACAAGCGCGGAGTTTTTACTAAGTGTGAATTTGCGTCAGACAATGGCACTTCATGATGTTCAGGAGAGGGCGGAGAGGTGGAGTTTGGGGTGGGGAGGGGGGGGTGCTGTGGAAAGTGGGTAGTTGTAGGGGTGGGGGTGCTGCCAGGGTTTATTCACCATCCAGCTAGCTTCCGTGCACGCTGCAAGTGCACTCTTCAGTTCCATTGGGTTTTAATTCAGATCAAAGGTCCCCGCTCTCATGGTCCAACACAACCCACCCTTTCAGCTGGGTTCCATGCAGAGTCAATCTGCAAGGCAGCCTTTGAATTTCAATGAATTACCTGGAATCGGCAATGTATGCAAATGAAAAACGGTTTGATGCTAATTATAGCGTGCAGTGAGGCAGGCATAAATGGCTACAAGCTGTACGTACACAGAGACCTTGAAAGGTTTTGATTTTTTTTCCATTTTATTTTAAAGCTACAATCCTCCATCCATCTAAAAGGCTCTTCAGACTGAAATAAACGTATAGTCTGGAGAGGGCATGAGTATTATGTGGCAGTTTTGAGCCCACAGGGCGAGGACAACATCACATCTGGCCTACTGTCCCTTCCCTGTGAATGGCAGAGCCTGCATACAGAGGACAGGTGGAGACAGTAACAGGAGCAATCAGAAAAGCACAGGGGCTGGGCCACATGAGGAGCAAGAGAGAGAGAGAGAGGGTGTCTGGCCTGTCAGGAGTTTCCTATTGTCCTCGTGCATTGATAATCTCATACTTGTCATAGTTTATATTTTGTGTGCCGTCGTGCGTCTGTACTGGTAGGGAAGATGGTGGTGGTGGTGGTGGTGGTGGTGGTGGGGGGAGGTGTAAGTGGTGTCGAGGGAAAAGCATTGATCCACATACAAGCATTAAACTTTAATCAGAACACACTTCACACACTATTCCGCATGAGCTAGCTGTGTGCCCTGATTCATTCATGCACTCGTGACACAGGGATGTCCACTCCCACTCCCAGTGCCATGACACGCACAGAGTGTGTGAGAGTGAGAGTGAGAGACGGGGGTACAAGAGACCAAACGGTATATAGCCTTGGGGCCCCAAACTCCCCTTTGAATAAACCATTGTTTGTAAAACATCCATTGATTGGTTTCCAGTGTAAGATGTTACAAATGTACCGTAAGTGATCTTATTAAGGTGCCAGAGAGTTTATATGCAGCAAATAAAGGCAATGAGATAGTATCAAATCACCATCATATCTCACTAATCTAACTCACTATGCCTTTGTGATAATAGGGAAAATGTGAAAATCCCAATACAGTTTTTTAATGATAAACCAAGACAAACAAAATGTCTTTATGAAAATGACTGGTGGTCATAAATGTATACTGGTAGTGTCCAGTACAACACATTTTCTTTTATAGGCAACAGTACCTATCTAAGCCATGGACTGAAAAGACCAATCCAGACATTGCATTATAGTATTTTATTTTGTTTTATTTATATTATTTGAAAATGAAAATTCATAAATGCAATACATTGATTTCTGTATATGTAATCAGTGCAACTGTATCTGTGTTGTTCTTTTGAACCATTGTATAAATCAAAATAACCTCTGCTATCCCAGGCCCAGTGTGTAGACTGTACACATTATTAATGGCTGTTATGGTTGTAGTAGCCAAAAAAAATGGGAAACAGATTGTGGTGGAGATTGTTTCGGCCGCGGGCTCTGGGCCCCTTGCGGGAAGGCAGAGTTTGGTGTGTTCAAAAACGGGGGTAAAAGGCAATTACAATGTTAATATACAGCAGCAGGGGGAACTGGGCGCAGGGTCTGTCAGGAGAAAGCGAAAGGTGATGGAGTGAACTGCAGTCATTCAGGTTAACAGCAAGCGGCGTCTAGGGACCGAGCAGACTTGCCCCAAGCCACTTAACAACAGGACAATTTTTAATATTATTGCAAGATGACTAGTGTCAGCAGAGTCAGCAAATGTATAAAACGATTGAATTGCAAACGATGTTTTTTAGGAAAGTCATACTCATACATAAAGTCATACATAAAAATAATGAATTTCGAAATCGGCAACGCTGAGACGGAACTACTTTTTATTAAAGGTTTGGGCACTGTATTTTTGTTACATTATTCTTGTCCTAGCGAGGCTGTAGACAGAAAATCTTACAACCCCCCCCCCTTTACACCTCTCTGGGGGCCTCATAATAACCCATTAAACAGGCGCATTAGGATAAATGAAAAGGCTTTTAAGCAGTTACCACAGGGCCACCTGGATGGGGGGATTGGGGGGGGTGGTTACCAGGGACCGCTTCAGTTTCAAGAGAGCTATCAAGATGCGAATTGTTATGCTACAGAGCACTAACCCCTCTCTTGGCTTCAGACACACTGATAAACGTCTAACGCATATTCACTGTGTGTTTTGTTGTATGTGAAGTTATAAAACATGTGACATTTTTATGTTACCTCCACTGGCATTTATTTGTGTGTGTGTGGGAGAGTGCTCGCGTTTCAAGTGCGTTACTGTACCACTATGTTGTGTTTACATTTCTAAATAAACGCATTTGTAAGCAGACTGCATATTAAAGGCTGCAGAGGTTATTTTGAGCGGGATGAAATTGACTACCACTGCCAATTTCAGCACTACCGGCTAATCAGTGCGATAATGTACCTGTGATTGTGATGCAAATGATAATGGATTCGGAGAGAGGCCAGCGCTGCGCATGATTGGCTGATTCTCCGCGGCTGCAGCCCCCTGGAGACGTGTGTCTTTTCAGTTTGGCTCATTAATTGAAGTGTGTTATGTGTTATTTTCTGCCTCACTGAGCTGTCTATGGACGAGACCGATGGATTCAGACCCAGCGTCAGCTTCGAAAGAGGCCATGTGATGCGATGCTTTCTAAAACGAAATACAGCTCTAAAAGTGCATTTTAAATGCCGTTCATTTCATTGCATCATTTTATATCACATGTTTGAAAAAGAATAAAAGCCTGGCTTTAAGGGCTTATTTTGGTGATCAAATGTGAAATAAATGATTTCAAATAGTAATGCTATATGGTGTGGGATGTGCACATTTTATGCAATACCACTGAAGAGGAAAGGAAAAGAGGAGAAAGAACGAAGGAAAACGTGTGTGTGATTTTTACCGCCTGTGGTATGGGTGTCAGGCAGACACTCTCTCTGCAAAGGAGCAGTGCTGAAGCTCTCGTGACTCAAGTGCTCCAGTCAGAGGGCCCGGTGGTGATTCTACTTCTCTCGCAGTTTCACTAGCAGTCTACTCTCATATTTTTCTCTCTGCAAGTTGCTGTCACAAACCATCGCTCATCACTCAATACTCAAGGCACCTTGCCGTCTTCATGTTCATAAATGTAGGCAATAACGTACGACACACACACACACACAGGCCAACATTAAATAGCATAGCCTCAAAGGCTCACAGAAGCTGCCACCTCTCATGGTGCAACAATCCATTCTCGACAAAAAATTTGATGATGGTCACACCTAACGTTCAGATCTTGGTTTAAATTGAAGTATTTTTTGTTTGCTTGTTTTGTTTCCTTCTGCAGTTTCTAAGTGGCTCCGATTTGAGCAACATTATCCTAGTCATTTGAAAGACACTTCGACATTTGAAACCCATGTGCATAACACAGTTTGAGTACATATAGGTCACGGACTTATATCTATAACGCGTCAGTACACTTTTTTTTGTATAAACAGAGCCAAGTATGAGGTTGTGATGCATCATGTCCCCCTCTGGATGGAATATTACCTTCTGTGAGAGGCTAATTAATTATCTTCCTTTGATACAGGGTGGGGGTGACATCAGGCCTGCCAGCACAGAGCTAGCGCAGCCAAGTGTGAAATGGGAAAAAGGAACGAGCAGACTCTCAAAGCCTGGAGGGAGGGAGTCGGAGGAATAGCAGAGCGGGGGTGGGGTGGGGGTGGGCGAAGAGACGCCGGCTTCTCGCCATTGGTGAACAATTTGATTGACACTTGACGACGGGCAAACCCAGGGTTTTCATTCTAGACATGAATGCTGCATAACCCAGATACAGACCGCGGGATGTCTGTATAGTGCGATAGAGACAAGGGGATGATGCTGAGTGCAAGTGCGGGACATACCACCCAGGGACTGATTATCGTTATCACCGATCTGCAGCCTGTTCCTTAGGGGATCGGACTGGGACACCACATCGGTGCAAGGAATCTCCATGGTCTGCAGTCAGTCTCTTTGGGGGAAAGGACGATGCTGCGGGTGTCAAATCTCCCTAGGCCGGGCTCCTGACCCCTCATTGCCCCTCACTGATAGGTAATAAACTGTGAGCACTGAATGAAGGACATCAGTTCCGACCCAGCGAGCTGCGCTGTCAGCTCTTTCACACCTCACCCTTCACGCCTCGCCTTTCCGTTTTTGTCGCAGACCTGAACACACGGGAGCTAGTATTGATCAGGGGGAAAGAGTAAATTACTCTTATCAGAACAATATATTTCATTTTGTCACCTCATCAGCACTCCCTCTCGAAAAAAAATTATTCTCGAAATATTTTGCGAACATCACACATAGACTATTGGAGGCGATATTGCATGTCTACATGGCGTGCCTAAAATTAATTCACCAAATAAATGGATAAAAGTGTGCCACCATCAGTAAGGTGAGCAAGGAAATGCGCCCTGAAATGTATCATGACACATTCCATCCAATAGACCCTGATGATGATGCAGGGAAGGCCAGTGCTCCTCCTGGTCAAGTGAGCGCACATCTGCATCTGCAGGTATGAAACACTCCACCAAAAAGTCGGCATTTCCATCGAAGGTATTTATGGTGACGATAACTACACAAGGTGTCAGCAAACCACCATCCAATTCTATTTAACAAAATAATTTTCACAGGTGTGTCGACTGAAGCAAGAGAATACAAAATAAATACTTGGTTTAAATTCTATTTTTCGATATTTAGACCTCTATGAGGGAATATCCACTGGGTATATGTTGGTGTGATGGTGGGGGATAAACGTCGATTTAACAGATCTTTAAAAAAAAAAAGAAGAATCGTCTTACATGTTATTGCTTTATTGTGGTCGCCCCTGCTCGCAAAATGTCCCCCGCACTTGATGAAACCTAACACTAAAACCTTCCCGCATTTTGTGTCACTACTATTCTTTTCATGATTGCGCTGCTTTTACGGTGTATTAAAGCAGACGTTCGTAAGTACATATCAAACGAGGTCTGCAGGCTGCTGATAAGACCGCGACTGATTAACCCTTCCCTCTCTCCAAAGATTGCGTCCTCTGCAGCAGTCACAAACGTCTTGCTAGCAGATGTGATTTAAAAAAAAAAATGTACAATAGGTTTTAGTCACCTAAAATATAGTAAGCTTGCTGCATGAAAAGCGTCAGACATCATCTATTGCACTGCCTAGTAAAAAAGAATACACCTTAAAATCACATAAAATGAAAAATTGCAAAAAAATTACATTTACGTCGCACATGCGTGAGAGTGAACTTGATAAGAGTCAAAAATGAAACGACAATGAAAAAAATGAATGAATTATGTTACTGTATGCCTTGGGAATGCACTACCACATAGACAACTATTGTTTGGATAAAACACCGCTACATCGTGCACCGGTCGAGTTCTGCGCATTGTTTCAATGTGCGCGGGTAGTCGCTGTCCAATGTGCACATGGTGCTGAAACGCAATTATAGCACCAAACAAAAGGGTCAGCAAAAGCAAATATTCGCCAGCGCCATTTTCTAGACCTCGCTCTGTCGACTAAAGTTTTATATTTAAGTCATCCACTCTCATATATCTGAATATCACAAAAACACGCAACATTCTCCCTCTCGGCTTCTTCATTTTACAACTGTTCCATTCGGAACGGCTCTTTTCTGAATACAAATAAAATGCTTAATTTCAGAATTCAATGCAGAATACAATATATTTTCAAATCCAAACGGGAACTGCAATGCACCTATGCGTTGCAATGTCAGCTTCAAATGGATAGACGGATGATAACTAATTCACTGAACACTTTTGAGCAACTATTGACATATTTGACCATTTAGTGTGACAATGCATTAAAAATAAATGATTCAATGTTGTGAGAAGGCAAAGACATTTCTTTAAGTGGCGTGGGGCGTGCACTAAAGCCATGTGGCAAGTAGTGCCAAGAGCTTTATTAGGTTTAATGGAATGTATGTAGTCTGTGCCATGATTTAAATGCATGTGTGTAAACAGTGGCAGATTAGATAGGGGTGAGGTTGAGAAATTACCATCACAAGGTTCATTTTCCGATACATTTTCGATTTAAGAGGAAAAAAAGGAACAAAATGATAAATACAAATAAAATGCGAGGAAAAGATTTAATAGAAAAACATCCTAAAAATACACTCACAGGTTTTAAACGAAGGTAAACAAAAACGAACTGGATTAGAACTCTAAATAGCTGATAAATGAACGAAACTAAAATATCTGACGACCTAAGGTTCTTTTTAAGACGATTTGTAAGATTATTATCTATTGCCTTCAATGAGATTGCATTGCGAAGGCCGCCATTTTATGAATGAATGAAGACTACCAAGTGGTCCCTTCATTCAGCCAAATCACCCAGCGAGTGATTAAGTTATATTCATCCTTTGTTAGGTTAAAAATACACCAAACTAAGAAATAAAGGCGGTAAAGGAAAATTAAAACAAGCAAGCAAGATAGGATGAAAGACCCAAATAATTCCACAAGTGAAACGTTTACGCTACATAGCTAAAACCTTGTGCAACTTTTACAAACTAATTCCTAGTCCTACGATATGGTCGCCGTAGTAATGGCCACAAACACTTGTCAAATAACAAGAATGCGCTTCCGTTACAAGTCTGTCTGCAGGGCCTCTTCATAGCATTTGTTTTGGATAGGTTTTGTCCTCTTGCAACTGCATAGCCAAATGAAAAAACGCCTATGTTGGGTTAAAAATGGAAAAATATAGTAGCCTACCGCAAACATGCACCGATTCACCTGAAAAAAAAAAAAAATGAACGATGAAACTAGTCCATGAAGTTCAGAGTTGGCGCACGGCGCTACTCACTTCTCTTTATATACACGTAAACTTACACACGTATACAAGTCTGGAAATGTCATTGGGTGCCATGATAAACTTTATTGTGGCTGATGAGAATGGGAGGGGGTTAGGGTGAAAGCACCTCCCCTAGAAATGCAGCAAACCTCTCCCATGTTCTGGCGCGGGATTGCTGCGCACAGTAGGGGCTAGAGACGTGCTTTGCGCGGCAGTCATTGCATTGGCAGGCTGATGATGACACGTGTCTCCTCCTCGCCCCCCACCCCCAGGCTCCTGCGCACCGCTCCGGCATCACTAACGGCTGAGGGGAACAGTGGAAGCGCTGCTACAACCACCACCACGGACTATTCATCCTGAAAATCGGACCACTTTGTCCGTGGCACAATTTGCAAGCGAGCGGACGGATTGCGTGTTCCATTGCGCAAAACGCTGGAATTATCGTGAATGACCAAAATAAGCGGCGCGCGACAATGATGAAGGAACCGAGACGCGACGTCTGAAGGTGACATGAAACAAGGGATTATCAATAGCAGCAGGTGTACTTTTAATAAGAATTGGAGATAACAAGTGAGGCGTTGGCAAGTATTCCTCTTCACAAGGTTTTTATTAATGCGTAGAAAGAAAGCCTAAGTATAGAGCATTAAAACTTGATTATTCACAGTAGTATATAAATAGGTTTTGTTTTAAAAGAGCAAACATGGCAACCTTAATCCGCGGCAAGATTTCGAACAAGATAAACAATGCAGCCACCACAGTGTCCAATAAATCGCAGGCGAAGGTTAGTGGGATGTTCGCCAGGTTGGGTTTCCAGGCCGCCACAGACGAGGAGGGTCTGGGCTTCGCCGCATGCGATGATTTGGATTATGACCATAGGCAGGGGCTACAGATGGACATAATGAAAAATGAGGCGATGGGAGGGGAAGGCAGTGGGGAAATGGGCGGGGATGGCACGGTGGATGGGGACAGCCACTACCAGAGAGAAGGTACCGGACCCCCACCTTCCACCTCGAAAGACAACGGACTTTGCGATGAACTGGCTGCTCAAGATAAGCCAAGCATCACCACTTGGGAGGCAGGTTGGAACGTCACCAATGCCATCCAGGTAAGAGAACGTACCCGAAACTGAACACCTCAAATCCCTAGAATTATTGATGATATAAAGTTGCTAAGCACAGTCATTATCTGACTGTTATTACCCTAATAAGGGTGTTCTCTAAGCACGATTACATTGCATCTGAGGCAAATGAAAATATTAAAATTGTTGGTCTGCCCCTACCTCTACCCCTGCCCCAATGCCCATGTAGGCTCACATCGTATCATTGACATTTCAATAGCCAAATAATTAAATCTGACATTTGCAGTTGCTCTTCAGGAGGCCAAAAATTCTGGACGCATAATTTCGATTACTCTGAAAATGCAAACAGTAATTGATTATCCTCAAGGTCAATCAAATATATTTGTATATATCTAAGAAGCTCAAATGCCTCTTATGATATCATTTTGTACATAGCTGCCACCTGGAAAAGGGAATTCCAGGATGTTTTTTAAATCACAAAAGTGCACGCTCCTGTGGCATTGGGATTTACTCGACAGAGCACAAATGTGTTGTGTTGGAAAGAAAGAAATAGAGTGAATGACACAGAAAAAAGAGAGGGGGAGAGAGAGAGAGGCGTTTTATGCATAATTACGCACGATATGACCAAAGCCGGTCACCGTTACGTCATTCTGCATGTCTTTGATCCTTCCTCATGACGACAAATGATCTGAAAAAGGGTGTGCTGCCAGCTAAGTGGAATACCCCGCTATGCAGACAATGCATACAGTGGCTGTATATAAATAATATACACTTTATAGCTGCAAATCTATAATAAAAATGAATTCACGAAGGCCTGTTTACAGTCAAACCACACATTTCACACAAGCAATATCAAAAATCATGTTGGAAATCTAGCCGTTTCCAATAATCACACTCATACTCTATAACACATTTCTTTTTCAGGGAATGTTCGTTCTTGGGTTACCATATGCCATTCTCCACGGCGGATACCTCGGACTGTTTCTCATCATTTTTGCCGCGGTGGTGTGCTGCTACACGGGCAAGATCCTCATCCAATGTCTGTATGAAGAGAACGAAGATGGACAGCTGGTGCGAGTAAGAGACTCGTACGTGGACATTGCCAACGCCTGCTGTGCGCCCAGATTCCCAACCATCGGTGGTCGTATAGTGAATGTAGCCCAGATCATTGAGTTAGTGATGACCTGCATTCTGTACGTGGTTGTAAGCGGCAACCTGATGTACAACAGCTTTCCCACCCTTCCTGTATCACAGAGGTCATGGGCCATCATCGCCACTGTGGTCCTCCTCCCCTGCGCCTTCCTCAAGAACCTCAAAGCTGTGTCCAAGTTCAGCTTGCTGTGCACAATGGCTCATTTTGTCATCAATGTCCTGGTGATCGCCTACTGTCTCTCCAGGGCGCGAGACTGGGCCTGGGACAAAGTGAAGTTCTACATCGATGTCAAGAAGTTTCCCATTTCAATTGGGATTATCGTGTTCAGCTATACGTCGCAGATATTCCTGCCGTCGCTGGAAGGGAACATGTCGAATCCCTCCGAGTTCCACTGTATGATGAACTGGACGCACATTTCTGCTTGTATCCTCAAAGGCCTCTTCGCCCTAGTGGCCTACCTCACCTGGGCAGACGCCACCAAGGAGGTCATCACAGATAACCTGCCAGGAGGTATCAGGGCAGTTGTCAATCTCTTCCTGGTGTCCAAGGCTTTGCTCTCGTACCCTTTGCCATTCTTTGCTGCTGTAGAGGTCTTGGAGAAATCGTTTTTCCAAGACGGGGGACGTGCCATATTCCCAGACTGTTATGGCGGAGACGGACGCCTGAAATCATGGGGCCTCTCTCTCCGATGTGGCCTTGTCGTGTTCACCATGTTCTCGGCCATCTTCGTGCCCCACTTCGCCTTGCTCATGGGCCTGACGGGAAGCCTGACGGGCGCCGGCTTGTGCTTTTTGCTTCCCAGCCTGTTTCACCTGAAGCTTCAGTGGAGAAATCTCCTGTGGCACCAGGTGTTCTTCGATGTTGCTATATTTGTTATTGGGGGTATATGCGCTATTTCTGGTTTTATTCACTCAATGGAGGGTCTCGTAGAAGCATATACACTGAACATTGAGGATTAGTGTAGTCGGTACTAGAAGTTACCGCACATTCCCACAAAATGAGTAAATGAGTTTCCCCATGCGAGTGCAGTCCTCTTGCTTTGACTAAAGTTCATGCGACACCAACCTCGCGCAGTCACTCACAATGCACACGCACGTGTGCGCACACGGATAGCCTGCTACTACACGCCAGCACGCACACATCCACACCCTCTGTCTCTCTCACAAGCCCGTGCGTGCTGCATAAAAACCTGAACACACACACACACACACACACACACATACATACATACATACATACATACACACATCATAAAACATGGACCCCGAAATGTGTATAAGTAGGAAAACAACAAATTAATTTAAAACATGTTTCAGTGTAGTAAGTTTACAAAATAATAGGTCGACAAAGATGTATTGGGTTGTATTTTTGATCACCCTTGGGATTTTCCCAAATCAAAGATCATTTCATTTGACATATTGAGTGGTGTTGTTTGGGGAACCCTATATGGTGACAAAGAGATGGTACGAAAGTTGTGAACTGACATAAGTGATTTCTTGTTCTGACCCTCAATTCTTAATTTGCAAACACACGAGAGAACATGATATTTTGTGGACCATTAATGGTAATAAATCGAACGAAATGAGATTTTCCGTTTCGTGTGTCGGTAGGTCAAAAAAAAAAACGCTGACGTTATAATTCAGACACTAGGCTATTTCCAAAATACACTAGGGCATTTTATTATCGGTGATCTGGAATTCGACCAAATCGTAGAGAGGACAGAGGTCTTCGAGTAACTATAACTATGCATTTTGAATGTACAATATTCATGCACTGAATTGTCACTGAAGTTTGCTGGGGAATTATACATATATTTGCAGTGTTTCATTTTCAAATGTATTATACATTGAACCGGTTGAATTGATACTCCACACATCTTAAAGGAAGAAGATGGGGGAAAAAACAACAGGATAAAATTATAAAGGAAGAAAGCTCTACAAATATTTCGATTATTTCATTGATTGATAATTTGTGATTTTAATATGTTCCCGTTTTCTTAATAAGACTCGTCTTAAACTGGCGATGTTCCCAGAAGAAGTTGATTTGTTAATGGTCCAGAAATTACGTGTCTAAATCTTATTCTGAAAAGATTAAATGAGATAAAAACGTGCATAAAGACATTTTTCATTCTGTGCAATCCAAGGGTCCTGTGGAAGTGTAATAAAACCGTATGTGTAGTGTTATTGTGGTTTCAAAAAGATGGAATGTATATCACAAAAGCGTTATTATATATCGTGAAAATGAATATATTGAAGAATAAAGACATACGTGAAATTCTATTGTATAAATGTGTTTTGGTTTTATGTGGTGACATCAAAAAACGTGAGAAATATGTGTTTTCCTCCCAGAATAAAATCTGGAAACATCAGACGGAGAACATTGATGAGGACCATTTATTTCGATATCAGATACGATTATGACAACAAGATAGCCGACCTTTTCCAAATAAATGTATCATACTTAGTCTACAAATGTCATGCCAATTTTTAAAACATGAAAGATTACGAAAGGTGAATGTAACAGCTATGTTCATACATTTTTAAATGTATTGAAAAACTGACAAAACTGGCAAAATAGTGTATTGTAGCAAGAAAGGAACACAGACAGACAGAAAGAAAGAAAATTCCTCCATCAAGTTGTACCCTCGACAGGATCATACCCACGAACTTAAGGTTACTTTGTCTATCCTGTCATCTGCGTGCCTGTTGGAAATGCAACAGCAGTCACAAGTATGCGAGTGAAAAGAACTTTGGACAGATTGTGGGGCAGATTTTTTGCTGACGGGCTCGTTAGAGTTACCTGTTTGCTGACCGTGAGAGTTTTGAGTAGCCTACTGCAGTCAACATCTGGACGGTCACATTTGTATTTATTTTAGGTGGGCCTGCAACAACCGGCATTGCTGCAGCTGGAGTTTAATGCATAATTAGACGTGTTAGGATTGCGTGACAGAGAGAGAGAGAGAGAGAGAGAGAGAGAGAGAGAGAGGGGGGGGGGGGGGGTAGAAAGGGGAGGTATTCTGATAAATGTACATCATGGAGCGGACAGTCGTTCCTCCTGCCAAATAGAGACAATCTAACACTGTGTCGGTATAGAACTATACTGTATATTCACTTGTGTATGGCCTACCTACACGAAATAGTCCCAGTATACGCTACATTCCAAGATAAAAAAGATGTTTAAACTGTAATACAGAAGAGGCGATATAGTAGCCTAGGCTATGAAAGACTAACACAAAAACTACTTGTGTTACATGTGTTCTGCAGGATATTTGAACAGATTCATATTTCTAAACCACTGGTGGGCCCAAAACGACAGTGATGTGCCAAAACAATGGCAACCCAACTTGAAATTTAAAGGAATACTGAATTAACTGAATTCTGCTGTTAGGCCTACATATTCAATCTCATGCCAGCATTCACCCACCTAAAAGGATTCCTTGGTAGTGCAGAGCAAATTGAGATATCAATCAGACCGTCAGTGTGCAGAAAGATCGGGCCACCATTCACTTCCATATAGATAAAGCCAAGCTCTGGAGAGAGACGTTCCACCGTCAGACTCCTTTTCTGTTCCACATGGAAATATAACGGAAATTATGTATATGCATGAGGACGAAATATAGAAACTAAGGGGAAATCACTCCTTTAAATAGTAGCTTACTACTTAAACACATGCCTTGATTAGCATAAGCCTAGTTGCCCCATTGTAGGCTACCCTAAAGACTTCTTCATGAATTCAATGTCAGATCGCATCTTTTCTTGCACTACAAACAATTGTTGACAACGAAGCCAAAGCGAATTGACAAGCTCATGTTGACTGCCTTTATGACGGTCGACAATTTCATCCATGTTGAAATTCACCATGCTTTTTAGCCTACGCTACCCTCTAGCGACCTTTTGCAAGAACAACAAGTCTTCGTATCTGAGCGCATACAGCTCCGGGAAACATTAAGAGACCACTTCAAAATGATCAGTTTCTCTGGTTTTACTAATTATTGGTATGTGTTTGAGTAAAATGAATTTTTTTAAACTAATAGCAACATTTCTACCAAATTCCCCCCCAAAATATTGTCATTTAGAGCATTTATATTTATTATATAAAGATGCAGTGTTTTCAGATCTCGAATAATGCAAAGAAAACAAGTTCATATTCATCTTTAAACAACACAATACTAATGTTTTAACTAAGGAAGAGTTCGGAAATCAATATTTGGTGGAATAACTTTCATGCGTTTTGGCATACCCTCCGCCAGTCTTTCACATTCCCGTTGGGTGACTTTATGCCACTCCTGGCGCAAAAATTCAAGCAGCTTGGCTTTGTTTGATGGTTTGTGACCATCCATCTTCCTCTTGATCACATTCCAGAGGTTTCAATGGATTCAGGTCTGGAGATTGGGCTGGCCATGATAGGGTCCTGATCTGGTGGTCCTTCATCCACACCTTCACTGACCTGGCTGTGGCATGGAGCATTGTCCTGGTGGAAAAAACAGTCCTCAGAGTTAGGGAACATTGTCAGAGCAAAAGGAAGCAAGTTTTCTTCCAGGACAACTTTGTACTTGGCTTGATTCATGCGTCCTTCACAAAAGCTTGCTTCCCCAACTCTGAGGACTGTTTTTCCAGCAGGACAATGCTCAATGCCCAATCAGGCCTGAAAACCTCTGGAATGTGATCAAGAGGAAGATGGATGGTCACAAGCCATCAAACAAAGCCAACGTGCTAAAACATTAGTATTGTGTTGTTTAAAAATGAATATGAACTTGTTTTCTTTGCATAATTCGAGATCTGAAAACACTGAATCTTTTTTGTTATTTTGACCAGTTGTCATTTTCTTGCAAATAAATGCCCTAAATGACAATATTTTTATTTGAAGTTTGGTAGAAATGTTGTCAGTAGGCTAGTTTATAGAATAAAACGAAAATGTTAATTTTCAAACACATACCAATAAATAGTAAAACCAGAGAAACTGATCTTGAAGTGGTCTCTTAATTTTTTCCGGAACTGTATATAAATATTACGGATTAAAAACCGATTGTGTTACAAACAAGGACAACTTCCATCCAGTTCAATATTGTAAGAGATTTGTAGAGCCGAACTCTCTACAAATGTAGTCTCTACAAATCTCTGTAATTTGGCTGTTCACTAGCGTTCAACAAAGCACCTACAAAAAGGGCTCACACCAAGGAAGTATAAAACCCTTAATAACCTTGCACTCCCTCCGTCGGTAAACTAGACAAGTGCCATTCGCATGATTTTACTAGTTAGGAATGTCCAAATAAAGATCAATACAAAAAAAGAAAAGTCAGCAAATTCAAATAGTTAGCTTTATTCAGTCTAAAACGGTTGAACGAGGCAGCGATTGCAATAAACCCATGGACAAGGTAAACACTTAGTATTGGCCAAACAATTCTAAACATTGAGATCCAGACAAAACAATATGGTCACATCTCCCTACAGTACAACTTAATTTATTTTTAAATGATCCCTCATATGCCACACATCTTGTTAAAACCTCTTTATTGGTTCAAGTAATAGATGGAAAGGTAAAATATTCAAAACATTCATAATTTCAAAACAGTAAAATATATACAGAGAAGTATAAAGATCTTGTTTACACAACATAAAAGGGACAGTACACGGAAAGTGGCATGGGATATTAAGACAGACGTTCACATTAAAAGCCTTTGAAGGCAGCATCAAGAGAAAGTTCTCCAGGAGCACCCCCCAGAACCCGTACACACACACACAAGCTCAAGAGAAAGTTCTCCAGGAGCACCCCCCTAGAACCCATACACACACGAGCAGAAGAGAAAGTTCTCCAGGAGCACCCCCCTTGAGCCCGTACACACACGAGCAGAAGGCCCTCCGAAGCCCAATCCAGCCCGAGGTTATGAGGCATAACCACGTCATTGGCTGGTGCCCGAGTTGGGGTCTGGAAGGGGGATAGTTGGCTTCTTGATCGAGTTCTCTGCCACCCAGGGGTGGGCCATCACTCCCTGAGTTGGTAGCCTGTGCAAGGGGTTGTGCTTCAGCAGGCGAGAGATGAGGTCCCGACTGCCAGCACTCACGTGTGGGGGGAAGGTGAAGTCGACCTGCAAGGACCAAGATCAGGTCAAACACAATATGAACTACAATTGATCCAGATCAAAAATAACTTGTAAGGACCAGCTATAGGATTGATAAATGTTTGAAATTAATTAGTTATTTATGCAACAAAATCTGGCATATTTTAGGGGGCCTTAATTCAAAAGCTAGCTGGTTATGTGTCTCAGAGGTTAAGGTGCAGCACTAATGGCACACTGTTGGACTGGTTAACAAGTACCACTGTAGCCTTTACACCCCCAACAACCCAACCATCCGGCTCACCCTGGATATCTTGCGGTAAGTTTCTTCATGAGTCTTGGTTTCAAATGGTGGCTTTCCGACCAGAAACTCGTAACAGAGCACACCCAAACTCCACAGGTCTACTTTTTCATCATGCGTCCTACCCTCGATCATCTCTGGTGGCAGGTAATCCAGAGTTCCGCACAGAGTAGACCTCCTTTAGAAACAGACAAACACACTCAAATCACTTCAAATGATAAAATAGAACACAATGGTGTAGTCAACAGCATAATTTAGGTCAACAACAAATAATAATAATAAAAAAATAATAATAATAATAATAAATAAAAAATAAAAAAACCCACTAGACCGAAAGATGCATCTGAAGGAACCAGAGGTTTTTTCATTGGGGGTGACCCCCATTTTTATACGTTTATATTTTTCAATTCTTCAAAGTAGCCTATTTTGCTTTGCACACTCTTGGCATTCTCTCAATCAGCTTCATAAGGAAGTTAGGGTGAACGGCAAGCATCATACACAGCCAATGTACATGTACTTGATGTGCTTGGGAGTATCCTTTGCAGGTAAAAGGTACACCATATGGTATTCGACAGTCTTGTTTTACAGCTTTACCTGATATATGAAAACAAGGACATAAGTGGTGTCCCACAATCCAGGGTGCCTTCAAACTAGAGTTTACGGGGCAAATGGGTGTTTGATAACGTAATGTGAAGACCAGGGGGGTATTCTTCGTACGTGGTTTAACTAAGTCGATCAGATGTACTATTAGCCACTTTAAAATAACGCGATGATTGAGGACAGGCCATCTCGGTTCCTCCCAGGCTGATTCGCGCTCAAACAATGTCGTTAATTCGAACCAGACTTCACTTATCAGGGTAATTGTGCGTGCCCGTGCTACTTCAAAAGGGGGAAGCGTCGATCACCAAAACCATGATTTTCTAACGGTACAATGGCTACTAAACTCAAAGAGAGTCTATTTTTTCTCCACTGGCGAGCAGGAGATGATCATGAACGCTTATGAAGAATACAAGACCATAATCATGGCAAAATCTAACACCGTCACCGCTGCGAGAGCAAGACAAGAAGCTGTGTATAGGGGGGATATCTATGCATTACGACAAGTGCGACAGTGGTACAGGAGTCATTTAGTAATCGCAAGGTTGATTTCTCTCACCTCCTTACCAAGTGCGTCCTTACATTTCCTTGTAAGTCGCTTTGAATAAAAGCGTCTGCTAAATGACTAAATGTATTAATAAGAAATTCAATACATTGGAGCAGTGAAAAGAAAGTGTGTATTTCTCTATTCTTATCATGAGTCCACCTTAATCATTTTCTACAATAATGATATGCTGTGGTGTACTAATAACGCTCATATAATTATGAGTGCTTTGTTCTCCGCATTGCTGACACTGTACAAAAATGTACCAGTTGCAAAAAAGCCCAGGGCTATGCAGACAGTCTGACAGTCAATGCTCGGCTGCGGCGTGTGGTGTTTTCAATAATTGGCTCGATAAGGTCTTGTAAATAAATTATTCCTTGTCGGCTGAATCAGTAGCGCTCATCATCAGAACTCATCATTATGGAATAACGGATCTTGGCGATCGCGAAGAACTCTCCCTATGAAACGCTAATCTAACTAATATCGCTCCTTCATCAATGGGATCTCAGGAAGGGAGCTGCCATTTTTTCCCCCGGGGGTGTGGCAAGCTTATCCAGCTTCACTTAAATTAGCCTGCGCTGGAGCAGGTTCAAGTTTATTGATGTGTTGCTATGGTGATTTAACCAAAGTTGCTTCGAAGACCCGAAAAGGCAGACTTATTATCTCGGTAACTCGCTAAGAGAGGTACGAGGAATAGGGCCAGGGGAGGAAGGAAATCACACTTTAGTGAGTACATGGACTCTAATGTCAAAATAATCTAGAATAAATACAATACAATAAGTACTTAATTCTTCAGTGCTCACACAGATGATCACAGGACATGAAGACAGGCTTCACAGAGAGACACTCCCTTCTCCAAGTGCTCGATTTCAACACTTTCTCTATGGAACGGTGCGACTACGGAAACGCTAAACCGCTGTGCCGCACCTGCCGTTTATTTGAGCAAGGTGCAAGCAGAAAGAAGCAAGGCACCTGATGCTCAAAGTTAAAAAGAGTTGAACTTTTACAGTTGTGTTCCCCCCACACTCAAACTATTTAATTCAGGTCTAGGGAGCTGTTCAGGTTATCTTAAGCCCATCAATCCTCGCCATAAGATAAGGGTTCAGTTTGTTGTGCAAATTTGATAAAAACAGAGCCTCTTGCTTTATGACTCACTTTCACACATAAAGAGGAGTTAACAGCACAAAAATTGACAAATGTAAGGCAGGCAAAAGCAAATACATAGATTTTACCTTGACGACGGAGTGTGGACAGACCAACCAAAATCTGCTATTTTTAGCTCGCCGTTGGGTCCAAGGAGGAGATTCTCGGGCTTGATATCTCGATGGATAACATCCTTAGAGTGGCAGTAGTGCAAGGCATCAGCCAGCTCCATGATGTACTGTAAGAAACAATAGCCACAACATAAGGTACTTGGGGCAACTCAAAACATTGCCACAGTAAACCACCAAGGGCATGAGTTAAAATGGCCCAGCCTATATTGGATTCTATGGTAAATCTGAATAGGGGTTGCATTCTATACCGTAGCACTCCTCTGGTCATTGAAAGTTCCACGGCGCTGGAGTTCACTGTAAAGCTCTCCTTTGGGTGCAAACTCCAGTATGAGGTATACACGGGAAGCATCATGGAAATAGCCATACAGACGAAGTATATTGGGGTGTCTACAAACAGGGAAAAAAAATGTAAAGTATGTACAGATAGGCTTGATTTAAGACAAGCCATCAAACGGTGTAAAAGTGTGGGCAACACTACAAAAATGCAGATTATGAAAACCGGCATACCCACTCCCAATCAGAGAGGCACTAATCACCTGAGATGGGACTGAATTTCTACTTCTCTTCTGAGCTGATGCTCAACCCCAGCCTTCTCCAGCTGCTTTTTGAAGAGGACCTTCAAGGCCAGAATGAACATACTCTGACGTTCCCTGGCCAAATACACATTACCAAATTTGCCTTTTCCAAGAGCTCGGCCAATTTCAAAGTTTTCCAGATTCCAGCGACTCCTGGAATTAACGGAAACGATGCATTACATGGGTTATACTTTTTGTCAAAATTGGATACAATGCTGAATAAGATGGTATGGTATAGCATTTACACTTACTTTGAACTAGAGGATGTGCCACTAGATAGCTCTAGAGGGGGGAGAAAACCATTGGTAAATATTTAATGTAGGAGGTTCACATAGGCCTGATGTGTGGCAGTGCACCCCCCCTTAAATATTGTTTTATCCCAACAGAAGTTTCTCTGAATACCGCATAGTGCCACCTCGATCACAACAGAATACATTTAACATGATGCATGAATAATGAATTAAATTAGGGTGTTTGTAGATCCTTACGGCTGGACTTTTCAGGCTTCGACTTTGCGACCCTTGGAGTATCCGTGGCAACAGGTCCCTGGGTAATCTTTGTTTTGAGCTGAGGTGGGGGCTGGGTTGCAGCGTGCGCTGGATTAACGTTCTGGTCATCAGGACCAGCCGGCTTCACGCGAGGTGTGTGAGGCACAGATTTTTGGTGGCTAACGGGTCGTGGAATACGCTGTGGTCCATTTGGGTGGTCTGGAACGCGCTGTGATTGAGGCACCATGGGCTTCACATAGGCTTGTACCGGAACCCGTTGAGGCCCGTTGCTGCTTATCTAAACAATAAGACATTTTACTTGTGTTAATCAATTTGTTGAAGAATCACTTAACCAGTAAACCAGTTGAAAAAGCTCACCGCCCAAGGTTAGTCAGGCCGTCCATTAGGTTTGTAATATTCATTTTGCAGGCTGGAATATAAATTTGTCGACACATGACAGCGCAAGCATGCCATGATGCAGCTAACAACTAAAATACACTGTGCAACAAATTGATATATTTGAGGAATGCTAGGAGGCTAGGCACTATGTATATTATTTGAAACGTATTGCTGATAAAAGGGCTGGCGGTAGTGTTGGCAACGTTTTGGCATGCTTTTAGCTAGGTAGGTTATCTAGCTCGCTAGTTTTAGTACAAAACTCCATAATTAACGTTGGGATTAGCCATCCAATCAAACATTAGTTTTCAAGTACGTGAGAAAGGCCGTGGAAACGACCAGTATGAACTATGAGAACTAAGCTAGCTGCGGTTAACCATACCAGTTAGCTTCGTGTATCCAAGTAACTTATAACGTTACAACTAGTATCGGGTACTAGTGTGTTAATCGTTGAACCAGTATTGAGTGTCAAGCATCCTACAACATCTTGAAGTAGTAAATAAATAGGTGAATAATATGTAGCAAGTAACTAACCTTCTCAGTATCTGTTCCGTGCGATTTGAAGTCTTTGGTCGCCTTGATCATTCCTGCATCCATGGCCTGAAAGGGTCAGATGTTACGAGTTGGAAATCACCGTGAACATTTATAACGTTAACCTTTTCGTTAGTCGTAAACACATAACGTTAGCGTTAGAGAGACTAGCAACATGTAGCGACATTAGCCTGCCAGCTAACTTAAAATTGTGAGAGGTGCTAGCGTTAACGTTCAAATATAAACGTAGTCAACAACCAATAGCATTAACGATTTATATCTGCACGTTTATTTGACAAGATTAAGACACATCGCCAGGGTCGTTACCAAGACCGCAGGGCAAACAATTCCCCTCACATTTAGCGGATAGCTAATTTAACGTTAACTATCGTAAGGTTAAGGCTAGCCAAGGTTACTTACACAGCCCGAAGACTTCCCGGATTGTTGACAAAAATCTAGAACAAACCACGATAGGAAAAGCCTAATAATCAAGCCAGATATTGCAAATTTTAAATTCGACTCAATACCACCAAGTAATCAGCAAATGGCACTATTATATGCGATGCATTCAATATGCTGTTACGGCAGTCAAGTGAGCAACTTCCCTTGTTTAATTTCAAAAAACCCTCTTTTAAATACCTTTAAACAACCCTACGTCTCTGGTTGGTCAAAAGGAACCTCTTCTCTTGTTGCTTATTGGCTGGACGTGGGTGCTTCGATACGACTATGTTGACGTAGCACGACGCAAGGTATTCTGGGTAATAGACTCTACCTTGATATGGACTGTATTTCCCTTAAAACACTAGATGGCAGCATTGTTAGGTTAACTGCTGTGGAATTACTGGGTTGGCTTCAAAGTGAGAGCATTTACTTGGTTGAATGCATGTACACATACATTAGCGCGAGACTCTAATGTCAAAATAATCTAGAATAAATACAATACAATAAGTACTTAATTCTTCAGTGCTTACACAGATGATCACAGAACATAACTTTGGTATATCTCCCCACTAATTTTCACACCAACAATGGCAGCTGCATTAATATGTGTATATGTATGTGTGTATATATATCAATACAGTGCCCTCCACAATTATTGGCACCCTTAGTGAATATGAGCAAAACAGGCTATGAAAAAATATGTCTTTGCTGTTTATCGTCTTGGTCTTTCACTCAAAATATTCACAAAAATCTTTCCTTTTCATTGAAGTAAAATTATTGAAAGAAAAAAAAACTGTTGACATTAAATAAATATTTTTCCCCAAAACATGTGTGCCACAATTATTGGCACCCCTAGACAAATATTATAATTAAAATATAACTGAAGTATATTTTCAGTCATGTTTTACATTTTTAGGTTCACCTGTTTGATTAGGAACTCTTAAGAGGTCAACCATGACTTCCTGTTCCACTGGCGTACAAATATGAGGTTACACAGGCCAAATTCCATTAGTCATTCATCACTATGGGAAAGACCCAAGAACACAGTGACGGTGTGCGACGAAAAGTTGTTGAGCTGCACAAATCAAGAAATGGACACAAGAAAATATCTAAACAGTTGAAAATACCCATTTCCACTATCATGGAAATAATTAAGAAGTTTAAAGCGACAGGAGATGTTAAGAATCCGCCTGGAAGAGGACGTGTCTGTACATTGACCCCATGCACCGTGAGGAGGATGGTTCGACTGGCAAAATAATCTCCAAGGATCACAGCTGGAGAATTGCCGATGTTAGTTGAGTCTTGGGGTCAGAAAGTCTCCAAAACTTCCATCAGGCGCAACCTACATCACCACAAGTTGTTTTGGAGGGTTGCCAGAAAAAAGCCTCTGCTGTCAATCAACAACAAACTAAAGCGCCTACAGTTTGCCAAATGTAAGTCAGACTTTCAATGGGACTGAGTTATATGGTCAGATGAGACCAAAATAAAGCTTTTTGGCAACAAACAACAAAGGTGGGTTTGGCGTAGACAGAAAGCCATACAGAAAAGCACCTCATACCCACTGTGAAGTACTGCATCTTTGATGTTGTGGGGCTGTTTTTTCTTCCAAAGGCCCTGGACATCTTGTTAGGATACATAGTATCATGGACTCCATCAAATACCAGCAGATATTAAATGAAAACCTAACAGCCCCCTCCAGTAAGCTTAAAATGGGCCGTGGTTGGACCTTCCAGCAGGACAATGATCCGAAGCACACCTCAAAATCAACACAAAAATGGTTCACCGACTGCAAAATAAAGGTTTTGCCATGGCCATCACAGTCCCCCGACCTAAACCCCATAGAAAATCTGTGGGATGAGCTGAAGCCGAGTCTACAAGCGTTGACCTCAGAATCTGAAGGATCTGGAGAGATACTGTATGTAGGAGTGGTCTCAGATCCCGTGCCATGTGTTCACCAACCTCATCACGCATTATAGGAGAAGTCTCAGAGCTCTTATCTTGGCAAAGGGAGGCTGCACAAAACATTAAATTAAGGGGTGCCAATAATTGTGGCACACATGTTTTGGAGAATAATATTTATTTAATGTCAACATTTTTGTTCAATGAACAGGTAAGATTGAAGGTTCAATGAAAAGGTAAGATTTTTCAGAATATTTTGAGTGGAAGACCAAGAGGATAAACCGGAAAGACATATTTTTTCATAGCCTGTTTTGCTCATATTCACTAAGGGTGCCAATAATTGTGGAGGGCACTGTATATTACATATGGGACCCTAATTTCATTGATGGGCGATGAGTAAAGTTTGTTGCTCATGAACTAAAGATATTGTATCGTGTTTAATATCATGAGCATCTTGCTCATGATATTAAATTAGCAAAATAATTCGGGCAAGTTATTAAATGAGTTCATGCACAGCGGACTTGTTGCTTGTTGCCCGTCAACAAAATTAGGGCCAATGATGTGCAACCGTGTTCAACATTCAGCACATCTCAAAAAACAACAATGAGCAAAGTTTCATCTTTCCTTTTCTTTATTTTAAGCAAATAATCCCCAACCAATTACTTAAAATGAGTAAATGTGTTAACAAGAAATGAGATATGCTGTTCCAGTAGCCGTTGTTAAGTCTGAATGTTGTGAACTTGGTTAAGTGCGGTGCACAATTTAAAAAGGCTTCCTTGAGGTACATTTACAAGTTTAATACTGAGTAAACACTGCAAACAGGAGTCAGTCTAGAAGAAAAATGTGTTAACAATATTGAATGCAACGTCCTGTCTATTTTGCATTTCATACAATGAAGCACATTGACCTTCAAGATAACAGTGTTTTGGAAAGTACATCAGTTGCATCTTTTTTTCAATGAGAACAGACTTGCTTTTCATCACCATCACCACTGCATGGAAAAACATATGAAGCCCATCATATAAATAAATAAATAATTGCTATTTATTTTCCAATGTCAAAAAAAAAGATGTCTATATCTACATGTTTACAACTCATCACATTTCCTGCCATACTTTACATTTTGGCCTCTTAAAAGAAAAGAAAAAGACAACCTTTCCTGACAGTTTCCATGCCTCCCCCACCTACAGTTTAAATCTGTATGCGGTCATAGCTCTTCCTCTAGTCTACAAGCAAACTAGCATTTTTCATTCTGATATTGAGTAAAAACAAAACTTCAAAGAACAACGTAACAAGTTAGACAGATGAGTTTTTTTGTGTGCGGAAGTATTTTAGAAACAAATACAGTACCATCATTAGACACGGCTTGGGGACAACAATCTGACAACTTTTTCAAACATGCAACAGCCACCCTCTTCAAAGGTGACCCCAGAAGGATAACTTGTCCAGACACCGTGTAACAATTTCTGATAACTGCTTTGCCTTAAATGCCTTTGAGATGTAGATCAAATAATATAGTTCTACCTTTGCTTTAGAAAAGTGCCAGTTCTGAATATATATCAAAACTGGATATCAAATGGTGGGGTAATTTAATTGGTATTGCAGGCAGTTTTCTTATGGAAGCCACCCTGCTCCTCAAGGGCAGATCTATCCAAAAAGAAAACTGTCTGCTTACACATCAAGCCAACAGTCAATACCTAAATATAAAGCATTCAAGATGGTCCTCTCAGTGAACTATTGTCAGAAAAAGAAAACAAACCAGAATTTGTTCCCTTTAAAATAATTTATCTTGAATACACATATCCATAATAAAAAATATCTATGACAATGTCTGAGTTATTCACTATTTATTATTGTTATTACTGGTACAGTACTTGACATTCAAGTCTGGGGGAGCCAGAAGGGAAACCCTTGCTAGCTCTTCCCCACGTTAAACAAAATAGCTGTTGAGACTGGACCGAGGTGTTCTGAAGACAGCTCCTATGACCAGGCTTAGGGAGTTCTGTTTCGATAAGAACTCCTGTTGGCACTGTGCTGCATAAAGCCATGGCTGGTCCTTTCATAACCCGACACCATTAGTTGTTGCTGTTGTGGTTATCCCGCACGTGTGAACACGGAATGAGAGTCAGGTGGACTTGCACGGTGACCGCTGCTGTTTTGCAGTGCATCCCTCTTAAAAATAAAACCACCTCCACTGCTCAGAATGCTGGCCGTGTGACGAGAGAGCTACACAACTCATCCCGTGCAAAGGCTAAATGCAAAAAGCATGTTAGGGGTAGCTCCTGGCACTGGCGTCCTTTGTTGGTACCTTTTTTATTGTTATTGCATATCCACTTCCCCTTCCTACCCTGTGACCTGTATGAGTTCTAGTCCTTAAGTGTCCACCCAAAGGCAGGCACGAGAGTTTCTGTCTTGAGGCTGTGGTATGAGATCAGCCTCCTTGTGTGTTGCCATTCATGTATCCCTTCGGCGTCTAATGTAGAGGCCTGATGAAGGGAGATGGATAGAGTGCCTTTCCATGAATGGAAAAAAAATAAATAAACGCAAGTGGAGGTATGAGCAACACAGAAGGGGGTTGGTCGCCAGTGCTGACACAGGAGAAGAGTCCCCAGACAGAGAGAGAGAGAGAGAAATAATTGAGAGAGAAAGAGTGAGAGATGTTAGAGAGGTAATGGAGGGGGGAAGGGTCATTTCTCAGTGACCGCCGCTGCCATGGGGGCTCGCATGGTTCCACGGGCCGTGGCGGCAAGTTCTTCGATCTCCGTGTTCAGCTTCATGATAACCCACTCCATTGCTTCCCTACCCTGTGTACAGAAACGACAATGCATAGTTGGTTATTCAAGGTGCTGATTCAGTTGCTGATATAGAATACAGTTCAGTCGTTCTTGGGTGAGTAGATTATTTAATGTCAGTCTAATGTACGATTTCCAACGGGTCATAATACATCTGTTATACATTGCTGTGGTTTACGTGCATGAGGGTATGTCTGCCCCAGAAGGCTTTACTGCACTGATCCAAATTTACAAAGATTTTTTTAACATGTAATAATCTTTCTTTGCAGCGTAAATCCTGAACTCGGCAGGAAAACTTCAGTTGACATCTTGCAAACGATATTGGTATCGATGAGATTATTACATGACTGTTTCTTGCCCCTGCCAAGGCACTCACTCACCTTGCCCGCATTTGTCGAGATGGTAGTAGCCATGACTCCCTCCAGGTAGCTACTCAGACTCACTCCCTTCACCGAGATGAGGGCCTCTTGTGTCAGTACCGTCCTGCAGAGATTAACAGAGTGAGCACAACTGGGACACTTATCCCTGTACAGTCACTCCGAGACATTTCGAGGAGAGTAGACCAGGACAGCACGAAAGCTCAATTCAGACGTGTGCTCTACTTGGCAGAGCACCACGAAACATTCATACAAGCATACATGACAAGGATGGAGAATATTGAGGGTCTTACTTCTCTGGGTCGTCTGGGTGCGGCCTGTATATGAGCCTCTCATCAACTGAAACCATGTTTGTAAAAGTGATCTGCAACGGCAAAAGAAAAACCCAGTCAAGTCTCCGTTTACTTCCACCCCTGTGAAACGACTCTGTGTTGTGCCCAAATCTGGTTAGGTCTCATTCCAGAGATGGTTCAACTGTAATCACCCATTATGTAAGCTGGCAAACACTCATGCATGAACACTTAACCCACACGGTGTGAACACCAAGGCTTTGTATGTGTATCCTGGTTAGGGCGGGTTGCTGTGGTAGAAGTGTTGTTGGGGGACTCACATTGGCTGACTGCAACTCTAGTGTCTTTTCTCTGGGGTCCACAACTGAGTGCTCCTGGATGTAAGTGCATGTCCGTGTGTTACCAATGAACTGAGGGGACACAACCAGAGGAGAATTAAACATAACAATTCAACAAACCAGATGACCAAACAATACATACAATGTGTGCCACCTTTACAGTGTTCTCCCTTTAGCTGATACTGGCTGAGTGGTCAACCGGCTCTAGCTAGCAACAGGTAACAGATAATCCTCTCACTCAGTAATTAGTCAGACAGTTGCCCTTCTTATTTCAAGATCCGTCATGCATATTAGACAGAGCACTGCTACAATCGCCTGTTGCAAGTCCTTTTAGTTTACCAGGGTGAGGTTCCTTAGTTCTTAGAAGGGCATTTATTGTGAGTGAGATTGGAGTTTACTTTACATGATCTAGCCTACCCCATGGAAAGTAAGAGGCGAAGAGTGCTCGTGGACTAATGGCATGTTATTAATAGATGACTCGTACTACCTTTTGTGACCTTTCTTGGACCTATGCCAAGAGATGCACACACACTCATTGGTCAGCCTGGTTCACTCTATTGCAGGCAGCCCAGACTGATTAGCTTCAATCATGTAATACAGTGCTGACATGTGATCAAACGAATAGGTCAGTCAAGCGGTCCAGCATGACACCGTAGCCATAATTTAGAACAGACATTTTAAGACTTGAAGATATCCTCTTGTTTTTGCATTTTTCATTTATTCTCATTAACTTTATGAACATCCCATGTGTGCCACTCCACAATCTCCAAATGGTAAATGACAAATAGTGCTGTAAAATATTTCCCAACTTCCAAGTTGTGCTCATCGTCATTTTACAATCAAATCAGAAAGCTCACACAAAAACGAAGAATTACATGCAGTAGGGCAAAGATTAGGTTCACTTATTGAACCTGGCCTACTATTGCAATCACTTCTAGGGCAGCAGCCGTGTCAGCATTTACACAACATATTCAGACACACAATCTATAAGAAGGAACTCATAAAACCGCCAATCTTACAGGGACTGAGCCAGATCAATCTGCACAACACCACTCTGCACAGGCCAAGGGTAGCACACGTTGTACAAGTCCAAAGGTGAGGGCCTTCAGAGTGCCTGGACGTATGCCTGTCTGTCTGTGCCAGCCAGAAAAAAATACTACTGATAGAGCGCTCTTACGTCATACCACAAGGGTTACAGTTCTGCTCCCTACGAATGGCCCTGGACGGCATGTGCAAGACTCAGGAATAAACTGGCAGTGAGCCCTCTACCAGCCTTCTTCCCATACAGAAATAGACCGTCAATATGGTCAGCTGTTTGGAAACATTACCTGGCAGCTAATGTGGAGGGAACTTAAATTTGGCACTGGATTGTTAGCTAACGTGAGTGAGCCCAACGCTGACTGAGAACTAAGGTGGAAGTACCATGACTACGACAAAAGGAAGTGACACCTCAAGACGTCTTGT
Source organism: Clupea harengus (assembly GCF_900700415.2). Taxonomy (NCBI): domain Eukaryota; kingdom Metazoa; phylum Chordata; class Actinopteri; order Clupeiformes; family Clupeidae; genus Clupea; species Clupea harengus. Next base: position 7,293,367 of record NC_045156.1, on the reverse strand, counting down.
GTGCTGGGTCCACTTGCTGAGAAACTTGTCGAAACATTAACACATTTAACTGCTGGCTTACAATTTCTGGAGGACTACTCATTCAAGACATCCAAAAGTATTCACTCAGGGATATAGTGAGTTTCACAAAAGGCCAGAAGCACTCTCACTCACCGATTTGACTATGGATGGAAGACCCCAATCTGTGCTTAGTAGTCTTTTGCTGTGGAGCCGTCCCTGGGCGTCCACGCTCCTGTCTAGGACGTCCACCCCAACCACACTGGGGTTCATGGGGTTTGGGTACTTCTGCATTGCAGCTTTGGTGACGGTCTCCCATGGGTGGCTGTAGAAAATAGGACAGACACAGACTTTTACTCTGACTGCCTAATACACGTGGAGTAGCATTCACCTCAGTTGACCTGGTTCTACAAAGTGTGCTTTATGTGGGACCTTGGATAGCCCAAGGTAGATATCAACTGGTACTGTCGCTGTCTCGCGGTAAGAGATGTCATGCCTTGCTCATTCAAGCCACATGATTTGGAGTTTCACCTCACTATAATTTAAACCTTGTGAGTTGCATAAGTTCAGTGAAAATCATTGAACTAAGGCCGAATATCAAAGCTAGCTTAATACCAAGGCACCTGGACAACGGAGACTACCTCACTAATCTCAACCTATCTTCTCTATCCACATGGTTTTTGATATACCTACAACCAAAATTCAGCTTTAGCTTGTAGCCACTCCAATTGTGATTTTTTGAGAGCTCAATAAAGGAAAACAATCTAAAGCAATAGATACTAATTTTAAATGCAGAGGGAATGCCATCTAGTCCGTTTTACTTCAGTGCTGTAAAGGAAAATAAATTCAATTTGAAGATGTAATAATGGACTTAAGCGACCGTTATGAATGGCAGTCAATGTAAGTTCTAGATCTGTGCAGTGTAATTCTGGAATGCCTTACAAAAAGAAGGCACTCCTCAAAGTGTTAACTGTGGGAGCTGTTGCCATGGTATTCACTAGAAACCACGTGCACGCTGACGCAAGTCAGGAGGCGCGGCAAAATCTAGGGAAAAGGTTAGCAACTAGCTGTTCAGTCAAGGGTAGTTACGCAATAAGTGAGCATGTCGTAGCTGACATTGAACGCCGGTCGGAGGTGACAGTCACACGCACCATCCCGAGATCTTGTAAGTTTTAAGGCATAACGTTATTAGCCAACTGTTAGATACAACCATTACAAATGAACTGGATTGTTAGATGACTTAGGACTGAGCCCATCACATGCTCATCTGGTTTGACCCCTGAACAAAGTGTTAACATTGGAAGGGGTAACGTTAGTGTAAACATATTTACACAACTGCCAACAATTCAGATAGCGTGCATCAGTACATGCCGAACGCAACCGTTAAGTGCCGTTATATTGCAAAGCTCTTTTTCTACTAGCTACCGTTAACTTAATCTACATGACATCAATCTTTAAACAAGGGTTTAAACAAGCTCAAACTTCTGTAAATGTACTTATTTCCATAAATCTTTTTGACATTGGGTAGATGAAAACCCTAACCTACCGACTAAACTAACGTAAATTCATTAACTTTTGAGTATCGCTACCTAAACTCCATGCAAGATCATCTCGGGTTCGCAAACCAAAATGGCAAACTACGGTTGACACAAGTCTGTTCAAGGGCCACCCGGCTAACATTAGCAGGAATAGCTAATTTAGCGCTGAACTTTAGATCTCCATTTCAGTTTAACTTTCCCTAACAGCTTAATTACTTCCACTAGGGATCTTAAAGAATACAAAAATGCAATGTTCACGTCTGACGTCTATTCAAAATCCAAACCTAGCCTATGTTACACTGCCATATATGCAAGCATTAAATCCCGGGCACCGGCAAAAGCTTAGAACCTTACTGACAGACAGTAGGTCGTCAGTAAGATCATATAACTTATTGCAGATATGCAACAAATACCAATAGGACTAAACAACAAAGTAATTAATGTCCCTATAAAACAACCTAACGTTATTCATGTTTGCCATTCGCTACGTTACCGTTAGCAGTGTTAGCTAGCTAGCGTAGCTATGTCAGTTATCGGAAAGTTTGTTAAAAATCGGCCATTCTGTTAAACAATCGATATGCTAAGTTTAATAAAAGATTAACATGACAACACGAACGTAGCCGATAACACACGCATGCCGGTATTTAACCCCGTTACGATGTATTGGCTAATATTTGCAGGCTAGAACAGCTAGCTGGCTAGCAAATAGCTAGGTTACTCAATGGCAATTATACATAGTTTCATAAAGAAATTTAGCTTAATAGAAAACAAGTAAAATTGCTGTTAGAGAATTAAAATGTCCTTAGACCTACTTAAATATGTGTTCAGAGGTCCAGATCTTCATGATGGTAGTAGTTCTGATGTTTCCAAGTGAACCGCCTGGTGAGTGTAGGTAACACACTGACAAAATTCGATGCCTCACAGTCTAGAAAAGTACATGCAGTTCCCTCCTCCTGTCACATGAGTTGAGCACTTCCGCTGGCTTCTCGCTTCAACACTAGCCAATCGACTGCGCCGGGACTGACTGGAAAAAGGCGCACCCCCGCCACGTTCTTGACCTACGAAAGTTCCAAGTCAAATGGGTCAAAAGATACATACACTGCGAACCTTCATTGTTACATCATAGGATAACCTGTATTGTTACATCAAACAATACGTCCTCGGTAGTCAAGGAGGGAGCAAGGGTGTTGACATAGGCCACACATACGCCTGGTACCTAAATGTAAATATAACTTTTGTGCTTTCAAACTCTTTGATAATATTAGCTGAATGTTCTGTTTCTAAGATTTCATACAAAAACAGCTTTTAGTTTACTTTTAGTCTAGCACTGCCAGACTACCTCTCAATAACTTATATTGTAGTCTGGAAATAGAGAGGCTATAGACCTAGTATTCCTACTTACTTTACCTAGTTTAACATAGTTTTTGAATCAGCCGTAATGTGACACGCTATGGAGTGTCAGCTACCAACGACCAGGCTACGGTTTATTTATCATGTTGACCTTGAGTGGCATGAAAGGCGCCATTAAACAAAATGTATATCTATACAAATAATAATAACCATAATAATAAATATTATTATTTATCTCCAGATATTTCCATAGACTCACCAACAATTCCATTGATGTATTTATTTAGCAAGGCTCTAGCAGGTTCATATTGGTTGTACTGCCCTCCAAGTGTGTATCCTAACACATATAGACAGCCAGCCTAACTCCTTTCGTGAAAAGTCACGATGTAGCCTCCAAGCTCCAGGTTTATTGATGAGAAATAGTAAAACTGAAAGTAATACAAAAAAATGTGTTTTTATAATTACGTTATCGCATTAAAATCCAATTAGATGAATAAAAGTCTCTTGAGTCTCGTTTCATTGAATTAGCTGAGCACATTGTAGGGCAGCAGGATGAGTGATGTACAGATAATCAGAGAAATAACAAAAATTACTGAGATCTATCTTACAAATTATAATTTACTGAAAATATTTACGTCTTGTACTTACAGACGATGCATTTTAAGGAAATAACATAAGGACAACGATATATGATGGTTTCGGACAAAGAGAGAATTGTTGTTGTAAGTCGTATCAACGGAAAAGTGAATTATTCTGAGACGGCTCCTGTTACCGTAGAAACAATAAACAATAAACGAAGCTAGCTTTAGTAGCTGTTGTATATCAGAAATGGCCTACAGAAAAGCGAATTATTCTAAAATGGCCACTAGATAGCACTAAACTGCCAAACCCATTAACTATGCTTGCCAGGGGCAGAACATTGGTTAGTAATGGTATTAGTTAACGTGACTTAGGCCGCGTTCATCATCATCATCATCATCATCATTGTTTATTCAGGGAGAAATTGACTGAGCACAGGGCTCTTTTGCAGCAATGCCCTGATTGAGGCCACATAGTACAGAAGAACAATACATAAACAAACCACAACAAAACGAAACAGACAAAATACATTAAAAAAAAAACACACCAAACAACTCAGAAATTAAGCATTAAAAATAAGTAAATAAAATAACATAAAGTAAAAAAATTAAATCAGAGAATCATTCAAAACAACAGCATTGAGGCACATCCTTATTATCTAAAAGGCTCTTAAATTGGTTGACACTTGACTTCTTTTTTTTTAGCTGCCAGCGCCTTTTTTACATGCAACCCTATGGGAAAAGGAAAAAGAACAACGCCTTTTTAAAAACTTTTAAAAAAGCGCAACTCCCGTCGCCTTTTCGAGTTCAATTTTTTCAACTTTTCAGAAAAGCGCTGGGTGACGTCAAGCGCCTTTTTGACAGCTGACCAATCAGAACGAGGAGAGTAGGTACCAGCGTACCTTCCCTAGTAACCTTCTATCTTAGTTACCGGTGCCCCCAAAATTGACAGAGATGGACAAGGTACCTGTTGAAGCACTTGGTATTGCCGTGTCGTATTACACTGAATTATACGACCTGAGTCACAAAAGATACTCAAATATACGGATAAAAGAGTCCATCTGGGAGCAGATCGGTAGGTCTTTGGGTTTTTCTGGTAAGTACACGTAAACTCTCATTCATATAACTGACTGTATATTCATTGATATCGTACCCCAACCTGTTTCCGCCCCAGCTATTAAAAAGTGACAAACCGTTATAAACCTTTATAGATCGAAAAATCTTTAATCAATCAATCTTCCATATTTCAGTAGCGGTGGGTGTCTAGATTACGACTGGTATCTTGTTTGGATTTCAACTGAAACCGTGTGTTCCGTTTTTTTCCGTTGTGTTAGGATAACGCTAGATAGTCACAATAGGTATAACGAGTGTAGTCTTATGCCAGGTTCATGTTTATCATAGCGGCCTCATGTACTAAGAAATGGAAATATTTGAGGGACAAATACAAGAAGGAGAAGAGAGAGGAGCAGGAGAAGGCCAGGAGTGGTGCCGAGGGGGGAGTCAGGAGGAAATGGAAATACCTCCACATTCTGTCATTCCTAGAGCCATACAACCAGGACAGGGAGACCACCTCCAACTTCGATGAGCAATCGGCAACAGTTATGCTAAATAACATTTGTTCCGAGGCAGGACAGGTAATTAAGTAGGCGATTATTAGGAATGTGTCTTGCAGATAATAGAAAGATCAGCCACTGAGATATAAATTCACCAAAGTCACCAGCCACTCAACTAGTACAGTAAATCATTATTTTGTGTCTGAAAATCTACCAGCTACTCTCATATTTTACCAGTATTTGGCCCTGGTATGGACACATGATTAGGCTGGGGTTAATAAATGTATAAACCTGGAAAATGTTAATATTCTAATAAGTGCTGTGTTGGGTTTTATTTTTTATTTCTAATACAGGATCAAACTGAGGAAAGTATAGATTATTTAGAAGATAGCCTGATCATTTCTCAAGTAACCCCTGAAGTAACCCCAGATAACCCGCCTCCTTCACCCACGTGTACACCAAGTCCTCACCTGGACCCTTCACCGAGGACCACGTCTAGTGGCAGGGGGAAAAGGAAGGCAGATGAGATGACAACATACCAAACCCAAATTCTCCAACGATTAGACCAAACAAAATACACAGAAACCCAACACTACCTCCTCAGTCTGGCACCCACATTTGACCGATTAGACCCTCGTAAGCAAGCCCTGGCAAAGCTTCGCATTCAACAAGCCTTGTATGACATTGAATTCGGAGAATAGAGTATTATAGTTAGTATAAAATATAGTATATAGTATATGTAGTATAAAATAGAGTAGTGTGAAACAGCAATGTATATAGGCATTTGTATATATTTTGTATATATTCACATTAGTGTAATCTGTATTTAAAAATGTGTTCTCTATTTGTTATTGTAATTATTATTGATGAAATGAAACCTATCATTATATTTACTTTACTTGCAGTCATTGATCACATTGTTGACATTGCCTTGACACATTGCTTAATTTGTTCTTTAAATGATAACTCACAAGACCACACCTCAACTGATTTAGTTTTGAACTGTTTACTGAGGGGAATGTGGGATGTGCAGGGGGTGGTTCTGCCAGGGGACTTGACCAGCTCCAGATGAGAAATATTCTCACAGTGATGGCCTCTCTGCTGGCGTTGTTGCTGCCAACCCTGGCAATATTTTGAATTCCAGCAGATGGTTCTGCTGGACCAGTCGGTGCTTCTGTGCTATCCCCCCACCGCAGAAAGTTGTGAAGGACACAGGTGGCCTTCACAACTGACTCGGCTACCTGTGGTGACACACCAAGCACCCTCCGGTATATCCTCCATTGGGCTGCTAGGATGCCGAAGGTACACTCCACCATATCGCCTGCCGTCTTACCGGCAATAACACAGGTGATTAATGCTTCATTTAATTCTGGAACATTCCCTTCTTCATTTAAAGTGGCTCGGGTAACACCGCTGCTCAAGAAGCCGTCTCTCGATCCCACTCAGGTGGAAAACTATCGACCGGTCTCCCTTCTCACGCTCCTATCAAAAACCATTGAGAGGGCAGCTTCCGAACAGGTCACAGAGTTCCTATCAAGGAACAATCTCCTCGATCCAAACCAGTCTGGATTCAAAAGTGGTCACTCCACCGAAACAGCCTTGAAAACAGCTAGAGCAGCAGCTCAATCCTCAGCTCTCGTCCTGCTTGATTTATCAGCTGCGTTTGATACAGTCAACCACCGCATCCTTCTGTCCATACTGTCAAGTATGGGCATTTCTGGCAAGGCGCACTCCTGGTTTGAATCGTACCTCACTGGGCGCTCGTTCAATGTGTCATGGCAAGGTCAGCTGTCTGTACCTCACCACCTTACCACAAGGCTCGGTGATGGGACCACTTCTCTTTGTTATTTACACCACTTCGCTGGGCCCTATCATCCGCTCGCATGGTTTTTCCTATCATTGCTATGCCGATGATACTCAACTGTTTCTGTCTTTCCCTCCTGAGGACACCACTGTGTCGGCGCGGATCTCGGACTGTCTTGCTGATATTTCCACATGGATGAAAAACCACCACCTTCAGCTGAACCTGGCCAAAACGGAACTGATGGTCTTTCCAGCCAAACAGGCCATCCACCACAACATCAGCATCAATATTGACTCCTTGTCTCTTGTTCCATCCAAAACAGCAAGAAACCTCTGGGTCATCATTATTGATGACCAACTGACTTTCACGGACCACATTGCCTCTGTCTCTAGGTCCTGCCGCTTTGCGCTATTCAACATCCGCAAAATCAGGCCGTACCTAACCCAGTATGCCACCCAGCTGCTGGTGCAAACCTTGGTGAATTCCCGCCTTGATTACTGCAACGCCCTCCTAACGGGCCTGCCGGCTTGCGTGGTGAAACCACTACAAATGATCCAGAACGCGGCGGCGCGTCTGGTGTTCAACCAACCGAAGAGGGCACACGTCACCCCGCTACTCATTGAGCTCCACTGGCTGCCGGTAGCTGCTCGCATTAAGTTCAAGTCACTTATGCTTGCCTACAGAGTGCTTGATGGTTCTGCTCCCACCTACCTAAATGCTCTTGTAAGGGCAAATGTTACACCCAGGATGCTGCGCTCTTCTAGTGAGCGTCGTTTGGCACTGCCGTCTGTGCAAGTACGGCAGTCCAGACTATTCTCATTTGTAGTTCCACGTTGGTGGAATGAACTACCCAGCACTACCAGAGCAGGGGCGTCCCTCTCTACCTTTAAGAAGCTTTTGAAGACCCAACTCTTCAGAGATCACTTCCCGTCCTAACTGGCACTTCGACTAGTGCGTAACTTGCAATTACAGCAGTTACATTTCTGCACTTCTTTCTTTCTTTTTCTTTCATTTTGTTATATTTCTTATGTAAAGTAGTATTTATTTATTGTTACACCAGGTTCTATTGCTCGTAGCTTGAATATTCTCTCCCTTGTACGTCGCTTTGGACAAAAGCATCTGCTAAATGACTAAATGTAAATGTAAATGTAAATTCTCCTGGCGTGAGAGAGACGGTAATTGAATACTCGCTTTTCCCCGCTAGTGTGCCCAGGGTAGGGGCGGAGGAGATTTCTCCGCAAGGGAAATGCCTCATCTGCCAGGAACACATGAGGAATGGACCCGACGTTCTCTGCTCCAGGTAGAGGGGCATCCCCTGGGAGGTTGAGGGTCCCCTGCCGCAGGGCAGACCCAAAGGCAGAGGCAGACCCAAAGGCAGAGGCAGCTAATGTTCCTCCATCGCTGTTTTTTCCGTAGGCACCGATGTCGACCACCCTGAAGCGATAGTGGGCATCAACTACCGCCAACAGGACAATGGAGAATGTCCCCTTGTAGTTATAATATAGGGAGCCGCTTGATGGAGGTGCCTCAATAACCACATGTTTCCCATCCATTGCACCCACACAATTAGGAAATGCCCACATTCTTCGAAAATCCTCTGCAATCTTCCTCCACTCAGCCTCAGTGGGAAAAGCCATGAACTCCCCAGACAGGCAGTCCCAAATGGCCTCACACACACTCTTAACTATCTCCGCCACAGTGCTTACTCCCACCCTGAAGTGGAAAGCAATTGACCGATATGAGTCCCCTGTTGCCAAATACCTAGGAAAAACACATGTAACAACACGTGTAACAAAACTAACTCAGAGCCAATAATGTAATTTACCCCCTCCTTCACCTGGTGTCTCTCTCTCTCTCTCTCTAACACACAGACACACACACTAACTCTCTCTTTCACGTTAGTTAATGTTACCCACCTCAAACAAATGCAAAGACGCTGGTCTGGGCTGATGGTCTCCCTGAGTTTCGTCTGCATCTTTGAGATGGTTGGTCCAATCCTCCTGAGGAGGTTCTCAAACTGGCTATTGTTCAACCGAAAAAACGTCTTGAACCTAGCATCGTCTAGGCGGAACTCCTGAACTAGGTTGCTGAATGCCCCCTGCGACTCCCTAGAATTTCGTGCACCCATAAACGGCGCCTTGGCTGTTCAACAACACCCTCCTCCTCCTCAAACGCCAAAGCTAGAGCAAGTAATTGCATTTGATTCGCCATTGTATCTAGCTTTTCAATAAGTAACCAACGGAAAATAACGGATAATAATGGATCGAATGTACTAGAATGTATGACTCACGTTGTTAAGGTTACAGAATTCTCACTTCTCACCTCAAAAGGCGCCCAAAAGGCGCTCAAAAGGCGCTGAAGGCAGCGCTTTTTTCTAAAAAAGAAGTCAAGTGTGAACGCAGCCTAAGGGCTGAAACACACCAAACGCGTTTTTAAAACGGCAGACGCTTCAAAAACGTCTTGGCAAAGTGCGGCGGACAAAACAGCCGCAGGGGCACCAGGCTGTTTTGCCCGGCGCCTAGGAAGCGGAGCTGCGTGCGCAACCTGCCTGGGCCGAGTGTGACATTGATGAGCGGTGCGCCTCCACGCCTTGCGCTGGAAAGTTGAGAATAGTTCAACTTTTAAGTGCATCTAAAAAACGCTAGAAAGACGCAACGCGTGGCGGAGAAAAGGCGCACACGCAAGGCGCGCCGTACCATAGGAAACAATGCATTTGCTAGCGTCCCGTTTTTAAAAACGCGTTTGGTGTGTTTCGGCCCTAAGGCCGCGTTCACACTTGACTTATTTTTTCAGCTGCCAGCGCCTTTTTTACATGCAACCCTATGGGGAAAGGAAAAAGAACGACGCCTTTTTAAAAAGCGGCCGCCTTTTAAAAACTTCTAAAAAAGCGCAACTCCCGACGCCTATTTGAGTTAAATTTTCTCAACTTTTCAGAAAAGCGCTGGGAGGGGTCAAGCGCCTTTTTGACAGCTGACCAATCAGGACGAGGAGAGTAGGTACCAGCGTACCTTCCCTAGTAACCTACTACCTTAGTTTAAAAATAATGGCGGACCAAACTCCGTAGTTCATCGTATTTGTACCTAGAAGTTTTTAGTTCGACTTTTTTTTGCTTAGATTTTTAGAAAGTTACCGAGAAATAGACACCGTACAATATAAAAACCACATTATTGTAACTGAAAACTACGTGTAAGAGGATTTGCGAGGTGTCTGAGCTACCTAGCTAATGTTAGCATGCTACTAGCCGTTAGCAATTAGCAATTCCTCTGTGTTTTTGCAAAGCATCTGCCCCAACTTTCTTTTCCCGACATTTACATGTATCTTGTACATAATCCATCCCCATAAACCGGAGATTTCAAGAGTACAGAAACTCTCCTGAGCAGGCAAGAGTGTCAATATGGGCTAACGAGTTGTAGCTAAAGCCCTGGCTAAAGGGCTAAACAGCTCGCTAGCTATTAGCACTCTAGCTTGCTCAGTAGAGTGCTAAGACACAGCAACTATTCACGATTGTATCAACGTGCTGCATTTCACTTAACAGGTCAGTCATTCCATAAATCTTTAGGAATAGAATACAATTGTATATCTGGTTTGGCGAATTCAACAGCACAACATATCCCCTAAAGTTTTGAACTTTCTGTGGGTTGTGACCATAGGTTGTGACCATAATGTGTCTGTGTCGGACACAAATATGGCGGCGCTTAAACACAGTGACGTCACATGGTATCCATGAATTCTGAAGCGCTCAAAAGGCGCTCAAAAGGCGCTGAAGGCAGCGCTTTTTTCTAAAAAAGAAGTCAAGTGTGAACGCGGCCTTATTTGAGTACATAATACATAACTGCAAGTTGAGTATTATATACAAAATTAAAAAAAAACATACATATGTGTGCAAATGTGCCTTTTGCTTTTGCAGGGATTCAGGTTCAGTTTCAGGTTACTTTATTTGTACCCGTAGATAGATTTGGTTTACAATGTCCTCATCCGTCTTTACACACATTTTACAGACAACAACGACACTTGACACACATAATAAAATTACTCAATGTTCCAATACTCAAGCACAAAAATCAAATAAATAAATACAAATTTGATTATCATCTGTGCAATGAGTGATGTCTCCTGGAACAAAGCTATTTTTATACCGTTTTGTTCTTTGATCATGACTCCCGTTACATGACAATGAACTAGTGAAATCCGGTGAATGCGTTTCTGATCATACCTGTAGCTATAACTACTCATGGTTGAGTCTGATTTTGATCCCACTGACTGTATTGCTTTAAAAATATCTAAGAAATCGCTGACGAGTTTACATTAGCCCTTTCTGACTGAGTTATAAAGATGGCTTATCATAATCTAGACTGAACTTTGAACCAATATTACAGTTTTTGCTTGGTGTGATTGTTGTAAATAGCTTGATGGTATTGGAGGCTCGAAAGAGTGACGAAAGTACTTGATGTGTGTATCAATTTTAGTGTCAGGCACCGTGACTATACATGAGTGAGATATCTGCAATATTTCTGTAAGACGTTTCAGACCAGACTGTTTTGGAATGCCAGACAGTGAGATGTAGGGAGTATTTTAGGTGATGAGAACACAGAAGAGCCTTCATCTGAAATGCGACTAGGACAATAGCTGATGTTGATGAGGTTAGAAAAGACTGAAGCTCTCAACACAAACCGTAATGCTCCCAACACAAACCGTAATGCTCCCCCCCCCCAACCCGATCTGTATAAGCTCTCCAAGGACTTGATCATTTTTGTGAACATGTGGTTTTGGCTCCACCTAGTTGAGAAATTGGAAAATGAGTGTTCTTGAGCAAAGTCTTTCTTGGAAAGTTTTGGCAAAAGCATACCAAGAGTTGAGTGCAGGATAAGTTTACGTGTTTTTTAAAAAAAAAAATTTAAACCACAAGTATCAAGAGTATCACTGATACTACTCCAAAGAGTGTCACCTTTCATTCCTTGATTCTGACCTAATAAACAGAAATTATAAGATAGTTTAAGTATGCCATAATTTTGTATTTTTTCTTAATTTAATATTTGCTATTATACTGGCCAAATGTTGTAACATGTATAAGACAAAGAAGTTATTCACATGCATTTGAAGACAGAAGTGTGTCAAGTAACACATTTCCAATCCGTATTCATGTCTCCCTCTGTCATTACTTCTGTCTGTAACAATCAAACTGAGTGCAGTGCCAATTATGTTATTGGTCAGCATGTTTAATTTTAAATTAGCAGCCTATTGTTTTCTCTATTTTGCTGAAGTCTGTAACTCATATGCCTTGGGCCATAATCCATAATCCATAGGCTTTGGACCATAATCAAGACATGTCCATAGGTTGGTTAATTTAGCTTTGAAATGCATGTTAGAGTATGAATGTGAACTGAATTTTAAGACTCATAATGAATAGATAACAAAACGAAAATAACAGGTTTCATGATAATGCTTTTGAAGTTAGGTCTTAGTTTACTCACTGTTAAAAAATAGGTAAAACACGGCGAGTGATGCAGCTCTGGAGCAGGCTAATGCGTGAGGCCCTTCACCCGCACCATTAACCCTCAACTGTTGCCAAAGGAAGAACTTCAATCTGTCCCTGGTTTACTGTCTGACTGTTCCTCAAAATGGGCACAGCGTGGCGCAGTTGTTCAACAATAACGTGGCTGTATTGAATTAGAGTTCACATCCTTCAATTTCACAAGTTGAATAAGTCTTATTTCCCCCACAAAAATCATGGCCTACCAGTGACGATATGCCTATGTCTTCATACCATCTTACACTTGGTATGGTACACTTTGAAATAAAAATACACTGAAAAAATCAGTTACAGAAATTCGTTGGACGAATGTACACCATGGGATGTGTACACCGTTCCTGGCAAGATGCCAGAACAGAAGTAACGAATGACGGCAACGCTACAATTACCTGTGAGTCAAATGGGTCTCCTATTGGTTTAGGATCGAACAGATCGTCCCCTTTCACCGTCAAGCCACTCCCTCTGATTACTCTGACGTCAGGAAAGCACTGGTGGGTTTGTCAAAGGATCCAGTTTTCAGCGAACAGAGGGCAGTTCTATTCAAGACAAGCAGACAGAGGAGAATCCCCAAGACCCTGTACTTTACAGGTAAATGAATGTTTAAGGTTTACTCACTGTTTAGCATTGCAACATGCACGAGAAGTTAATCTGAGCGGCGCGAGAAGCCTCTCGCTGGTTTTGGTAGCAAGTAGCCGACTTGTCAAATACTGACTTGAGTTGCACACTGAATTGTGAGGGTGGATAGGGCGTACTCATAGCAGTAAGAATGTGTGCAACAAAGCAGACCTTAGGACTATTATACGAGTATTACGGATTTTTTTTTTAGATTATCAATAATTGATAGCTGAACATCACTTATGCATATGGTGCTAGTACATAGACGGCTGTTCAACTAGAGGGCTCATTCACCCCTTACTCATCATCAGTGGGTTGAGAAAGACGGACGTCGGGGTTAAGAAGGCAGGAGTGATCGGTGAAATAAAAACCCACTTTTCCTTTTCTGAATTTATCAGAATGACGATGCATAAAGACGTTCATTAATTACGATTTGTATTCATGTGGAAGAGCTAGGCTATGAAGCATTCTTTTTGGAGTAATTAGGGAATGTTGACCATTTCAGTTTGCTACTCGATCTGTCAAACTACAAATAATCAACTTTATTTTCTGAACTTAAAAACGTCTGGAATGCGCTGTCTGCCTCTACATCTCTGAAAAAAAACAGCTTGGTGTTCTGTTCTGAGGTAAACAGTAGGAGAACCAATCACTAATTAGGTATAGAAGAGTTTTGTTTTGGTCTATCCCTTTGATCATTTTATCTCGATAATGTGTGCTGGAGAGTACCCTGTATTTACTTGGTATGCTTCTCCTTGGTTTGCATATAGTTCACACATAGTCATTTTACTGTCTCAATGGAGATATGCTCAGCGTGGTTTATTCACCATGACTTGTGGTCTAAATATGGTCCAGACTTTATCATTGATTGGACTCTAGTTTAGTTTTTAGTGAACTGGGACCTTGATGCAGCTAATTGACAGCATAGATGACAGATGGCTGATGATCATGCAGCATTCTAAATGTGTGCTTGGTTGCCCTGCTGAGCAGGTTTATTGTAGGCACACTCATAATATCCCTAGCCTCCTTTAGCATTGCCTTCTCTGGTAGGCTGTCTTCATTGTTAGTCAACCTGGGGTGTATGTAATGTATGTGCATGTGACTATTTCTTAATTCTGACATAGAGGGGACCTCCCCCAAGGTTGCTTAGCTCATGACTGGAACCTGTGCTCTGGCATTGTCAAGCACTGCTGTGCTGCACAGATATCACGCCTTATCTAAACGTGGAATGCCTCACCTTCAAGGAAACGATTCTTATCTGCGAATGTGGACCGATAAGGCAATAATATAACTGCTTGAAATGCCCAGAGATAATTTTTTTGTCATGAGCCCCTAGCAGGTCTTGCTGACTGGTTTAGTCTTTGGACTTGTTTTAAATTCCAGAAGACAGAGCTGTCCTATAAAAAAAAAAATGGTGTCAAGTCCCCAGACTGTGTTTGCGAAGAGAAGCCTATATTTAGTACTATGTTCGTAGATGTTCACAAGTGAAAGCATTTTCCTAATGGCAGCTGTCAGAAGCATGTTGTTACTTATTCGGTCTGATGGTGAAACCACGCATGGTGTCTTCCACATCCTGTCAGAATGCGAGCACCGTGGTGTCACACCTAAAAGGGAAGTCCTGAAGTGCAGCTCTGAGGTGTCGCAAAACTCACCGTGTGTCACAGGTTCTCATGACCGAGGCTACTGTCACCCGACCCAGCCTGTTAAAGGTTGTTGTAGCACTTTCTTATTGTCTCTTCTGTCTACTGCGCAGCAATGGGAAATCAGTGAGTATCAAGTTCATCTGTATGTAATTTACACGATGCGTATGAGAATGTTGCATGTAAAACAACTGTAGATATTAGAGTTCATGTGTTGAGGTATTTATCCGGTTGTTTCAAGACTCCTAAAAGAAAACTGTCCTTGTTAGTTGGTACCTCGCATATCCTGATGGACACAAACAATCCACTCCAACTCTGGTTCCTTGTCGTAGCTCAACCTGCATGCACTCTTCTCAAACAATTGTCCCTCTACTCATTCCCATGAACAAAATACAGAACTATCCATGCCTGTATTTTTTCCTTTTTTGTCATTCAAGCATACCTCTCTGTCTCTTGAATGTCCATTTTATTGCTTGTTCCAAGCTGTATGTTCTTCTTCTGTCCAGGTGAAATATTTAATGACAAAATACTCTTGAGTTCTTAGCATGACATTAGCTCCATAGTGTTGCATTTGGTTGTAAGGATGACGGTGCCCAGGGAAAATGTCAAAACATGAACGTCATCTGGAATTTGTTTGACATTCATACCCTAGGCTGGACGTTGCACTGACCAATGTGAGAAAACAGCATGCTCAATGTCTCTGGAAGAAAAGCAATAATATTACTCATACCAAAACAACAACTGAATCTTGAAATGCTGTTGTATTAAAAAAAAAACATTTGCCATGTTGATCTTCATGCTAATGATGGATGTTCTCATTACAATGAAATAAGGTAAGATTTGTGCAGGTATACAAACTGTGCTAGGTGTGACCAACCTAGAATGCAAGTTACCACATTAGTAAATCAATTATCTTGAAATTAATATTTCAGTCACTTATTCGCATTAATTCTCATAAGGTGCTTTTAACACCTCTATTAAATGCTGTGTTTCTTTGAGGTAGAATTATTTTGACATTTTATCTTAAACTTAAATTAATTCGTGCACCTGTCACAGTTAGTAGTCCAGTGAGTTTGAAAAAGTCATGTTATTTCCTGAGAGAGCATTAGAGGTTAAAATTAGGCCCAGCTATGAACACAGAGCAGGTTTGGTACTTCCTCTAGCCTCTTACCAAGTCGACACTTCCTCTAACACTGCTGACTTTTAATGAGGAACCGACCCTCTAAAGGGCTGTGTTAGAGGTAGGCGGAAAGCTACAGACTCACCAGAGGTGCCTGAATGTTTGTGTTGAGGCCAGACCCAAAGGACTAAAATAAACAGCGCACCTGTCGCTTTTGTGCGAGTGCGCAGTTTGGTTTAGCAGATATCGTGGTTCCTTTCTTGGGTTTCCATGGAAACTTGCACAGCTCCAACTCCAGTTTGAAGGAGGGCCTTGGATGCAGTGGCAGTGTGGCCAACATGGCACTGATGCCACTAATAAGGAGAGGGTGAACCCATCCCTTAGCTAAACCAAATTTTCCTCGACCCCCCCCTCCCCCCCAGGTTTATGTAGTACAAGCCTGTAGACTTTGACAAGCATGTCATGATGTGGTTATGGATGATCTGCAAGGGCATGGTAGCTTCTGTTCCACAATATTTATTTATTGTCAACCAGGCTGTTAGGACATCTGTACATAACCTATGGTGTTATGGATTTTGTCTGTAAATTTAGGATTATAATCCTTTAATCTCCTACAGCCTCTGCCAGTCAAAGCGTACTCGGCACAATAGAAAGAGATCTGAGGCTTAGAACCTTTATATTTGATGTTTCCGTGATATTGTGGATCACCAAGAGGTGTCTTGTTGACCTGTAGGTCTACTTCCTGCAAGGTGGTTAAGATTATTTTAGACATATTTAAGATCTTTTAAAACTGCAAGTGTGGCCATATATATTGCTTGTTGAAGTCCAGAGTTCTGTGTACCATCACTCAGTCCTGGCTTAGACACTTCTAAATGTGTTGCAGTCAGTGGACTTGGCACAGCAGTATCAGGCAGCAGTACACAGAAGAAGCTCTGATAGAAGCTGTCTGACTGTTCTTGGAAAATTCCAATGGCTGGAATTGTTGTTGTCAATTGGCTGACAGGTTGTTACTAAAAATGGACAGAAATAGAAAGGTTATGCATTTGTGAAGGAAAATCTCGATGCACCTCTGACAAAATATTCCGGTCCCACTTGTCCCTGATATACTGTATCTATAATGATTGTGAAATGCTTTTATGATGATTTAAAAGATATTATTATTAATTTCTGTTTTTACTAGATATTGATAATCTTTATGAAACTGAAAAAAAGTAACCTTCATTTTGTGGTAATCAGTAATTTGGTAATGGCATTTCCCCCCAAATCCTGTCAGGTCAGCTGTTTAGTGCACCCAGACACACGCACATCATTAATTAATGAAGATACTAAACTGGAAGGACTCTGTAGCTGTGCCATTTAACCTAAGTGTCCTTGTAGAGCTTTTAATTTCTTTATGTATCCAACTTTTGTAGGACATGATTATATCTGACACGAGTGGTTTTAAATTGGCAGACAGTCAAATATAAAAAGGTCAAGGAGAGGGAAATAGGGGAATGCGAAAGTGAAGTCATGATAGTTATGCATCTGATGCATTATGCAAAGCAAGCAACAATAACTAAATTATCCTAGTATGATACAACATACAACTGCATTGTACCTCTTATATATCCAGTTGACCTGTAGGTACATTTCACATGTTGACCAAAGAAAAGTAAAGAGGTCAGACTGGCCTGTCTTGGCTTTCTGAGAAAAAACAATCTTCCTGGGTGAGAGCTTAATTTGCAGCATTCCTTCAGGGTTTTGTATGCTTTTGGCTGCTGGTGTCATTCCATAAAATTTTAGAGCTAAATATACAAAAAGTGTCTTGCCTTCAGTGCTTTTACTCAGAGTAAAAGACCTATTCTATGTCAAGAACCATACAGTAAGTAGACATCAACTTTTCCAGGACTTAATCTGTTTGAGATTCTGTTTTCTTATCCAGGTATCTGGAACTTTAACTACAAGAAAAATAGAATGGAATAGAATAATAGAATTTTGTCTCTCAACATACTGTTCATGTCCATATAGCCCACTGTACTTGATACAGTTTGACATGTTGATTGACTTGAAATATCTTCTTTTTCATATTCTCTTTAGCTTTCCTGTAGTGGACCGTAACAACAGGAAAATGCCCTTGGGTCAAGATGGACATTCATGGAAAAAGAAAACATCTGACGTCAAGGAGATTTATGACTTTAAAGAGGTTCTTGGGACGTAAGTACAACATTTAGACCTTACATTTCAGCTTGTACTGTATAGATGGTATCATATCAAATATGCCCATAAAATGGATTTAAAAGCAAATAGGGAATAACTTTGAAGTGCGTGAAACCCAGTTATGGAAAAAGGAAGGAGAGCATCATGCTGTAACGGTCCACTTTAGACCAAGGTTCTGTGACAGTTTTAAGAGGTTACAGATGCAGCGGGGCTACTTTTAGCTGTTTACTCTACGGATGGGGCCCTTTTTCTGGGTGACGTTGCTGGCAAGTTTCTTGGGTAGATGTGTGAACTGACCCTTCACCGAACCTGCGGGGAAGTTCTTCCCAGAGTTGATTGGACTGAGACTCCAGGCCCTCCTCCCTGCAGAGGTCCTGAGAGAGAAAGGGGGAGGGGGGCTGCAGACAGAAGAAAATATGTGTCTGTCAGGGGAAAAAGTTAAGATGCGTTTAGCATATCCTTTTCACTCTGTTCTAGGCAGTTAGCGGCTTTTATACAGGAGAAATGCTTTGAAAATAGTTTTCCACATTTCACACTTGTGTTACTTATTCTTCATATGACTGCTCATTTTTGCAGTGTTTGAACAATATGAGATTAAATTAAATAGAGGAAGATTATGTTTTCTTTCATTTTGTAAGTCCATGTCCGAAGATACCTTTGCATGATTAAATTAGGAAAAACACATAAGGTACTATACGCTTATGTTTCAAGCGAGGCTAATTGTTAATTAGAAGTGGAATATTTCAAACAGTTTTTTGTCTTTTTTTAAGTGGTATTTGTTCCTTTTTTTCATATTTGTGTCATGGTTATCAGTGGAAAAAAAATATTTGTTTTGTTTCACTGACCTACAGCACTTAAAGTGACTGACAATTATTTTCACAGCTAGTGCCTATTAATTCTTTTTTTTTGTCTACTGAGACCTCACAAGCCAATCTGTACTGGCCTGAAAAACTGTTTTTGTGACATTCTGGTACTGAACATCTGGATTTCATATTGTGAGCCTCACTGCTATTCTGAATAGGCTAGATCAGATGAGGTGATTATTCGACAGATAGCCTTTGTTTTTCTGTCATTTTTCCCCGTCCCCCATTGTCTTTCAGTTGTCCAGGCTGTTTATGGAAAGATCACTGGCTCACTGCATTGCTCAGTGGCGAGTTCATCGTGGGCTGGTTGTCTTGGCAACAGGAGGAGACACTTTCCATATGGACTATAACAGTTGCTATGGAAACAAAGTTTTTATTTTCTATTAATAATCTGGCTTGTGAATGTGCGACTGAATGGCGCAGTGTAGCCCTCCAGTCATACAGTACGCTACACTCTCACTCAAAACTGCAAGTGGTTGATTCAGATTTTCTGAATTCCTTGAGCGTCGTGCTCTGCTCCCAGAGTGCAAGAATGAGGAATCAGGATGGAGTGATCCCTCGCATCGAAACTCTCCCTTCTACTGTTCCCCCGGTGGCCTGACACCCTCTTGCCTCATTTGCCCTCCTTACTTTCCCCCTCCTCCACTCTTTGTTTGCTGGCAGATGGCCCTCTTTATGTTGTCCTGTGCTCAGACAGTGGCTCAGTGAGTTCAGTCAAGTCACGTTTATTTGTATAGCAAATTTAAAAACCACAGCAGTTATACCAAAGTGCTTTCCAGTTGAGGTCAATCAACAAATAAGACATACAAAACAATAAAAGAAAAATAATAAAAGAGAGAGCTGTCAAAAGCTAGAACAAATATATGAAAGTAATTGGAAAATGGTTGAGAAAGTGAACATAAGCAAGCAAAATGCATATCCATTAAATATGGATAATAGAACAGAATAAAACCACTAAAACAATAAAAACCTCAAAAAAGAACAGCAAATTAAACTGAACTCGACCAAAAAAACATATAAACATATAAAAGCCCAACCTCAGACTGAATTAAGTGCAGCTAAAAGAATGCATCACCAAGTTAAAATCCAGAGATGGACAGTTTTCAATCTGATTTTAAGTGTCCTCAGAGGACCTTAGAATCCTTTATGGAATGTATGGGGTCAGAAGGTTAGAAATGTAGGCTGGAGTAAGTCCATTCACAGCCTTAAAAACAAACGATAAAATCTTAAAATCAACACTGAACCTTACTGGGAGCCAGTGTAGTTCTCCTAAAACTGGTGTAATGTGGTCAAACTTCTTGGCCGCTGTTAAAAGTTTAGTTACTGCATTTTGGACCACTTGTAACTTTATGAAGTGATGATTGGCTTATCCCTGAGTATATTGCATTGCAATAGTCTAGTCTGGAAGATATAAAAGCATGGGCTACCTTCTCACAATCCTTTTGGGATAGGAGGTTTCTCACAATTACTTCTTGCAATTATTTTCAGCTGTTAAAATGAAGCGCTGACAACCAAACTTACCGTATCTGCCTAGTCAAATAACACAACAAGATTCTTAATAGCATACTTTTGGTATGGTGTGAGAGGACCAAGCACACTACTAATATCAGGGGAGCCAGAAATAGTCATCTCTGTCTCATCTTGTCTGAGTACCATCAGTGAGAAGAAATCCCTTTCTGATTATCTGGCTGAGAGGCAATACATAAAGTGAGAAGAGAAGGGGGCCAAGTATTGAACCTGGTGGGACTCCATGTGTGTGTGGGGGGGGGGCAAGGTTTGAAAATATGCCATCCACGATGACCATAAATGCCCTATCAGATAAATAAGAGGAAAACCACTGAGGTGTTTTCCCCTTTATCCCAAGACAATGCTCCAACCGCTCAAGCAACATTCCATGGTCCCACTGTGTGTCGAAAGCTGCAGTCAGTGGCTGCTTTGAGCTGGAATAGGACTGGGTTACACAGTTCTTGGAAATTACATTTGAACTGGTTCTGCATGGTTCAGATACGAAATAAGATGTAATGTTGCATTACTCACAACAAGAGAGGGATTATTATTCATCGTAAAATTAAATGTGTACACCTGGAGTTTTTTGTTGATTTTGATCCTGACAGAGGATGTTCTTTGTTTAAAGGTGTGTCCACTGTGACACTGTCAATAGAGTAAACTATTTCAGTAGTAGAGTAAACTGGTCAGGGGGGAAGAAGCCCTCTTATATTACAGATGCTTATCTACATCTTAGTGACTCCATTTATTCAGGATGTGCTGACAGCAGTGTGTAAATATTAGTTCTAGTAGGGACCACTACACATCTTGAGGATCATCTTGTCTGTATGAAATGCTTGAGGTCATTACACCTTTTAAGATCATTTCGAGATTAGGAGAGACTTCAGCATGCACAGTAGTTTATGTCCGCATGCACAAACCGGGAGAACTGTGTGGATTAGGTTTAACGGCTTCTCTGATCTCTCTTTGAACGATACAGTGTTGCTCGTCTGGTGGAGTGGAGTCTCGGCTTTGCGGCTGTGGTTGCCAGTAATTAAACCAGACGAACAATTAATGAGGCACACAAAAAGCGCTCACATTGCCAAGGAAGGAAGTGAGTGAGCTGTGACTCTCTTCACATATCCCCATTCCCTGAATGACTCACTCGTCTCTAACCAAGCCTTTTCAGCAGCCTTGTGTGTCCATGCATACCGTTTTGCCTGGAAGTCCCCATGATGGTTCTAGCACGGGGTACTCTATCTAGGCCTGTGGGCCATTGCTGAAAGGGGAGCTTTATCAGTTGGCTTGTGAAGTGTGGGTATTAATGGGAGTGGTGAAACCCAAGAGCAGGTATTGATTTTGGCCGGGCCTGTTGGCACAAATGTTTCTCTGCTCTCCGCAAATAGACAAGAAATCCACTCGGGAAAATGTGGAGCATTCTACAATTTAACCAGCCCCACATCACGCGTCATAAAAGAAGTGGAAGCCTGCCGTATCGAAAGTAACCTGAATGTCCTGAATACAGTGTAGAGTGTAAATCAAGTTTAGTGACACCCATTGTTAGAACCTACTGTGGATAAATGAGTTATGAGTTTGTTTCTGGATCAGATCCAAAAATGTTGCCTCGCCAGTTAGGTCAGTGCTATTTTGGCATAATCAGCTATCAAACAGAAAGAGCCACTCTTCCTCACTGTGAAACACCACAGCAGGAAATATACCCTTTAAATAGTTCACCAGAACCACTCAACATCATGGGTGGCTGGAAGAGCCTGAAATTATGCTGGTCATGTTTTGGTGACTGATCAGCTATCTTCAGTCCTCACTCTAATAATATGTAATTTTCCTGAAAGGCGTCATGTGAACAGCCATTATTGGGTATGGATTAAAGGAGGTTACTTAGGCTGTTACTGGTAGTAATACTTATCAGACCATTGGCCGATCCTTTTTAACTGATCTGATAGAATCAGATTTCAAAAGGAGGACCTCGAGCAATACCATCCAAAACATCTGATATTGCTTCAGTAGGTTGCTTTGGGATTATGGTTATTCACATTGCAAACTCTGACATCACATTGTGGGGTTAAGACTGTCCAGCTAAGGTCTTAAAGGTCAAGTTCTAAACTTAGAAACCAATCCATCACGACCCCTTAAGCACATTACAGGTGAAGAAATAGAACATGTATAGCTTACCAGTAAAAACACACCTCTGAGAGTAAAGAGCTTCCTCATTACAGATGGTAAAGGATAGGAAACAATCTATCCTCTAATGACTGGGGGGGGCAGGCAGTCATTAGCAGACTATTTTAATTTCCAGTAAACCTGCCTGCAGATGTAACTAGGCTAGCGGATGTCACTGATGAGAAGGTTTAGGTTGTTCTTCAGTGTATGTAGCTAGGCTATTGATGAGAAGTTTTAGGTTCTTCGTCAGTGGATGTAGCTAGGCTAGCTGATGTTATTGATGAGAAGTTTTAGGTTCTTCGTCAGTGGATGTAGCTAGGCTAGCTGATGTTATTGATGAGAAAGTTTAGTGTGTTTTTCAGTTGGCCAGTTCTGCTGGCCACAGCCGAGCAGCACGTTCACAGATCGGACGCAGTGAGGAGGCAGGCTCTGGAATCATCTGAAATCAATGAGCCTGATGGAGCACCGCCGCAGTGCTCTCACACTGTTCAACGGCTGTTGGATATGGGGCTTTCTCTGACCATCACTAGGACGGCCAGTGAAGCAAGCGTCTAAGAGGCAGACTCCAGTTGTTTGGAGTTTTGCCATTTTTGTAGAACACAGCTGTCTGCAGCAGTTTGACTTTGGACACACAAGTTGGACTCGATTTAGCTGTGGTTTTCTCAGTATGATGAGTTTCAGGGTTATTTGTGTGCTTTTCCTCCCCTCAGAAGGGTTAAGGCTGGATTTCTACTTGTTCTGGTGTTTTTTTCCCAGAGAATTGACAACATCCTTATCTGCATATCCCGTGGATACACCGCACTCTGCTTCCTAGACATCTGGATGTCTTATGTTCACCTTTTACTGCTCGAAGTCCTTTTCAATTATAACAAAGTATTGAGCTCCACAGCACTGAACATCCCAATTCTGTCCTTTTTCTCCCTCTTCTTCTCGATTTGATGTTCATTTTGTTTGTCTTTATTCTGCTGTCTGATTCATTCGTTTGTTATTTTACTCCCTGACCCGTTGAGTGGACAAGTGGCGCAGCTAAACTTTGCTCTCTCTACCACTTCTCAGTGGTGTATAGCACTTAATGGTGTTTGGATCAACCGCAATAGCTCCACAGTACTTGACAGTGAGAGTCCACACAGAGAAGAGATGAATTGTGTTATTGGCCACACTTTGAACAGAGGGATGCCGACAATGATATTGAGTTTCCATACTGGAAAGAGATCGTGTTTCATTGATTCAAAGCCAATGAATGGAGCCTCACAGTAGTAATGGTACACAAATCAGCTTGGTGTCATAACCTGAGCTGTGGACCTATAAGGGCAGGTCTCTAGAGAATAAGCATTCACTTTTTCAGATCTCGAGTGACTTGGATTCCAATCCAGTGCAATCATAACAACACGGGGTTGGTGATTTGTCCAAAATGTCTTGAAATATTTTTTTGTTGGATTTTGATAGTTGATAGTTGATCTATGTGCTTCAATTAAATTCATACCAGTTATTCTCATCTAAATGAGGTACAACTTGTGATTGAGCATAGATATGATTGCTCCCAGGATTTCAAGGTGCGATCCGGTCATTTGTCAAGAGCAAATATGTTAACTGCTTACAAACCCCTCCACTGTTCACCCACTGTTCCCATATTTGCTCTTTTCACAAATGAAGCTCTTCCATCCCCCACCCCCTTCATGGAAACCATAGTGAAGGTGTACAGTTTGTCTATGTAGTATGTAGTATGCTCTGCTGTGCAGTGCAGTGGTCCCATGGTGGGTGCCTTCAGGAGTAGGTCTCCAGTGCTTAGTCCCCTGACTGACTCTGCTCTCCTCTGCTCTGATCTGCTTGCTGGGTGAATGAGCTGCGAGCAGGTGTTGTTACCAGCCTGGGAGACACAGGGAAGTGTCCCGGCCCCATCTATAATTCAGCTGCCATCCACACACACACACACACACACACATAGCCACACAAGCATACTCTCACACACACACACACATACATACACACATAGACACATAACCACACAAGCATACTCACACGCACACACGCACACACACACACACACACACTTTGCCTCATGGGGAGTGTTCACTCTCAAACTGTGGGAAACCACACCTAGCTGCTGTACTACACCCTGAGCCCCGATAAAACAGAGCCACATGGTCTGTCTGGATTCCCAGATGATTATCAGTGAAAATTACGATGAACCGACTTGACACAATTCGGCTTGCACATTCACACACATATCCCTAACTGTAACATCTATTTTATGGGCTCTGTTTTTGACAATGTGGAAAAGACTGTTGCTTGGTGCTAGGATTGTGAGCTAAGACCATAAGCTGAACCCCAACCTTATTTTAATGACGTGAATAGCGAGTAGTAGCGAGTAGTGTTCCTGCTATGTGCTACACACTGACTGTATCCTCCCCTAACTTGACTTGAAAATTTGCACCTCCAGTAAAGCCTATAGGATTCCGTCTTAGGAAAATACATTTCCCAATAAGAGAGATGTTTAGCCATAGTGGTATGTCTCTGATGGGCATGTTGTCATGGGAAAACTATGGGTTATATATGGGGCAATTAGTTAATTAGCGGGATTGTTGCACCTGAGGTTCTCATACCTGTTGCCTCCATTTTCCCGGCAAATACCTAATCAGCTTCCCCAGAGAGGACCTAGACCCTAAATGGAAACACTCTGCACTGATGAAACAGTACTGTGCACAGTTACTGAGGAGCCTCCTTGGCTCTCTTCGCTGAAATGGTTAATTGCTAGACTCCGAGATGGACAGTAACCGGAGACCGGTTTTATTTCTATGGAGTGTCCCCCACTGAAATGGAAGTGTTCTGTTCCAGTATGGGTTCCTCGTTGACAGTTTTCCTCTGAGATGACTGGGAATTGACCTTCGTGTCAACAAGAGTTGTTTACGGAGGCGCAGTCACTATTGTTTTGATAACAGGAAAGTCCCGGGGGAGCAATCATTCCAAGTACTTAGACAAAAAGCCTGTTTCATGGAATTTGCTGCAACATTGGTTCAGGAGTCCTAATGCCAGGTTGTCTTTGTACATCTTCCAAGGATTTTCCAAGGATTTGAACACAGTACAGCAATTGAGGAATGATCTCTGTGAGAAGATTCCTGCTTTAAAACATTAAACAGGAATTGTTATGCACAGTGCTTTATAACTGATGTTTACTCTCCCCCCCCCCCCCCCCCCCCCCCACTCTCTGTGCTAGTGAACCAGTTTTTCCATTTTGTCACATTTGATTAGACAGGCTCTGCAAATTTCACTGTTAACATTTAGAGCTGTCCAGCCCCTGGCTTACAGCCTCAACAACGGAAACCGCTGTCACGAGAGAACCGCTACCATATCAGTGCATGTAGACCATGTGGGCAAATATGAGAACACTCACTGCACACGGCACGTTACTTCATTTTTGCCTCAGTGCCTGTTGGGTTTGATATCTGACAAATGTCCCCTGTGGAATTGTTGAGATCATGCATGGCTGACATTTCTTTCTCCCCCACCCCTTTACTGTCAAACATTCAGTGTTGAGGAATCGGGTCAAATACAAAGAAAAAAGCAATCTGTTCAAACGGGGCACATTTTTAAAAGGACAAATATAGAAGGATACCCCAGTATCTCACATCTAGTCTTCCCAAGACCTTTCTGCAGGCCCTAAACCACACAAAAGTGACTTGCAGGGTTCTCGATCAATCTTCCCTGACATCGTTCCCTTTTTTTTCCCATGTTGTGCTCGTAGGCAGTTCATCCGGACTAACTGACACATTAAAGCAGGTCGCCCCCACAGTTTTCCCCCTTTACTTTGATGTCCAAAAGCCACATCATGGGAACAGCAATTAGGAATGCACACTAGCTTCAGCAGTGTTGCCTAAAGCAGTACACCCCAGTGACTGCTATTAGACGACTCCTTGTTTGTCCTCTATGGCACAAACTTGGATGCTGGTTTGCCTCCGGTTGACCATCAGGTTGCGGCTCATTTAGCTCTTCCAAGTCTGCAGCTGTTTTGCCTCTATCACAGACACCAACCTCACAGCTGCCCCTTTCCTTCCTGTTGCTTAATACCATGGCAGCCAGACAGACATTGGCAGGAAATGAGGCTGATCTGGTGGTGATAATTATTGGATGGGGATGAACTGGGCCTAGCTTTACCAAACCGCCAAAGACGGTGAGTGTCACAAGATATGACAATGAAAGAAAGATAAAGAATATAGTATTATCTGTTTAATAACAAATAACTGTTTGTTTTTTTACTGTAACTTTTTTTCTTCTAATTTACTGTGGGAGAACATTTTAAATCGTCCCAGTTTGGCACCTCTGGCATCCATGTTCTGACCCAGTTTCAGCACCACCCGCAGGTCATGACTGACGGAACACCTGGTGCTGAGTTTCATAACCCAGTTTGATTTCATGGAGAACAAAGCTGCTTCTTCTTGAACTTTTTAAAGTTATTCCAAGAGTTATTTTAAACTTACTCACAGTATTAGTGTTAGTTAGTATATTGGTATTAGTTTTACTCTATTATCAGACTTATTTATTTATCTATCAATTGACCATTTTAAATAGAGCTATTATTCCAAAAAGCACTACAAAAAGTGTATTGCTTTCATCTGAAAGTCCATGCTCATAGTTAAATGGTTAAACATAAAAAGGATGTGATAATCAGTGGATTTTGATTTGTCCATCAGTTCAAAAAAGGCACCATTCCATAACCAATGCAACATTCAAAAACAGGTTCTGATGAAATGTTGCCATTTATCCTGGACACTTTGTGGTACAGCAAGATTGGGAAGAGTATTACTAAATGTGTTTTTTATTTTTTATTTTATACTCCGCTCCACTATATAGTGCTTGCTTAGCGAAGTAGAAATATCAACTTTCTAATCTTTTATGTTATAATTGTTTTACATTTTATTATATATTGTATTTGCTTTGCAAGCTCTGGTATTCAGGAAATGCAAATCCAGTTCTTCATGTTACTGTGCTTAAACATATCATGGCAGATTGTGTTCGCCAGGATGTCTGAGCGCTACAACCTCACTGAAACTGGTCTTGGCACATCCTTCTGTGTGTCTGTGTGGTTTTGAAAGGTGTCTAGAAGGTTACCCCTAAATGCACCCTGCCAGTCCACTGCCCTGGTTTTCAGCATATCACTGCACGTCCCCCCTGCACACTAAAATAGAAGCCCCCCCCCCCCCCCCCCCCCCCCCCTCTCTCTCGTAAAATGTGTATATATCCTTGTAAGTCGCTTTGGATAAAAGCGTCTGCTAAATGACTAAATGTAAATGTCTCTGTGACCCCCTGCACTGTGCCCACCCTCCCGCTGATGGCTTTTCGTCACACTCTCAGTGTTGAGCTCTTCCTTCAGCCTGTCCGTCCTGTGTGCAGACAGTGTCACTCACTCTCTGCGGACTCAGGTTAACCAGATGGAAACGCTCGATACCTGTTGGTATGTCAATATCAACTGAAAAACTTTGTTCATCTTTCTCTTTCTTTTTTTTTACTGGTCCGGGGAGACTGCAGACGTCAGTGTTTTTTTTTTTTTTTCTTACTTTGGAAAGTTTCGTGATGACATTCTGTTTGAGCAGCTCTGGACAAGCCGAAATAGCACAAGGTGTTTTAAAAGTAGAACATGGATGTATGGCTGTTAAAAAAAAATAAAAAAGTCACTAGACTGGCTGGGTTTTCAGTGTCATCGTATTGATCGGCCCTTCTGTGATCTAACTAAAGGTTGAGTGGTGTTCTACTGTCAGATACGGTAGCAGTAAAACTTTGAGTAGTACTAAGTAGCAAACAGAAAGTCATGAGAGGGGAGTTTTTTGAAAGCCTTTATTGTCATTGTATTTGCATACAATGGAATTTGGAGCTGTCAAGGAAGTGAAAGGCATATTCTGGAAGTGAAGCCAAACGAGAAGTGTGTGTGTGTGTGTGTGTGTGGGCGTTTGGTATATTTGTGTGGGTGCGTGTATTGATGAAGGTGGGTTGGGGTGTGCTAAAGGGGTAATGGGAGCTTCAGGCTGGGCCCAGAGATTTATCCGGGATGGGTGGTGTGTGGGCATTAACCTGTTTGTGTGGGTGTGTGTGTATTGATGAGGGTGGGTTGGGGAGTGCTCTAGCAGTCATGGGTTATGTGCCAGCTCCTGCTAATGCTGCTGTGGCCTCTATCTCTGTCTCTACCTGTGTGGATACGGTCACAAGGGTGATGAGGAGGTAGTCATCATCATGCCAGTTGGGCCTAACAGTCTCCCCCACAGATGTATAGAGGGATGCTGTCCTGAAGGAGACAAGTAGGATAAAGACAAATTTGAACAACATCTGGTTACACAGGTGTGGATGCCAATGTCAGCCAACCCGCATTAGTTTGTTAGTACATCTGTCTTAGAACTCCACTGACACACAGGTCACTTGCTTAAGGGGAATACATCCCACGACTGCCTACAGGCTTATCTGGTGACTCTGAAGTTTCCGAAGCTGCTCTTCCCACATGTGGCTAGAGGGAGCACGAGGGAAGCACGTCACACATGTCTGTCTTGGATGAAGTCTCTGGGGGCTCTCTCTCAGCGTCTCTTTCGACAGTAAACATCCATAGGCTGAATGCGGGGCCCCTTGAATTATGGCGCTGGCCATCTGGGACGTCACTGATGCATTGGGGCAGTTTTGTTTTTCGTCGTCCGCCTCCTCTCCTCACCAGATGGCCCTCAGTGTGTGCGAGGCCTGACCTTTCAGAGGGCTTGCTGGTCTGGCGTTCTTGCTTCCCACAATCTCCCCCTTTTTCACCAGCTCACTTGTGTGTCTGTGTGGTTTGCCGTCTGTTTTGTGGCACTTTCCCCCTCTCTCCCTCTCACAGAATTACCTGGTGTTGCATCAGTCAGCAGCAGCTGCTGTTGAGCCTCACTGTAGACACTATGCCAAGGAGTAAGCAGAAAACCTAGCAATGCATTTCCATGAATGTATAGACATGAATGTCAATGGCATGTCAATGAATATTAAATGTTTGGTTGGTCCCAGTAATCCACCTCTCAGTGACCAGGGATGGCAAAGACATGCTGTCTCCTCTCATGCTTCACGCCCTTCTCGGCCTCTCATGTTTGGCCACATGATTGTCCGTCTGCCGGTTTGTCTGAGAGGCTTTTTGACACATGACTGTCACAGCTTAGCAACTCACTCGCAGCAAATACAGACTCTCTTTTTGCAAGTCTATTCACACGTGCCCTCTGCCTGGTAAAAAATGTAGCGCTCGCTTGAAAAGCGGATCAGACTTTGTGAAGTGATCTGACACTACCACTCTGAATGCGCAAGTTTGAGTGCACCAGTTGAGTCACTTCAAATATAAATGAAATGAAATGACAGCACTGCACAGGCCCAGTGTCAGTGGAGAAGAGGAGGAAGAGGAGGAGAAGAGGAGGAAGGGCTTGCACTACACTCCCCTTTCCACAGTTGTGCCTTCCCCTCGGTTGTGCCTTTTGTCAGCACAGCACTACAGTATGTCCGCTCACCCAGCCAGCCCCTTACTTACCCTTCCACACTTTCATCCCCTTCGCTCTCCATCAATGAAGAGCTAATGTGATTTTCACACTGACTCT
Organism: Clupea harengus; assembly: GCF_900700415.2. Taxonomy (NCBI): domain Eukaryota; kingdom Metazoa; phylum Chordata; class Actinopteri; order Clupeiformes; family Clupeidae; genus Clupea; species Clupea harengus. Next base: position 7,263,340 of record NC_045156.1, on the reverse strand, counting down.
CATCCCAAAGGACGTTGCACGGGTGCCTTAGTCAGCAGTGTGGCTGCGGGGAGTTCGGCAGAAGCCTCTGGCCGTGCTCTGTCAACACTCCACCCCAGTTCGCTCAGCTTCGAGTGGGCACAACACTGCGCTCACACTTGCTGTTTGCTGAGCAGGGATGGTAGTGATGGTGGTGGAGGTGGTGGTGGATGTGGTGGATGTGGATGTTGTGATGGTGGTGGTGCCGTCTCATCACCAGGATTTTGGTTGTGTGCTCAGAGGTTCTCGATGCCGGACCTGAGCTTCCTTGATGTGATGGGTGCATCCTGCTTGGAAAGGAGATGCTGTGGTCTATAGAAAGTTTGCTTTGCGTGGATGGGTGCGCGTGCACACACACACACAGATACACACAACCCCATGCCATTTGATTCCTCCTCAAATATTGAACTCAAACTGCTGGAAGTGTTATCAGAGCTAGGTGTTCTGCTGGCGCACTGAGAGAGAGAGAGGTGTGAATGCGGGGCAGCAGCCCTTGTTTTAGATATGCTGGTGAGATATTCTGGTGTTGTTTGTCTGCTGGTTTTCATACAAACAGTTTTACAGCTTCACTCTTTTGTGGTTGAGACACTGTAATAGAAAGGGAGCGTGTGTGTGTGTGTGTGTGTGTGTGTGTGTGTGTGTGTGTGTGAGCGAGATAGTGAGAGGGAGTGAGTGAGAGAGAGAGAAAATAGAAAGGGAGTGTGTGTGTGTGTGTGTGTGTGTGTGTGTGTGTGTGTGTGTGTGTGTGTGTGTGTATTTTAGTCTGGGGACAAGTGCTTATCAAGTCTGCTCTTATCACAGGCTGAGGGGCATTGTGGTCTCATGTCTCGTGCTGGCCTGTTGAGTTGAAATACTCTGGAGATCCACTGGAATTTTAATTGGTGTCTCCCTTTGGGACATGGAACCCTGCTAGACCATGCTGCACGGGTGTTTTAGGCCAAATCCACAAGCACCGGCAAGGCAAACCACAAGAGAGTTCCTCACAATGCAAACTGGGCGTGTAAACTCTTTTGAAATGTTCTCCTTGTTTTAGTGGCATTTTAAAAACGTATTGAGTTCACCCGAAAGTACACAAAGAGATCCGTCACATGATGGGACAACATGTTCTCTTCCATCCTACACACACACACACACACATACTCACACACAGATAAACTCATAGAGCCTGGAGCTCCAGACTGTCACTGCAATGGCTCAATATAAGGTCAGAGTTGTGGAGGACGGGAGTGATAGGATGGGGGAGGGGGGTGAGACCGTACGTGCACTGGACATGCAAACCCCCATGTACACACAGTTTACTCCAGACTATTGGGAGACATACAGTAGGCAAGATGCACTCCCCTCTGGTGAGACAACAGATCTTATCTCTGGACTCAGAGCAGGGCTAAAAAGTGGGCTCAGGGCTTTAAATTGGTTGTTGACTTTTGGTTGTTGACATTTGGTTGTTGACTTGTTGAAGCAGGTTTGGATTCTTTGCGGCGCCCTTGAGTTTCCAGAGAATTTCTCCCAAAGTACTGCTTTCCTTCCTACGAAACGCTAAGAGGTGTAACCAACTTGAACCTGCCGCAGACCCTCATCACTCTTTTTTTTTTTTTGTACAGTAAATGAAAGCAACTCTGCAGCTTTTGTTCTGCTGTCACATTGTGGTTTTTCTGGTGCTAATCCCCAGCACTACTCGAGCAGGCAACACGTGCGCTTTCACCTTTCAGCTAACCACATGACATGTCTCTGTTTGCACACAGTTTGTCGCTTGGAGCGATCTCAAATCACATTTTTTTTTTTGTTAAACGCCTTCTCACAACAGGCTGCGGTTTGCTCATAGGCACTGCTGTGTAAAAGAAAAAACGTGTCATGTTTTGCCTCATCAGTACACGTCAGTTCCCTTATCTAATTCTCGACTTGGTGCTTGTTTGGCAGGGGGGCCTTCTCAGAGGTGGTGCTAGCGGAGGAGAAGAGGACGCAGAAGCTGGTGGCCATCAAGTGCATCCCCAAGAAAGCCCTGGAGGGCAAGGAGAACAGCATCGAGAACGAGATTGCCGTCCTGCACAAGTACGTCAGCCAAGTCTGTCCTCAAATATGTATACATATGCTGTATGTTAAACCACTCTATAGCTAGCTGCAGCAGAACTTGTATGAATGTTGACACAGAAAGGAAAATCACATGCATTATTTAAGTACAGGCCAAAAATGATTCTCTGATACTTTCTCTTTAGCTTCTTAACGGCAGCACACTCTTTCTCAGCCAAATAATGCCATCCACAATTACTTTAATGATAACGGCAGGGTTAAAATACCTCCTGTTAAAACCACTGGAATTATGAAGCACCGGAAATGACTGAACCGATGGAGCCAAAGCTATTTTTAGTTCCCTTGTTGCCTGGGTTACAGCAGGCACAGAGGCCTAGCTGTTGCACAGAGATCTTTTCACAAGTGACAAGTGAGGAAGACTAATGTGTGTGTGTGTGTGTGTGTATATGAGTGTATGAGTATGTGTGTCTGACAAAGACACAGAGAAAGATGAGTGGAAATACTTTGTTGTGATAGAAAAGGAGCAGAAGGAGATGAAAGTCCTCATTCTGTACACACACACACAGAGAGAGAGAGAGAGAGAGAGAGAGAGAGAGAGAGAGAGAGAGAGAGGGCGAGAGAGAGGGGGGGGTTCTGGTTCTGGTTCTGGTTCTGGTTCTGGTGGAGCTCATTTGGGCAGGACTGGGGCTGCGGGGTGTCCGAGCCTGAGCGTTGGGGGTGACGCAGCGCTTCAGAGCAGATGGTTCCGAGGCGACGACGCGACTTGTGTTGAGTCAAAAAGCCGAGCAAACTGCTCTCCGCAGCCAATTACTAGTGGCAGCATATGCTGGTGTTACATCACAAGGCCCCGGCCAAACAACAGCCCATGGGAAAAGAAGTGGTTAGTCACTGTGGTTGCGTCACTCAAGTGGTTACGTTGAGGGTAAGAGAAGTTGTTTAGGCACAGGAGATAATTTCAGAGAAGCGCTCAAGATTTCTTCTTTCTCAGTGCTTGGTGGAGCTGCGGTTCTCGCGCTCCTGTGAAAAAGACATTAGCATGCTATTGTTTTGGGGTTCACATCATTAGCTTGGTCAGGCTCTTTTTGCGCGCAGGGTAAATACATTTTTTACAGCAGTACTTCAATCAGTGGGCTTTTGAAACCTCCCTCTATCCCCTGCTTGACTGTTCACACCCAGCCAGTCGTGATGGCTGGTGAGAATTGTCAACCTCGGCACACGAGTGTGTGAAGCCAGAAAACACGCAGACACACACAGTCACTCATCCAAAGACACACACACACTCACACACACACACACCCACACAAACAGATAAAACGAACCCTTGGTTTTGTGAGCGTGCTGCTTTAAAGAGCTCACAGGTGATTCATTGCTGATGCAAGATGGAGTGCTACACACTCGCACACACACACACACACACACACACACACACACACACACACACACGTGCACTCGCACTCTTCTCACCCCAGTTGAGGCTGGCAACAGTGCCAGATATGGCACCATGACAACTCTTTACATCTGGAACTTATTCAGTTGTGCTAATGAGAGGATGATGGAGCCCTTTCCCCCTTAGTCTGCGTTGAATGTGATTTGAGGATTGAACTTTGGAACCTCTGGTGTGTGAGTGTTTTGCACGTGTGTGTGTTTGTGGGAGGGAGAGAGAGATCCTAGCACAGGGCATGGGCCTAGTTGGGATGTTTACGCCACACTGCCTTTATTATCCTCATCAGTCACCTGTGTCTGTGTGCCTTCTGCCATCCCACGCGCCGTCCCTTCTGTCTCTCCCAAAACCTCCAGATCCACCTTGCTCTAAGGCATTACTCATCCTTCTGCTCATCCCTACCACAGTACAATAAAAAACCACAATACAATTTCACTTGGTCACATGTGACTCATGTTCCTCATATCATGAATCGGTTGAGCTTGATCATAGAGGAAGTCATTGAGGATAGAATAGGTTGCAGAAAAGTGATTAATCCTGTGGGTTAAAGGGAGTTTAACTTCAGTGAAGGATCCTGAAATTAGAAGGAAGACACCTTGTGGTGAGCAAAAGTACTGCAAGCATTGCCACACAAAGAATGTTACCCGTCCAGAAGGACTTGAAAGAATGGCATCACACACTCTGGGCCCTAGTTTAAAAGGGCAACGAGCTGTGCCTCACACTCATGACGTAATAAGTCCGTAAATAGTGCAACGTCAAAGGCAGCCAAGTTGGGTCGAAAAATTATTGTTATTTCCACATATGCACTCATAGGACGCGACAGTAGCAGTAGGCCTTTGTAAGACAGGTGAAATGGCATATTCATTTGTGGGTGTGGTGTTGAATTTGTGTCTTATAAGCCAATCATATTGACAGGAATTCTGACGTGCTGCTGTGATAAGCCACTTTTCATTTGTTTATTTCAAGTCCAGCAGACATCAGTGCATGGTATGAAAATATTTAAACTGTTAAATTGTCATTGTGAAAGGATGACATATGTTGAATTCACGAAAGCTTCACATTATTTAACATATAGGCTTATGGGCCTAATACATGCATAAAAGCAGGATACAGAAATTATGTTAGGAAAATTATTTTTATATGTAAATATGCTTATCAATTGATAAACCAAAAACATGAACTAAACAAAATATGTTACCAAATGGCTACGTAGGCTATGCAACTACACTCTACGCTGAAATAATCCAGTAGAAATAATCCAGTAGTCCATCATTCATCAGGGATTTAATGCACCACAAATAGAGTTTTTGTATTTTACAGCATGCTCAGTTTAGAGCACTGATCAATGTGTTGCTCTCCCATTTACCGTTCTAAAATAGCCTAACATCTCTCAGTATGGTGGTAATGAAGACAGGCCAAAAGTGAGAAGGAGCGCAATTTCTCTGTCTACAAATGGAATAATTCCGCCAAATATTTGTCTAATTTTCACTGTTCATTAGGTATGTTTTGTTTGCAAACATAGGCTACCAAAACTAACATATATATTGACATTTCACTGCGAGTTCAGTAATATTGCTTGAATTAGTAACACCAACCTCATAGAGCTGTATTTTCTTTATGCAAAATACCAGTCATCGTAATAGTGTTAGTGTCGTGCAATAATCGACCTCGTCATATAGGTATTGATAAAATAATTATATATATATATATATATATATATATATATATAATATATTATAATTATTCAGTGTCTACATGATGTAGAAAGCTTGAAAAACAGAAAGCTGTGTCAGTCAGTATACAGTAGATTTCCTGTAAGTCGTCTCACAATCAAATCAATCTTATTAGCCTATACAGTGGGGAAAATAAGTATTTGAACCCCTGCCGATTTCGCAAGTTTGGCCACTTGCAAAGAAATGTGTGATCTATAATTGTAATAGTAGGTGTATATTAACAGTGAGAAGCAGAATATCAACAAAAAAATCCAGAAAACTGCATTTTATAACATTTATGACTTAATTTGCATTTGATGCAGAAAATAAGTATTTTAACCCCTAGCAAAACATGACTTAGTACTTGGTGGAACAACCCTTGTTGGCAAGCACAGACGTCAGACTTTTCTTGTAGTTGGTCACCAGGTTTACACACATCTCAGGAGGGATTTTGGTCCACTCCTCTTTGCAGATCCTCTCCAAATCCTTAAGGTTGCGTTTTCAATGGGAGGGAATGAGGGAATGAGGTTCAAGCCCAATATTCCACGTTACATGGCCCCATCCATAGTCCCCTCGATGCAGTGGAGTCGTCCTGTACCCATGGCAGAGAAACAGCCCCAAAGCATAATGTTTCCACCTCCATGCTTGACGGTGGGGATGGTGTTCTTGGGGTCATATTCAGCATTCTTCCCCCTCCAAACGCGGCAAGTCGAGTTGATGTCAAAGAGCTTGATTTTGGTCTCATCTGACCGCATCCTGTCTCCCAATCCTCCTTAGAATCATTCAAGTGTTCATTGGCAAACTTCAGACGGCCCTGTACATGTGCTTCCTTGAGCAGGGGGACCTTGCGAGTGCTGCAGTACTTCAAACCATTACGGCGTAGTGTGTTGCCAATGGTTTTCTTGGTGACTGTGGTCTCAGCTGCCTTGAGATCATTCACAAGCTCCCCCTGTGTAGTTCTGGGGTTATTCTGCACTTTTCGGATGATCACCGATACCGCACAAGGGGATATCTTGCATGGGCCCCAGACCTAGAGCGATTGACAGTTGTTTGGTGTTGCTTCCATTTACGAATAATTGCACCAATAGTTGTCTGCTTCTCACCAAGCTGCTTGCCGATGGTTTTGTAACCCATTCCAGCCTTGTGCAGGTCTACAATCTTATCTCTGACGTCCTTGGTCAACTCTTTGGTCTTGCCCATGGTGGTGAGGTTGAAGGTGTGAAGTATGATTCTTTGGACAGGTTTCTTTTATATACGTCACAAGTTGAGATCAGGTGTAACTTGTTAGGCCTAATGAGGACTAATCTGTGTGCTTCTTGGGCACATAACTGGTCATTGGGAGCCAGAATTATTGCTGTTTGCTTGGGGGTTCAAATACTTATTTTCTGCATCAAAAACAAATAAAGTCATAAATGTTATAAAATGCAATTTTCTGGATTTGTTTGTTGATATTCTATTTCTCACTGTTAAAATACACCTACCATTACAATTATAGATCACACATTTCTTTGCAAGTGGCCAAACTTGCGAAATCGGCAGGGGTTCAAATACTTATTTTCCCCACTGTATGTTCTGTATAAAACGTTATTGGAAAATGTATAATGCAGTCTAATTATTCCCCAGAGATGAGATGAGGTAGATGATACATTTTCTTTACGGTCGTTCACTTTTCACCGTTGCACTCCTCTCTCTGTCCTATGGCTTACTGGTCACTTAGTTTGCGTTAAAAAAAGGAATTAATCAAGGTAGATGCCGTTTCCTAATATTATTAAATTTTTCGCTTGTTTTATTATTGTTGGATTATTCATTTTGCGTTTCATGGACATCTGAAAAGCATTACATTATCGCAAGTGACTCCATGGAAAGAATTGTTGTTGTGGGATCAATACTTTTCTCTTGTTTTTTCCGTTGTTGAGTGACTGGGACTGTTTTGCCATTAAACTGTGGGAGTATTTTGTTATTTTGCAAAGAAATTCTTTGAGGATGACCTTAAATGATTGGCCAATTTAGTAACGGGGTGCTCAATGTTATGCTATCAAACTGTGTAGAGATTACATTAGATGCACCTGCCAGACTTTGAAAACCAAGACGCAGGTTACATTTCAAAGAAGGAAGTGGCAGAACGCCTTCCTCATAACAATTTCCATGGAACGCCTTTCTGATCAGACACATCCAAGTGAGGCGTCGGCCCACCCTGGAAACCCTTATGTTATGAAATTACCAAATGAATGTGCCTTAGTAATCAAAATAGCTTGACGCGATGCCCTTCTTTGTTGCTCATAAGAACCCACGGTATATTAAATTAGGGCCCATTAGAACAGGGGTTCTTGTGATTCGGTATCGCGAACAATGCTCTCTTGCTTTCTCGAACAGAGAAGTCCTTTACTTAGATGATCACAAGGTTAGTACGTTAAGGCTTTCTTGTTTTGCACTGATTCGGTTTAGAACTGGTCCACTCGTCTACTTAATAAGGTGATAAAAACTCTTGTCCCGTCAGGTTTGCAAGTGCATAAAGACTATGATCTGGGGGGCCTCTGCAACAACCCTTCCATGGGTCTGTGTAGAGTGTGGCACTCCTTATTAAAGCTGGATGGGGTGTGACTGCCAGTGTGTGAGGGCCAGTGTGGTTTGTGGACAGATATAGCTTGTCAGTATTTACTCTCTCACCACCTCTGTGATAGTGATAAAGCACTTTTGCTCGCTGCTTATCCCAATGCTGAATACCGAATTCACTGAATGAGGTTTTAATAATGTTCTACCTTCTTTTTGTGCATCCGAAGACCTGCCCTCCTGTTACAACCGTGTTAATGCCCCCGTGTCGATTTGTTCCAGTTAAGCTTTGCCTGTGTGTTGTGGGATTGAGGCTAACCGCCCCCTCCCAGCTTCCCTCTGCTGCGTGCTGCTTCTGTGTTTGCTGTACCTGCCGATGAGTCACGCCAAAAGCCACGGCTGGCCTTGTGCAGGTGCGTGCTTATGCGTACTTATCGCGTAACGCCACGGCGCCCAAGCCTTGAGTAGTAGGTCATTCCTGGTTGGGGTTCTTTGTGCGTGTGTGTGCGTGTGTGTGTGCATGTGTGTGTGTGTGTGTGTGTGTGTGCGTGTGCGTGTGCGTGTGCGTGTGCGTTGAAAGGGCTCTGTGGAGGAGGCCGGAGTGAGTGGGTGAGCTCTGGCTTGAGAAAGGAGAATGGAACAGGGAAAAAAAATATGAAATAGGAGAAAGAAGAAAATAATAAAACAGTGGGGTTTGCGGTGACTCACCTCAGCTCCGATCCTCCGCCAAGCTGTCGTGCCTCACGGGGGCGTTGCGACGTGCCGCACAGCCAATTAGAGCCCCCGTGTGTGTGTGTGTGTGTTTTTTTTTTTCTCTCTGTGCACCACAGAAAAGTACAACAAACTCGCTTTCTCCCCTCTGTCTCTACTTTACTTTTCTAATTTGTTTTTCATCACTGTGGGGAGTATAAGCAGTGCACATAATGTCCTCTCAAGAATCATTGTGTGCCCATATCCTGGACCGCAGTTTCAGTTCTCATTCAATTCTTGGTTCATAGAACAGTTCCTATTTGATCAACCGCTTACTTTCTAACTAGATCCATGTCATCCTTGTCTTGGCCTGCTTGTGTGCCTGCTAGCACCTGCTAGCCCAGTAGATGCCAGGACTGTCTCCACACTGGGCCCCGTCAGGATGGCTTTCTCTGTCACATCTGGAGACGTGGGGCCGCTGTCTTGGCTTGGTGCAGAGAACAGATTTCCTGCCTGCAGTGGGAAGTTGATCCACGAGCTGCCCAGCCCTTATCTTTCACTTTCCCCCGCTTAAGCTCACCTATTTCTGGGCACGATGGAGCCCAGTTTAGTGGGGTGTGTTGGGGGCTGTGGAGCAGACATGGAGAAATTGATGGGCCTGTTCGGATTTAGTGCAGAGTACACTGGAAATGTTTATTCAGGTCAACTTGATAAAGAGGCCAAGAGCTGGCAGACTGGTCGTGGGAGCAGCACTTTACACCCGGCTGTAAATAAAATTGGCCATTCTTCTATTCTTCTGCTATTCTTTAGTGCTCAGCATGCATTCGGTCTGACTGATGTATTTTATTTGTTGTCTCTCTCTCTTTCTTTTTCCCCTCCCCAGGATTAAACATGCCAACATTGTAACCCTGGAGGATATTTTCGAGAACAAGTCGCACCTCTACCTTGTCATGCAGTTGTGAGTATCAGTTTTCTTCTTATAAACATATATCATCCTCAAGTCTTAAACTCTAACTGCGATATCTGTTTAGGAGGATTAGCACATGATGAGTTTGTGCTTGAGAGCGTTTCCCTGTTTAAACTCACTTTTTCCAGGCAAACATCTATATGTAGGGGATTATTGGATGAGGCATATTTTTGAATTTACCTCTTCACAAAACTCATTTTACTTGGCGCTGCAGTGAGTAGAGGACCGTGAATAAGTCGGGTGTTTGGTATTGTTTGCGATTAGCTGTTAGCGATTAGCTGTTGTCCGCATCCTGGAGCAGTCTGCTGTGGCAGGCTCATAAACAGAATGAGGGCTTGAGCAGAAGGACAGATGGCTTGGAGCCTGCTGCTGGCCGTGAACAGGTGGTTGTCAGTGTGCCACACTTCATTCAAGATGCCAACTTAGGCCCAATGTTTCTCTCTTGGAAAAAGCAAGAAAGTATGAAGGCCATCCCACTACCACACTGTTTCACACACGCCAGACTCTGGCACAATGGGCCCTGCAAAGCTGTGAAAAATGGATTTGATTATCTTCTGTTTTACAGAGCCTGTTATTTTTCTCTCTTCCTACCAGAGCTAGTTTAACACATTTGTGTTACAGAAATCAGATTCCAAAAGCTGATGGTCTGTTTTATAAAGGGGAGTGGGGGTGGGGGTGGGGGTGGGGGTGGGGGGGGGCAGTACTGTGCTCTCCATTAATGTCAGAAGACAATAAACCACTCTGTGATTGCTGTATGTAACACCACCAGGCACGAGGCTACAGTGTTCTTAAGTCTCAGTATGTGGTGTGTATTGCGTGTGTGTGCATGAGTGTCAAGTTCTTTTGTATCATCATAATTCAGTCAGGTGAGCATAGCTTGGGGTCCTTTGCAACCCACTGCCTTCGCTCCCTGGTGGATGGAAGTACAGGGTGGGGGAGAGGGAGAGAAAGAAAGAAAGAGAGAGAGAGAGAAAGCGAGTGATGGAGAGAAAGCGAGAGAGAGATGGGGAGTAGATTAGACTCCCCACAGAGATTTCTCCCACGCTGAATGTCACCCACGTTTAATTACACATGTGCCTTGAAAGGCCTCCGTATTGTTTGTTCTGCGTGGGAATCACGGTAAAGGCAGTGGCATGAGGAGAGGAGAGAGGAGAGAGGAGAGAGGAGAGAGGAGAGGTTGGGCTTATGGCGAGATCACTGCTGAGCTCCATGAGAATATGCCCACACCTGCAGTCTGCCGCCCACCAGCCACACTGAAATGTCACTGAAAGGGTGGAGAGGGAAAGAGCGAACAGGAGAGAGAGAACAGAGAAGAGCGAGAGAGAGAGAGAGAGAGGGGGGGATAATGAGAGAGCAGGGAGAGGGGAATGTGTTGTGCGTATTTGGGAGGTTAATCATTGAGGGGGTGGCTATTCAGCATAACAAGGTCAGTATCACCTTGTCAGCTGCGATAACCGCGAAACAAAGCCACAAAAAAGGGGTGAGTTTTAACACGCCAACCCACCTCTAGTCCTCTCTTCTCCTCGCCTCTCCTCTCCTCTCCTTTCTCCTTCTCTCCTCTCCTCTCCTCTTTTGGTTTAAGTGGCACCCTGCCATCTGGTGCCAGTGGCAGGGATGGAGGCTCTGGGCTCAGCGCGTAACCGGCGCAGGCCAGCTTTCATCTCCGTCAGGGATCCGCCCTGCCGCCTCACGCTTCACAGAGTCTCCTCCGACCCCCGGCGAACGGCTCTCCCTCTCCCTCTCCCCCTTACGCGTTCATTGTGCTCCGCGCAGGCAGGCAGGCAGCCAGCACAGCCAGCCAGCAAGAGGGATTCACTCGCTGACACTTTCCACTTCACATCACGAGTGACCTCCAGGCCGACAGGGTCGTTGTCTCCCATGTTTGAGCTTTGGTTTTCATTTTCAAGTTTTTTTTTTTTTATTTGTGAAATGTTGTGAGAATCTTCTCAGTTTGCCAGACTGCATTTTTGTAGGTCTTTCTTTACTAGCTATGTCTGGTGATAAACAAGTCTGTTTTTGCTCAAAGGAGGAAAGATAGTATTTCTTTAAGAGAGAAAGGCCTCCTCCTAGTGGAGAAGACACAGATATTTATCTAGTCTGTGTTCATGTCAAGAGATAGATAGATGGAGAGCTAGAGAGAGAGAGAGAGAGATACATAGATAGATAGATAGATAGAGAGAGATAAAGATAGAGACAGATAGATAGAAAGATGGATAGAGAGAGATGGAGACCTAGAGAGATAAAGATAGAGACAGATAGATAGAGACAGAGAGAGATGGAGAGCTAGAGAGATAAAGATAGAGACAGATAGATAGAAAGATGGATAGAGAGAGATGGAGACCTAGAGAGATAAAGATAAAGATAGAGACAGATAGATAGATAGAGACAGAGAAAGAGTAGATGGAAGCTGGAGTGAATATAACACAGATTGTCCTTGGCAGGGTGTCTGGTGGGGAGCTGTTTGACCGGATCGTGGAGAAAGGATTCTACACTGAGAAGGACGCCAGCAAACTCATTCAGCAGATTCTGGACGCCGTGAAGTACCTTCATGACATGGGCATTGTGCATCGTGACCTCAAGGTGAACTCCTAAGGGGCATTCAGTCACCTCAAAGCTAAGGAGTGAGGGAACCAGTGAGTCACAATGAAAGCAGAGGAAGATAACATGGGAAAGACAAACTAGAAAAAAAATAAGTAGAATCACCCAGTGCTGAAGACATTGCCAAGTGTGGCAGAGGATTTTATTTTATACAGAGGATATGCCTGTGTGACTGATTAGCAGAGAACTTATTACATTATGCAATGTAACACTTTGCTGTTTGTCTCCTTGTCCGTGGCGTAGACTAGAGGGCCTGACTAAATTAAGCTCATTACTCTCCTACCCCACTAATGAGCTCGTTTGTTTACAGGCGGTGCGGTGAAGTGTGCATAGATTGATCCTCACATCGGATAGCTAATTAAGTAGTCTGGAGAGTGTGTTGTGAGGGAGAGGAAGAAAGACTGATGGGGTGAAAGGAAAAACTGAGAGAAATAGAGTTACAGAAAGAGGGAGAAAGAGAAAAACATGTATGGGTTAGAAAAGCTTGAGAGAGCAGAGGCTGATATTCCTAGGACAATGACTGACCAGGAGGCTGAAGAGAAAGAGAGAGAGAGAGTGATGTGGGGTGCTTGGGAAAAAGAAGGGAGTAAGAAGGGAGGAAAGAAAGGGGAGGAAAGGGAGAGAAAGATTAAAAAGGAGAGATAAGGCTTGAGAGTTTAGAGGCTGTACTTCATGACTCTGAGTTCAGCAGTGGAGCAGATCGGCCTTGGAGGTCCGCCTCAGCCTGACCCTTGTGGTGTTACTCCCCACAGCCTGAGAACCTGCTCTACTACAGCATGGACGAGGACTCCAAGATCATGATCAGCGACTTCGGTCTGTCCAAGATCGAGGGCTCGGGCAGCGTCATGTCCACAGCGTGCGGTACCCCAGGATACGTAGGTACGGAGCAGAGGGCCGCCGGCCAATGTCAACTCAATGTCCAACACATCACACACACACACGCATGCACACACGCATGCACACACACACACACGCACGCGCGCGCACACACGCATGCACACACACACACACACACAGTCTTTCTCTCTCTTTCTCTCTCTCTCTTTCACTCACGCCTTCACTCACTCACACATGCACTCACGCTCTCACTCACTTGTACACACACACACACACACACAGACACACACAGACACACACAGACACACACAGACACACACAGACACACACAGACACACACAGACACAGACACACAGACTTACACACTCATTCACACACCTACACACCCAAAGTCATTATCTTGTAAGATAATATCAGTGGATCAAACAGAGCACTGAACCGTGTAATGCGACACCCAGTCCTATACTTGGTGGGAGAGAGTAAATGGTAATAACTATCTTAAGCCCTGAAGAATGAGATCAAAATACAGGCTTGAATGATCGCTCAGGTTCAGAGAAGTGTGCTGTTTGTAAGCCCATATCGGATATTCCCCCAGTTCTGCTAGGGAGCGCTTATCGTTAAAACAATGTTGATACGCCAGAGCGATAAAAGTTAACAAGCTTTGTATCCATGCATAGATAGGGGACATAGGAGATGGGGTGTTTTGTGAAGAGGACCTCCAGGGGTCATGGTAAACAGCCATTGTTTTCGGAGAGAGCCTGATTCATGCAGCAGCATGCTTGCCAGCTAAGAAAACCCAGAGCAGCCTGTGACCAATCGAAGTTAAGAACCGTGCGAATTCAGATATGAAAATACTGTGGTTTTGTGTGTGTGTGTGTGTGTGTGTGTGTGTGTGTGTGTGTGTGTGTGTGTGTGTGTGTGTGTGTGTGTGTGTGTGTGTGTGTGTGTGTGTGTGTGTGTGTGTGTGTGTGTGTGTGTGTGTGTGTGTGTGTGTGTGTGTGTGTGTGTGTGTGTGTGTGTGTGTGTGTGTGTGTGTGTGTGTGTGTGTGTGTGTGTGTGTGTGTGTGTGGCAGCTCCCGAGGTCCTGGCCCAGAAACCATACAGCAAGGCGGTGGACTGCTGGTCCATCGGAGTGATCGCATACATTCTGTGAGTACTCCTCTCCTCATCTCGCCTCTTTTCTCATCTCTCCTCTCTCCTCATCTCGCCTCTCTCCTCATCTCGCCTCTTTTCTCATCTCTCCTCCCTCCTCATCTCGCCTCTCTCTTCTTCTCTCATCTCGCCTCTTTTCTCATCTCTCCTCTCTCCTCATCTCTCCTTCACACTGAGGGGCTCTCGTGCTTGGCCTTTGTGTTCGTGCAGCAGCTCTGTTCTCTCTTCCTCTCCTGCTCGTTCAAGCTGAAGTCCTTTTGAGCTCGAGGCCCTTGTTGTTATTATTGTTTGTGAAGATGGTGCACTCACACAAATGGGTTTTCATAAACGAGCCGTCTGATTAATTTTCATTTCCAACTAATTAGGTTTCACATAAGCTTCAGTGTTCCACAGTGGTCTGTACAGAGGTGCTCTGAAGGGTTTTCTGTGAGTGTGTACTGCCTTCAGGACAAAATGATCTTCTGAGAGAATGGTGTTGCTCCACTTCATTGTTTTCTTGGGTTTTGTCCTGCTTGCAGTCTCTGTGGATACCCTCCCTTCTATGATGAGAACGATGCCAAGCTGTTTGAACAGATCCTCAAGGCAGAGTATGAGTTTGATTCTCCATACTGGGATGACATCTCCGATTCAGGTAGTGTTCTTTACACACACACACACACACACACACACACACACACACACACACACACACACACACACACCTCCTTAAGGTCTTTGTAGGCCAGTATCCATTAAGCGTTATTTTTCTAAACTTGTCAGCAGTTTCACGTTACTGGAAAAGCTTCCTCTGGATTTCTGCTCTTTTGATCCCTCGTCCAACTGTCAGTTTTTCCTCGAGATTAGCATTCATTTTCTTGCAAAGTGGTCTCAGGACACCACTGCAGAAATGAATAATGAGAACATCTGAGAAGCAGATTCATTCTTCTTTGTCTTTGTGTTTGCAAAGCCATTCATGTAGCAGTTGAAAATGCAGCTTCTGAGCTGTGCGTGACGTTCTGTTTGCAGCTAAAGATTTCATCGTCCATCTGATGGAGAAGGACCCCAGAGGCCGCTACACATGTGATCAGGCCCTTCAGCATCCCTGGTATGGACTTCCGTAACCTCATCCCCTACAAAACACAGACACACACACAGACACACACAGACACACACAGACACACACAGACACACACAGACACACACAGACACACACAGACACACACACAGACACACACAGAGACACACAGAGACACACACAGACACACACAGACACACACAGACACACACAGACACACACAGACACACACAGACACACACAGACACACACAGACACACACAGACACACACACACATGCACAAAGCGCAGGGCCATTCTTCATTCACTTCTCGCCACAGTGCCTTGTGTAACTGCAGTGATTTATGGCATGTGGGGCCGTTAATTGTTTACTGTCAGAGAGTCAGCTTGGGCTGTCTGCGAGTTGAATTAAAATCGGTTCCCAAGATTCGCCCATTGTATTTGCGGCGATTGCTTCTCCCCCCTCTGTGAGGAGGTGTGTGTGTTTTTTGAAGGGCCCATTAGTCCTAATATTGCCTCTCGTCTCCACAGGATTGCTGGAGACACGGCTCTGGACAAGAATATCCACGAGTCTGTCAGTGCCCAGATCAAGAAGAACTTTGCCAAAAGCAAATGGAAGGTAAGGGTCTCTCCTCCTGCATCTGCTGCTCCATTGGGCCTCCAGACGTGTCAGTGTTGTGTGCCTACTGAGGCATAATGAGAGCACAGTGTGGCTGTTATCATCACTGGAAGAAAGAGCATATGAAGTGCTCTCCCACTGCATAATTTACTTTAACTGCCAGCAAGGGGCGCTATAAAAGGAGGGCCCATATTGGAATCAAACCCCATGACAGGCCTTGCCATTCGAAGCACCAGTCTTCCCCCCCAGCTGAGTTTTGGAAGTGCTAGTAGCTGGTGAAAGGGTAAAAGGCTGTGAGTGCAAAAGCCCAGTGTACTCAGAGTGTATTCTTTCCCCCCCTGTGCCACCCTCAGCAAGCCTTCAACGCCACGGCGGTGGTGCGGCACATGCGCCGCCTGCAGCTGGGCACCAGCCAGGAGGGCCCCAGCCAGCCCAGCCTGCCCAGCCCCTGCCACGGCCACCAGCTGCTGCCGGAGCGGGACGAGGAGGTGGAGCAGCGGAGTGGTGAGGGCACATCTTCACCTTGTCTACTCTAGTCTCTGTGTGAATCTGTTTACTTTGAGGTCTCGTGATGAATTTCAGTATGATGAGTGAGTTTTTGTCAGAACAGAACTGAACATATACCCCTTTCTTTCTTTCTTTCTTTCTTTCTTTCTTTCTTCTCTCTCTCTCTCTCTCTCTCTCTCTCTCTCTCTCTCCAACCAGAGGCCAAGTGTGAGGGGGGCTGTTCTGGGGCAGCCGGTGATGAGGCGGAGTGCGACCCCCTGCAGAACTGCACCTACCGCTGCCACCCCACCAGCCGCGTGTAAGCGCAGCGCCGCACTGTGCCGCCCCAGCCAAACGACCTCAGACTGTCCCTGTTTCGAATCACTGGAGCCCGACACCAATCCCCAGTCTGGCCAGGAATATGGAGTTGTTCCAGCGACCCGCCACCAGGGAGCGCTGCTGTGTAAAGAATTCAGGGTTGGGGAGGAAAGGGACACTACGCGAATGGAGGGAGTCACTTTAGGCCGACAGAGGAGGAGGAGGATGAGGAGGAGGATGAGGATGAGGAGGAGAGCGCTGACACAGCGTGGAGAGATGAAGAGAGAGGGAGAGAGGGGTGGAGATGTGTTCCTCAAGTGGGAGGTGGACAGAGCGTGGACGTTGTTTTACTCATCCTTTTAAAATGGTCTTCTGTCTCCATCTCGATATTTCTATATGCAGTATAGTGTTTTTATCTGTTTCTTCTATTCCCAAACAAACAAATGCTCTCTTTCTTTTTCTACTGGCAAACAAAGGCCCGGGCTTTACCCTTGTACCTCAATCATTGGATAAGCTTTACTTTACTGTAGGAAGGTGGATGTTCCAATGCAGATCATTTGGAAAGATCACACCTGGAGGTGTGTTGTCATGTATGATTCTGCATGAATATTGCCTCTTTACCTATAGGTTCACACATTCTTCTGAGCACTGATTATGTGATTGTCCAAGCAATTCTTAAGTTTTATTATTAATATTATGTGATTGCGCAAGCAGTTGACACCTTTGTACGTCACTTTGGAGGAGGAGTGTCTGCTAAATACTCAACTTCTAGTGATATGCTGAGGATCTGCATTTTGTTTGATTCAGTGGTCTTCACCGAGGAAGGTAAATGTTTCTAGTGGTATGCTGACGATGTGAATTTGGAAAGCCGTGAGCTTCTGACATTATAAACATTCAACCAACTGCATGCTTAAAAAGTTTGTTCCAGATAAGGGAGATGTGAAAATGTTCACGTGGTGTTTTATAAGTGGAGAATTAACTTTAATGTTCAAGCTAATGGTACCGCATAGTTGGAGTGTTCTGTCTTTATCATCTTGTTGCGAGGGTGATTAAGTTGAAAGGTTTTTAGTGGACCAAGATTAGTGGACTAATTCACCAGCACGGCTGGGATGGCTAATTTTGCGAACAATCGCACTTAATATTTTCTTGTGTAGAAGTAAAATTGTGAACTTTAAGAGAGCAAAGGCAGATTTGAAGCCCAGATCAGTTTTGAATTTACAATACTGTTCATTACAGTAATGTTAGTCAGCTCACATGTCAACTCAATTCCACTGCCACACTGTTTTCATGTAATAATATTGCTGTCATTTTCATTTATCTACAGAATAGACGTGCAGACACGTTGCGTTTAACAAAATCTACAAGAATACTCAAACAGGTAGCCCTCAAGCCTTCATAAAAGGCATGTATTATTTAACTGGTATCAGCTGGTCTTGAGACTCAAAGGATGGTTATGGTATTTAGCAGACGCTTTTGTCTAAAGTGACCTACAAAACAAATAATAAAAAAACAACTATATGATCAACAACCATAAAGCTTTATGCACAACACCACAAAATGCTTTTAACAAAATTGTATATCAGATCATAATGAAATTAACAATAAAAATAACGACTGTAATACTATAAAAATGGTAGGACTTGTAACAAATGTATTAGAATGACAGATGAGTCATTCTACCGCCGAAGTACCACTAAAGAAAAGAGTCTTGATTGCCATCTCTTCCTGTGGAGAGAAGGGAAAGACCAAGTAGTCGAGTTCTTCCTAGATCTGAATAAGTTGTATTGCACACAATGACTGGAGACCATCAACTCATTTTGAACATTGACTGATTGATATGAGTGTGTATTGTCTGCCTTGTGTGCTAGTGGGTCATTGGTGTTAGAGAATCGCTGCCCTGCGCCTTGTTAGATGATATGTATTGGTCGTCCCACAGGTGGTAGGAGAGTCAAACCTTTCTTTCGTAGGGTGCAGTGTTAACATCCACATAATTGCATAGATTACAGAATGCAACTGCCAACTGCTGCTGCGCAATCACATTTGTATTTTCTTCTCTAGTTGCAAATTGCAACCTTAGTTTGCATGGGAAAAGCCGGGCGTTACAAGCAGGTACGATACATGCATGTATACATTCCTCCTTTATACAGTGTGTGTGGCACATGTTTCTGTCAATGTTAATACGTGCGAAAGGATAAAACTAGCGTTCTTCCTGTGTCCCTCCAGGAAATTGACATATTTTTCAGCCGTGCTGCATCATCCTGTGTTGGTGTATTGTGTCCTTGCAATACCTCATGTGTTACTTTTACATTTGGATCAACCAGCTCAGCTTATCAGACTCTGCAGTGCCTTCAGGATTGCAGTATCAAGTGTTTGTGTGTCTTTTTTTGTGTCATTCCAACACAAAGTAGTCTTGTCAAAATGATCTGTATTAAGAAGCAAAACGTCATCCAAGAGTGAATCAATTTTATCACTGCTTTTTATGTAGTTCGGACATGCAAACTGAACTTGTCAGTATAGAAATAGCACTACATAAGCAGTATGTTCACCTGGACACTACAGCAGAGAGCATTTAGCAAGACAGATTATAAAGGCACCCCAGTTCAATCTCAGCCAAACGCCCTACTCATAGGGACAAGGATCGTGGTAGACCATATATATTGTAATGATAAGACTATATAAAACCAGTGAAGATATGAAGGGATTTGTCTCCTGTCATAAAACCAAACTGTCCGAAGTTGAAGCCAAGCATGCTCATGTTGTAAGCCTTTCAGACATGTGTTTTTTTTATGTTCCTTTGTGGACTGCATTATTTTCATGCTATTTCTCGCATCCGTAATTCCATTCATGTTTTACACCATTTGGTTGTGTATAAATTAAAGAATGTACATGTAGCATCCTCTTGCCTCATTTCCTGATTTCATAGATTTTTGTCATGATGTCGCTCTGTTTCCATGCTTTCAGTTGCACACATGGCACTGGTGTCCACAGTCGATTCATGGTCATTGTTTTATTCCCATGGCTCCATTCATGTCAGTCAGGTCAGAACTGGTGCATCGATGCACTGATACCACTCATGTCTAATGATGAGGAAATGCAAGTCTCGTGGTACAAACATCCTTATGTCCAAAAGACAAACACTCACATACACGCATACATACATGCATATACCTAAATACACACACATACACTCATAATAACACACACAAGTACAGCATAGTCTCAGTACGGGTTGCGCACACACACACACACACAGACAGACACACACACACAAATACAACCTAGTCTTAGTATAGGTCGTAAAAGCTGAAATAAGGGCATGTACATCAAGTCCAGACTTATGGCCTGTTACTCTGGAAACAGCCTCTCAGGCAATCATGGGAATGTTCCTCTGTGATCTCTCCCTCTTTGGTGTGATGAGAGAGAGAGAGGGGGGAAGGCTGTAGTCCACAGAGCCACAGGGGAGAAGTTCATCAATGGTCTGGGCTCTTTATTCTGTGTCAGACTGGGTCCAGAAAACAAAAAGAAAAGACAAACAAAAAAGGTTTTGTGATTCCAAGATTCTGCATGTGAGAACAAACTAAATGGAAAGTGCAAGTGTTGTGTCTTTCTTCTGATGTTTGATATCTTGTTTCTGTTTTTAGCACCTTATGTTGTATCATTTGCGCTGGTTACTTGTGTGACTGTTAATTTAGTGTGTGAGTGTTTGCTATAGTTGGTGATATTGTGAGATTGCTTGGGAATCAGGACCAATTTCTACCAAATACTACAAAGGGATAATGTTTTAGAGATCATGTATCATGGTATTATGCCTATACCATCCATATGCACCCAGGTATTTTTGACCATAGAATGAGAGGCCGCCTAGATAGCACACTCATTCAATCGCAGTCTTTTCCCAGTAACATCAGATGAAGGCAGATTGATGAGAATGCGCTAGCTAATTAGCATTCACTTTAAGAATGTTTAGATATACACAGCACCACCTCCAACAAAAAGCTCTCAGTGCAACAGTCCTGAGCTTCTGAAAAACAGAAATATGTAGTCACTCGTTACCATCAAACTAAGCAAATAGTTTGAAGCGGTGTATATCTACTTCATTTTCCTGATGACTTGAAACTGAATGTTTTCAGTAGCCTGATGTTGTGGCCCTTGTTGTGGGTACTGTGTGCTGGTGTTTTCTTAAGGGGCTATGTGTAGCGTGTGCTATGAAGCTTTAGGTGTTGAGGTGCCACCCTAGGCAGGGAAAACAGCATCATCACAAGAAGCAAACTGACTTATGAATCAAACTGAGCACATTGGTCCTCAACTCAAACTAGATTTCTTAGTCGTTTGGGTGTCACCATCACAAAATACAGTATTAATGGACCTGTGTATTCTCTGCAGTGCTTGTCTAAATGGTCAAGTACCCTAAAGAATGATAGTCAGGCTCATTTTAAAGTGATGATTGCCTTGCAAAGCAAGGGTGGTCAAATGTCTTTTTTTCGATTATGATATGACTTGAATATGTGGGTTTTGGTCTTGTAACAATATATACATACACCTTGTGGCAGAACAATTCCTTGCATTGTTGTCTGCGTGGTGTGGTTTGCACTGTATGTGTAAAGATAAGTATGTCTCACATACACAAAGAAATTACTCTATCCAGATAGACCATATATATATAGATATATATTATTTTTGTCGATATCGATCAGAATTATTTACTTGTCCAAATGTATTTATTTCAGTCTCCATCCAAGAAACAAGACATTTTTGCATAATCAGACTCAGAGTAACACGTAGCAAGTTAAACTCTGCAGATGGGAAGGATTTCAGGGCGAAATTCCCCCTAGTTGTTGGGACCGATAAGTAGTAATGAACACCTTAGAAAAGAAATATCTCAGAGCTCACAATCGAGGCTCTGCTGTAACACAACTCCTTACAATGAACAAACACTAAACCTAGTTTAGAGTAATGGGATGGACAGAGAACTGGCAGAGTGTTTCTTCTGCATCTCTCATTAGATCGTGACATGGACCTCAGACATTTTAAACATTTTAAAACATTTTGAAACACTATATTGATGGCCAAACGCTGGAACTGAGTTAAATCAGTGGCCTTTTGCATTTGAGCTGTTTGATAATGCACAGACTAATTAGTAAAACACTGACAAATTCTTTGTCAAGAGAACACATTGGAGAACACATTGTTCTCACACCACCTTAGGAGAACACATTGTTCTCACACCACCTTACTACCACCGCTTTACAGCCACCATGTTGAAGCCCAGTGTCTACCTCTTAGGCTATTCTTCTGAATGCTAATGCTCTGTTTCCCCTGTCTCAGTGGTTGAAGCGTGTTAGTGGCCATGCACCCGGCCACCATGGGTGGTAAATGAAAAATGATCTTCTCTCTGGCACGTCTGCAGGTGAGGCGATGGAGAAAACAGGGAACAGCTCAGGTCAGCAACAGGGGTTACGATGTAATGTTTTCCCGTTTTTCATTTTGATGAGATCTTTTGATTTATCATTTTTTTGATGATTGAACATTGGTAAATTAATTTGTGAATCCTTCAACAACAACTTCAACTAATCTGAACAATTATGCAAAATAGGATATTAAGGGCTTTTAATCTTATGGGTGGGTAGTTGATTCCATGCTGGATATTACTAAAGAATTATCAGAATTGGCTTATCGCCCTTGCCATTCTGCTCAATGTGCTTGGTTTTAATACACCTGACATAATTACACTTTAAAAATTGTATTTTTGTTTTACAACTCTGTTTTGTTTCAGCTGTACTGATATCTGTTCAGTATGTTTATATATGATGACATATTTATATGTTAAGTATATATATATATATATATAGCCTTTAAAAGCTGTTATGAGCTATTATGTATTGATGCAATGCATCATGGTCCTTGAATATTAATTATGGAGTATTGCTCAGTATCAAAGCCAATGATTTGTACTTTGAGGAGGTTTGTTAATGGACAGTCTATTAAACTGTCCTTGTCTATGCCTCGCCTGTCTGTGTCTTCTTTCCATGATGTTTTCCAGATGAGTTGGCACGGAGGCTGTCTGTCATCATCAGAGCTCTGTTGTTTGTTGTCTCAAAAAAGCTCACATGGTTTATGCTGCTGCTGCTGTCTCTCAACAGATCTTTCTTTAATAAATACACCACGAAACAAACACTTAGCGAGGATTAGCTGTAGCATCACACGGCCGGAATTAGCAATACAGTCCGAACATGAATGGTTAGTGACTGCAGCCCGAGAGATATGTCAGTTATGTGACGCGCGGTCGGGTTGGGTGTGCTGCGTCAGCTCGGCAAGAGGGAGAGCTAGGGATGTGGTGACGGGGAAAATAGCAGGTCGGCCCCTGTGCTGGGTTTGGAAGGGAACGCCTGGGGTTAGGGTACTTGCAAGGGAAACAGCGCTTGTGGTTTGCTGTGGGATGGAGAGGGGGACAGGGTCCTCAGAGCAACAAAATAGTCTTTACTTAAGAAGAATTTTCCCATGAGCTGGACAGAACTGTTACTGGCCACCTGACGATGCCAAGTCTCAATTCACCCATCCAAGTATATCGTCTGGCGATTCATGCTTTTGCTCCTTTTCAAAATGATGCTGTCCCTTTCATGGTCCATGGAGCTGTCCATATACCTTTTCAAGGCTCTGTATTCTTCGGAAGACCCCCGCTGTTTTTATTTCCACCCCATGTAGTTTTTACCCTTGTGTGCAGACGTCAAACCACCTCCATGGGCTTGCCTTCACTCTCTGCTTCCTATGGAGTCCCTCAAGGGCCAGTCCACCGCGTAGACCACCCAGCTCACTTCCCCCACAGGTCCGCACACATTCAAAACCACTGGAGCCATGCCTGTGTCTGCGAGGATCCCGAGGTCACTTTACCTTTGCTGTCATCTGACAGACGGTCAGGGACCACTGGTTACCACAGGACAAAACTCTCCCCTCTCCTTGCTATTTACCCCCTCTCTCTCTTACTCTGTCTTTCTCTCCATATCCCCCTCTTTTTTTAGAAAAAGAAAATTACCACAGCTATGCACCAAACAGCAGACACGAGAGTCCTGTTCACCAACATGGGAGCACTGGGAACAACCAGACAATAAAGAACTAGCTTCTGGCCTTTCTGTTTTTTCGATCATTCCCTGTAATCAAAACAGCCCTCAGTTTTTTGCCCCCAACCCATGCTACTGAAGACCACTAAGCCTTCTCTTGATGACTGTGGCTAGGATCGGAGTAAACACTGGGGAGAAAAGCCTCCCTGACTTCTCAACTGCGTAAGAACCAAAGACTGGCTGTACTCCTGCAGTCAGAGAATTACATACAGGAAACATACCAGCCTACACCTTTGTCTGTTCCTCTTACATTCCCTCCTCTGTCAATACCGTCACCCAGCACATACTCAAAGCTGTAAGAGTTGCCTATGTGTTTGGAGGTCCCTTACTGAGCTGTAGAATGAATAGGCCTTAATGTATCGAATGCCTTTTATTGCTTTGTATGTGGTACAAGTGGGGGTTGCCATGGAGATGGCTATTTATGTTTCTTTGAAACAGGCGGCTGAAAAGATAAATTATTCTTGGAGTAACCCCTCTGCAACTTTTACTGGCCTCCATTCTGTTTTTTTTTTCGTTTCCCTCCCCTCTCAGAAAACATCAACTGGTCACTTTATCTCACATCTGATGCATGACACAGATAACTGAAATCACTCTGAGGGAGGCTCTCCATGACACTTAAATAAGTGCAGCAAAGTAACTCTGAACATCCCTCAGGTCCCTTAAACCTTACAGCTCTAAGTGATAACTCACTCCCCAAAACTGTCTTTGTCTGGTTTATTGAACGGCTCAGAGCACATCGACTCCTCCTCGCTCCCACTCATCAAGGGGCCATTGGGTCAGGAAGGTCAGACAGTCCACAAAACAATCCTGAGATATTCTGGCAAGGACTCGTCTGTCATTCTCACGAGACGGTATGTGTGTGTGTGTGTGTGTGTGTGTGTGTGTATGTATATGTGAATGTGAATGTAAAGTGTGTGTGTGTATTTGTGTGTGCATGCTTGTGTGTATATGTGTGTGTGTGTGTGTGTGTGTGTGTGAGAGAGAATATGGATATAAGTGCGTGTGTGTGAGTGTGTATGTTTGTATGTGAATGTGAAGTGAGTATATGTGTGAGTATGTGCGCATGTTTGTTTGTGTGTGAGTGTGTGTGTTTGTGTGTGTGTGTGTGTGTGTGTGTGTGTGTTTGTGTGTGTGTGTATGTATGTATATGAGGTGTGCGTATAAATGTGTGTGCAAGAGACAGCCCAGCATGTCCTCTTCACTTAAACAAGGTGGCCCCTGATCCGCTCTATCATTTGTCAGTCTGGGCCCACAGTCAGGATATTTAAGATCTGTTCTGTGAGCTAATGGATACCGAGGGATTTTAATAAAGCAAGGTGGATAAAGACTCACAAATCTACAGCAGAAAATGATCGCTGAGGTCATTAAATGGATCTACTATTTGCCTCAAGTGTTACCCACTCTCCATCTGCATCTTATTACCTGGGTAGATTCAAAGCCTCACTCAATGAAAACCTTTCCCTGGGAGTGCAACAATCCCAATGCATGTCTTTGCCTGAACACATGTGGGTTTATTCTTAGATAAATCGTATTGCGATCTCAATGTATAGCGAGTTTCAAAAGGTTGCGTTTTTCAGCGTTTGGTGATTTACTGGCCGTGGCAACATGTGGGCTCCTGGTGAGATGTGTCAGGGCACTATGTCACTGTGAGGAGGGAGAGAAAGAGATTCCGCCGCGCACACTTGGTCCCATATTCCAGCGCACCACGAACATGTCAACGGCAGCATATCGTCTCCGCGTCTTTCGGCGAGTCCGCAGGGCAGCCTTTTCTTGCCGCGTCCCCCTCCAGGCAGTGAGGAGTGTCTGAGCCAGAGTGACAAACTGACGCCAAACAGAGGTCCTGGGCCACTGATAGCAGTAGCATCAAAGAGCTGTCCAAGTGAGGGATCATCTGTCAGACGATGAGGTGTTTTCTGGATGATAGGGATAAAAATTCACTCCCAGAAGTGGTCAAACATGAGCAGGATCTTAAACAGCCCAGTCTTTATCTTTATCACTCGTTATCTCTGCCTGTCCAATGGATGCAGTGAACTTGTTATTAAATGGAAAAAAAGAGCTGGTTTTAAAGGAGTAAGCCAGCCTTGGCCATCTGGTTGTGAGAGAAGCATGCACAGTAGAAATGAATTAGCCTGGGTATGTTTTTATAGTCTCACAAGATCTCGTAAGCTTTATTCGAGGTTCGGTTGCGGTTTTAAGAACAACATTTCTTATTATAACTATGACCAGTACTAGCACGCAAAAAAAATGAGGAATTCATATTTGGTGTCTAGCCACATTTAACTACTATCCAGTGTGTCTTTGCATGAGAAGCAGATGAACTGGAGTTCATATCTTTTCTGAAAGTAATCCAGGCCTAGGAGATATCCCCCCTCCTGTCCTGTTCTTCTAGGTAGAGAGTCTGGATCCAGACTCAGTCACATGGCGAGCTGTAGCCCTTCAAGTGCCAGAATAGGGGGAAACATGGCCGACTGTCGAGGAGGAAAAGTTTGCTCATTAATGAATTAGCCTCCCTGGTTCATTTTTTTTCCTCCCCCCTTCCACTCACCACCCCCTCCCCCGCCGCCATCCTAAAAAACACTTGGACCGAAAGTTTCCAGCCGTCTGACGCTGATTCCAAAACAAATCCAAACGCTTTACAAGAAGCCACTTTTAATGGCGCCCAGGGCTGGGTGCTGGAAGGAAAAGCGCTCAGAGCGATCATCAGTCTGCGTCTCTCTTCATCCGTCTCCTTGAGAGTTCTCTCCTTTCTCCGGCTGTGTGGACCCACCTGTGGACCGAACATGAAACTTACCGTCTGTCCGTGGATCATGTTTGTTTCTCATCCCATCACGTCTCCCCTGTGGTTGCTTTTTTTTTGTTTAACCATCCATCCAAATATTATTATCTTGCCCTTATTCCCCATCTTGTCTATTTTTCAGTTCAGACGACAACTGAAGCTGTTTTGAGGCAGAAATAAGAGACTGATATATATTCGCTGCAAATGAGCGAGGGATGTTTTTCATTTGTATTTTGCCTGCGTCTTATCAGGCCGCTCTAGAAACTTGGCTCATGTGCTGTTTGCAATACCAAACAGCCAGACACACCAGTCTGGGGATATGAGGAAGAATGAAACTTTCCAGTCCACAGGCTGTCAGCCCAAAACCCAGGGAGCGACACAGAGACGGGGGAAAGAAGCAGGGAACTGGGAGAGAGGTAGGAGTGTTACAGGGCCAGAAAACGATCAATGAACGGATTTTCCACCGCTGTGGCCCCGTTCCCGTCTGAATGGGACTTCTTTCCATAATGGTTCATGTACACAAGAGATCAAAGCACAGGTCAGCATGGATGGAATTCTAGGGCAATGGGTCGCCTGAGTCCAGGCAAGCATAATGCACACACATGGCAGCCCTCAATGCCCAGACATGCTGCATTAAACTCATGCACACACTCGCACCACTGCAGAAGATGACTTCTGGTCCACTCTCATGTTTCGCTCATCTTGGATTGCATGCATATTTCCCCATGGCTGCCGTTGACATTACTTATTTATACATTGAACCACAACATCTGCTAGGTGACTATACAGTATATAACATAAGCTGAAGTTTCCAAATTCTCTCCCCCCCTTCTGTTTGTTTATGGCTGTTGGAGAAACAA